>NC_043714.1:62296671-62361208 GCF_006229205.1 Suricata suricatta
TGCTGATGCATAGGAGCACATGTACCCCAATGTTCATAGCAGCACTGTCAACAATAGCCAAATCATGGAAGGAGCCTAAATGTCCATCACCTGACGAATGGATCAAGAAGATGTGGTATATATTCACGATGGAGTACTACATGACAATGAGAGGGAATGACATATGGCCCTTCGTAGGAAAGTGGATGGACCTCGAGGGTGTCATGCTGAGTGAAGTAAGCCAGGCAGAGAAGGACAGAAACCATATGTTTGCACTCATAGGTCTAGCAGGAAAACAGGAGAGACCTAATGGAGGACCAGGGGGAACGGAGGAGGGAGAGAGAGTTGGGGAGAGAGAGGGATGTAAAACTTGAGAGACTATTGAATGCCGAGAATGAACTGAGGGTTGAGGGGTAAGGGGAAGGGGGGAAAAGAGGTGGTGGTGATGGTGGAGGGCACTTGAGGGGAAGAGCACTGGGTGTTGTATGGAAAACAATTTGACAATAAAATATTATGGAGCAAAGTAAAAAAACAAAACAAAACAAAAAAAACAACCCCCCCCCCACACACACAAAAAGGCAGAAGGGGAGCACAGGCCCCCAATCCTTATGAGTAGGCTGTGCAAGTGGTCTTCCAGAGGACAGGACTGAAAGGAGAAGTTATTTTACAATGGAGAAATCTGAGAAGCACTATTTCTGCCGGGTGATCAAGGTCAATCAACAGCCATAAGTCACACTGATAGTATGTAACCTGATATAATCACTTTACTTCTGTGATCTTCCTCCTCAAAATCCGTAATCCCAGTCTGATCATGAGAAAAACAGACTAATTCCAGTGGAGAGGAATCTTCCAAATATTTGACCAGGACACTCCTCAAAATCATTAAGTCATCAAAAACATCCCCATCTATTACTGAATTGTCTTGATTGGTGAGCTTTAATAATCCTTTGAGATGATAGTATTTATAGAAGAGACATGAGGGTTTTTCATTTTGATGGTCTTACCTAATTTTCCTTTTGTTGCTAGTTTTTTTTTAATGCCACATTTAAGAAATCATTACCAAGTTTAAGGTCATAGATTTGTCCTTGTTTTCTTCTATCGATTTTATATAGGGTTAGCTATTAAATTTAGGTCTTTGACCCATTTGTGTCCATTTTGGTATGTGGTGTGAGGTAGAAGTCCGACCTCATTCTTTTGCGTGTGGATACCCAGCTTTCCCAGCACACCATCTGTTGACGGGTCTATTCTTTTCCTATTGAACGGTCTTAGACATCATTTTCAAAAATCAATTTACCATAGATTAATGGATTTATTGATGGGCTCTCAATTCTATTCCACTGATCTTATATCTGTCTTGCATGCCAATATCATACTATTTTGTATACAACTTGTATTAAGTTTTGGAATTGAGAAGTGTGACTCTCCCAACTTTCTTTTTTTTTTCCCCTCAAGATTATTTTGGTTTATTCAGGGTCCCTTGCAATTTTATTATGAATGTAGTACTGACTTTCCCATTTCTGCAAAAATAACCCATTGGTATTTTGATAGGCAATACACTGAATCTGTTGATTTCTTTGGTGAATATTGCCATTTGACATGAAGTCTTCCAATACCTGAATATAGGATGTCTTTCCATTTATGTAGGTCTTATTCAATTTCTTTCATCAACATTTTGTATTCTAAGTGTACAAGTCATGTACTTCCTTTTATTATTCTCAGATGCTACTATAGATGACATTGCTTTCTTAATTTTCTTTTTGGATTGTTTGTTGCCAGTGATTTGAAATACAACTGATTTTTATGTTGACCTTCTCTCCTGCCACTTTGTGGAATTTCTTAGTTCTAATAGATATTGTGAATCCTTTAGGATTTTGTACATATAAAATCATGCCATCTGTGAATAGCTTTACTTCTTTCTTTCCCATTTGGATGCCTTTTATTTCTTTTTCTTGCCCTAATTAGTATAGACTGATTACACTTTTAAGCGGAAAAAGAAAAAGGACAAACATCCTAGGCTTGCAATCTCAGCATGGTTTTGAAAGTCTACATAGGAAATGTAGACAAATTATTTCCCTCCATAGACAGTGTGTCATGCAAAGGACAGGAAGTATGTTCATCTTTGTAGTTAAAGAATAAAGAGATTATATCAATATTCCAGTGTTAATAGCATTTTAAACTATGTGCAGTAATAAAAACAGATTTTGTACTTGTTTTTCACTGGATTATCTTTAGGATATTTTGAAATAATGAAGAAATAGAAACAAGTTTGAGAAGCAATTTTCACCTTTAAAATTTACTACAGAAGCTATACACACCAAATAAAATCCTAGTTACAGAAGATGCATCTGGAGTAAGTTATAATAAGCTTTAATAGAGTATACGTGTATGTATGTATACATAAGTCCAGAAATTTACACTACATTGAACTTTTTCAGTGAGTGGCATTGCATTATGCATTATATAGGACAGTATCTATTAATTAGGGTATCTAAATTACTGGGTTTTAAATACTCTTTTTTTTTTAATGTTTTATTTATTTTTGATACAGAGAGAGACAGAGCATGAGAGGGGGAGGGACAGAGAGAGGAGACACAGAACCGGAAGCAGGCTCCAGGCTCTGAGCTAGCTGTCAGCACAGACCCCTACACGGGGCTCGAACCCACGAACGTGAGATCTGACCTGAGCCGAAGTCGGAGCTTAACCGACTGAGCCACCCAGGCGCCCCTAAATTACTGGGTTTTAAAAGGCTTTAAATATATAGTATGCTGACAAATTAACAACAAAAGGCAACTCACCTCTGAAACTCTGATTTAAAAAAATATTTTTGAATGTTCATTTATTCTTGGGAGAGAGACAGAGTGTGAGCATGAGCAGGGGAGGGGCAGAGAGAGAGAGGAAGACACAGAATCCAAAGCAGGCTGTGCTGCTCAGAGCCTGACATGGAGCTTGGCTCAAACTCCCAAATCACAAGACCATGAGCTGAGTTGAAGTCAATTGACTTCAGCTGGTGACCAAGTGAGCCACCCAGGTGCCGCCTTTTAGTTTTTTAGTTTATTTTGAGACAAAGAGAGCAAGAGTATGTGCATGTGCACAAGCTGGGGGGAGGGAGGGAGAGAGAGCAAAGGGGAGAGGGAGAGAGGGAGAGAGAGAGGGAGAGGGAGAGAGGGAGAGAGAGAGGGAGAGGGAGAGAGGGAGAGAGGGAGAGATGGGGAGAGGGAGAGAGAGAGAAAATATCCCAAGCAGGCTCTGGGCTGACAAGAGCAGAACCTGACACAGGGCTTGATCTCACAAACCATGAGATCATAACCTGAGCCAAAATCAAGAGTTGAACACTTAACCAACAGAGACACCCAGGTACCCCTGAAACTGTCTTAGAATCCAGAATCTCTCATATGAGATCATTATTTTCTATTCCCATCTGAAGAAGTTTCCAACTATTTTACAAACTAGAATGTCTCTTTAAAAGAACACAACAAAAGAATATGCACGGTAGTGAATAGTTTTATTGCTTTAAGAAAGAAATGTATTTTTGGTATCATTAATACAAAATTTATAATATTTATATTTATATAATTGTATATAAAAGCTATCTATAGAATACAGGCTAAACACAAACTTCAAAGGATATAAAGAGTTTTCGAATATAAAACCTTTGTTCTATTAAAAAGATATTCAACAAAGTAGTTATTAATACATTTGTGTGTATAATCATAAAAATAAAACAAAAATATTTAAAGTCTTTATTAACCCAAATTAGAATTATAAAAATGTTTATCTAAAAAGCATTAACATTCAAGTACAGAAGTTGTTCAGGGACCTTCCCACAAGCATGACTTGAATCCTGGCTTTTAAGTTAACTGAGCAGAGAAAGCTAAAGGCGATGAGAGATGGGCACTTAAAAAAAAAATAAAAAAGGATGGCAAAGACACAATGGTTATTTAAGTTTCTAGTCTGATACAAGAAACTATTTTTACGAAGGGAAAAACTTAAAAGTGCTTAAAACAAAAAATATCAATTCCACTAATTACTCTTAAGTGCCATCCATAAAACATTATCAAAATAACTTTTATCAAGAGTTGGCCACACTTCATATGCTACAGAATTACTATTACTACAGTGCTTTTATCAATCAAACTTCCAATATTTATCGGTTATCTCTGTAATATATCTTACACATGTACATAAATACCAGAAAGCTTAAATATTTTTATTATTTACTATTTTAATCTTTTCCTTAAAGATGCAGGATTCATCTTGCACTAGTTATAAGGACGTGACAAAGGTGAATTAAATAAGAACTGAATATAAAGAATATTTGATACCATGACACCATCATCATCTGGAACAACTGAAGTTTTCCACCTCTTGCTCCATTTTCTAGATAAAGGATAAGAAGGAAAAATAGTAATTTTCAATGTGAAAAAAGCTAAAGAAACATTACTTTTTTTTGGTCAACAACCTCAAGAATATTATTAACCCAGATATATGATAGTGAAAATACAAATTTAGTCAGTATTTAGGACTACCACATCCACTGATATCACCAATAGGACGTCATTATTTAAATTCCTTTGAAATGAGTCTGAGATACATTCATCTTATGTTAGGTTCAAATAGTTATAATCAAAACACTAGTGTATTTCTAGGTATTAGTATTTCACATTTTCTAAGTACTAACATTAAATACATATTATACCATGTAGGTGCCATAGTATACTTGGTAGCTATACTAATTACTATATATATTATATACTAGGTTTATTAGTAGGTACCAATAATATGTATATTACACTATATTATCATTCAATGTCTATTTTTAAAAACTAGTTCTAATGCTCACTATAAAGAGTAAAGACATACAGATCTATCTATCTTAAGTCTATCTTTAAAAAGAGCTTTATATCTTCATTAATACACAAGATAGTTTTCATAGTCTTCTACTAATATAATAGTTCCAATGTTTATTGAAGAAACACAAACTAGCGAAGTGCTAGATTTCAAAAAGTACAGAACTTAATTGTGTCTAGAAACAGTCCATAATCCACATATTAAAAAGTGGTCTTTAAAAACTCTTATAAACTTATAATTTCTGATACAGATTAGTTTACCTGAATAAGTCTTGTTTTGTCATAGTCCATGCGATGCTGATAAATACACTGGCTGATTACGGCATATAAATTCTCCAACTGAAAAATATTGTATTCTCGACTTTTTTTAACAACAGTTTTCAAAAGATTCTAAAAGAAAACATGAGTGGTTACATATGTAAGAGATAAATTCCATCAGGTAAGATATTGTAATTTTGAAGATCTGGGGAATATGTGGCATAAACCAGAGTAAAGGCAGACCTACTTATCTGGTGAGACATGGTGACACTGCTAGGGGCTCTGACAGCAGAAGTTACCTTACCGTCACTCTGTGATCTTGGTCTCTGCCCTGGGGTGTCCCATCCCAAAAACTACAGCTGAGGAGGTGGCCATTTTCAATTTTAGCTATAAACCTCTATAGACAAACTAAAGTATCTCGAACAAATCTCAAAGAATAAGAAAAACAAACATTTTTGCAGGGTATTTTATGGCACTGCAAGTATCTTATAAAGTGAAACAAAAAGAGTACATAAATGGTGAACTACTTCACTACTTCAGTTCTGTTTCTTATAAAAAGGTTTTCCCAGGGGAGCCTGGGTGGCTCAGTCGGTTAAGTGTCCGACTTCGGCTCAGGTCATGATCTCACAGTTTGTGAGTTCGAGTCCCTGTTGGGCTCTGTGCTGACAGCTCAGAGCCTGGAGCCTGCTTCAGATTCTGTCTCTTCCCCCTCTCTCTGCCCTTCCCATGCTCATGCTCTGTCTCTTTCTGTCTCTCAATAATAAATAACTGTTTTTAAAAAAAAAAGGTTTTTCTATTTGCTCAATGTTTTTTATGACTAGAATGGACTCACTGGATATCTGTGATTCTGGTCCTACAAGATTATGCCATTACCCCTTAATTAACAACAACAACAACAACAACAAATGCCATTATGGTTAAGTAAAAACCAACTAATATGCTCACTGGTGATGGTCATAAAAACAATGTATAGGATCAGTAATGCAGGCAAGTATGTTAAGAACTACAATATTAACATACTAGCCATCTCCAACTACTGCTTTTATGAAAGTTATTCTATACCAAGTTCATCCTTTCATAAAAGATCATTATTTATTGTCAAATTGATACAATATACTATCGCAAGTCCTTTTCTGGTGGGTTATGTTACGAATCTGCACAATAAATGCATTACGATTTCAATTTACGTACTTTTAATCGCTCCTGGTCGACAACAAGTGAGGGTGTAGGCTGCGAAAGAACTGCCAAAGCCTTTTCAGCACTGATGAGCTGCTGTTGCTCTACTTGGGAACGTCTAGCTCGAGTCATTCGCAGAACGCACATTTCTAGAATGAAAAACTAACTATTATTTGGTTCACAGACATTATAATGCTTAAAATATTAGGCAGATTTACTAGCAGGACACATTTACTAAATACAGACACCAATTCTTGTTTATTGGCTTTCCTGTAAGATTGAGATGCTGCCAGTTATACACTCAAAAAAAAAAAAAAAACCAACCAAAGAGAGAGAGAGAGAGAGAGAGAGAGAGAGAGAGAGAGAGAGAGAAGTACTTCTCAAATTGAGTTTTTTAAAGGATCCTCAACAGGTTGAACTATTCTATACTTAGATACAAGATTCATAAACTTTAAGAGCCGGAAGGGACCTCAGTAATCTAGGAGTTGCAAACTAACAACCAGAGGCCTAATCTGCCCTACAGCTATACATAAAATCTTTTTAGAACACAACCATGCCCATTTTACGTGTCTGTCAATGTTACTTTTCTAGCAGAGTGGAGTAGTTGTGACAGAGGCTGTATGGCTAAATATTTACTATCTGTCCCTTTGCAGAAGAAGTTTGCCTACCTCCAATCTAGAATAATATACTCACTGATAGGAAAAATGAGGCCAAAAGAGGTGTAGAGACTTTTCTAAGATCAACATACCTAATTGTTGTTAAGAGCTAGGACAAGAACCCAAATCTGCTGGTATGTAAACAAGTACCTGTACCACATTAAATAGTGTCCTTTTAAAAAAGATGATAAAAGAAAAATAAAACTCTAAATCCACACAAAGCATACTGCACCCTAAAGCCAGAGGATTAACATTTAAAATATCCACATTGGAAAGGCTATATCCTAGTCCATTATGCTATGGTTCCCCAAATACACTAGAACTCACTTCAAGGAAGTCCTTGATAAAGGTTTACCTGCAGCCTATAAGCCACTGAAAACAAAGTCTCATTAACATCATCAATACTTGTTTTTGACCAAAATAAATTTTGACTCTCTTATCCCTCTTTTTGCTTTGTAAGATTAAATAACGTTTGGCTTTTCCAAAACCCAAACAAATCTACTGCTAAAGATCCAAGAAGATCCAGACAGAAGGCAATTCTAAATGAAAAGCTTTGGGAGCAGGATCATTAGAATAAATATAAATAATCTTGGACTTAATGTCTAATAGAAGTAGAGGAATGACGGGGGTGAGTGATGTTCTACATCACTCAGCAAGATTCACAGAAAACTGCTTCTCTTGCTTAAAAAGAAGAGGGTATGCTGCCAGTTTTTAAAAAACTGTATAGCTAAGCACTTTGCTACATGCTCTAGAAGAAGTTTTTTATTCAAGACTCAGAACATTTCATTACCTGACCACCATCAACCCAATTTTGCAGATGAGAAAACTGAGAGCGACTGAGAGGTCAAGATGTTGCCCAAGGTTACAAGCTACTAAGTATTGGACTAGGGGCTCAATTCCAGGTCTATATGGTGCCACACGCTAGCTTTAACAGTGATTTACAAGCTAATTAGCAAGTAAAGTTAATGCTATTTTTCCTAATTAACACCTGCGTTCTGAAAGAAAAGGAAAATAAACTAGGATGGTAATCAGTCAGTTAAGAACTCTGAGTGAAACATCTTTTAAAATTAAAATTAAGTTGCTTGAGAAAACCTTACCTTTAGCTTCATTTTCATCAGACATATCTACTATCTGAGAGCCAGAATCATCTCCATTGCAAACAATTTTCTCTTTCCTTGATTCTGTGCATGCTGTAGTCTTCCCAGATTCAAGTTCATTCTCAATATCACAAATACTTGAGTTATTATTCCCCAATTCTATTTTGCTTTCAGAGGCATTTTGCTGTTTCTCATTTTCTTCCATTGAGGACTCTCCTGTGTTTCCAGTCTCATTGTGGTCTATACTTGTGTCTTGATTTTCCTCTGTATCACTCTCAATTTTGTCATCGGTGGCGTTTTGGCTCTCATCTTTCACCTGTGAGATCCTCCTACGTTTTGTTATGGTGCCTAAGTACCACTTGGACTTTTTGCGGATTTTTCTCTTCAACTGAGCTTCAAAGAATTTAAAGAAAAGGATAGAAGGACATTCAGCAGTTTTCTAAAGTCTAAGTAAGTGGGGGGAAAATACCTTTTGAGATATAAGAGGATAAAGAGCTTAAGAAACCACTACAGGCTTGTATGGCTGGAACACAGAAACAATGGTAGAGAGTACTGTGTGAAGAAGGCCAAAGGCGGGCAATCACTTGTCACTCTAAGGAGCCTGGATTTTATCTTGGATAATTTTTTAAAAATCTTGAATAATTTTAAGGAGGGCAATTCTATGAATTGTCCAATGACTGTATTACATACAAAAACCACTGTGGGAGGAGATGAGCAATGAACTGGAGAAAGGGAGGGCAAGACTAAAAATGGCCTACACTTAGAGGGCCTACCATACAGTGGGAACTCTTCCAAGCTCTTTTGTTTTTGTCTTTGCATTTTGCTTTTTTCCTCCCTTAAATTTAAATTCAAGTTAGTTAACATATAGTGTAGCAATGGTTTCAGGAGCAGAACTGAGTGACAAAACTACTTACCTGTAACACCCAATGCCCATCCCAACAAGTGCGCTCCTTAATAATGCCCATCCTCCATTTAACCCCACCCCACCCAACACCCCTCCAGCAACCCTCCGTGTGTCCTCTGTATTTAAGAGTCTCTTATAGTTTTCCTCCCTCCCTGTTTCTATCTTATTTTTCCTTCTCTTCCCCTATTTTCACCTACTTTGTTTCTTAAATTCCACATGAGTAAATCGTATGATATTTGCCTTTCTCTAACTTATTTTGCTTAGCATAATGCCCTCCAGTTCCATCCATGTTGTTGCAAATGACAAGATTTCATTCTTTTTGATTGCTGAGTAATATCTTCCAAGCTCTTTGTGTGTGTACTGACTCACCAAAATTCCACTTTAACCTGATCAGGTTTGTGACCATTCCCAACATCATTTTATAGCTAAAGAAACTAAAGGTATACAGAGATTAAACATTCTGTTTGGGCCAGAGGCAGGATACCTACAAAGAAATATTATTATGCTTGGGAGATGCATCCATACTGTGGCATGCACTTCAAGATTAGTCATTCTGACTGTTGTACAATAATCCATATTTCCCCATTCTACTGTGTCTTTTTAAATTTTTATTATGTATGTATATATTTAAATGTTTATTTATTTTGAGAGAGAGTGCAAGTGAAAAAGAGGCAGATAGAGAAGCCCACGTAGGCTCCACGCTGTCAGCACAGAGCCCAATGTGGGGGCTCCAACCCACAAACCAAGAGATCATGACTTGAGCTGAAATCAAGAGTTCGCCAGGCTATTCAATGGACTGAGCCATCCAGGCACACCCCCATTCTACTGTTTGATGGGCATCTGGGTTGCCCCCAGTGTTGGGTTATTATGAATATTGGTTCCATGAACATTCTTATACATGTCTTTTGGTGAACATACTGTATGCATTCCTGATGAGTATATAGCTAGGAATGGATTGTTTTAAAGGAGACATTTTCCATGCCCCTAATTCCCTGCCCCCCCCCCACTTGCTCAAAGCTGATTTGACCATGAGCTCTCTTGCTGGTTTGCCTTCCTCATCCTCCCTTTCCTAGCTGCCTTCTCCCATTTTTACAAAAGAAGGGCTTACTCTATCTCAAATCACTTACCCCAGGATAGACTAACCTGCAGCACAATAAGGGAATGATGTTCCAACCCCTGTAAAACACGCACACATGCACACACAGAGTTTTAAAAATTCTGTTAAAAAGCATCTGAGATCTAACAAGGCACTGAGGTATTATAGCCTTGTTCTGGAAGAACAAATGAATAAATGAGAATCTAAGATCTGACAAGAGTCAGACAATCATGAGGCTCAAAGAACAAAAACTGAAATTAAAAGCCTGCCAAGGAAGGAAGGCCCTGGGAAAATCCATTCGCTTTGGATTGCTGCCTGCTGGAGTTGTACCCTAAGAATAAAAAAGAAAAGGAAATAGACTGGAATTTATAGAAATGAAATTCAATTTCAAATCAGTCAATCCCACAATTAAATAAAGGTGAACTGGGACTCTAAGTGGTATATGATTATAAACCTGGATGTATTTCAACAATGCAAAGTTGCCTTAATACTAACAAAATGAAGGTAATTTACCACATCAATATAAATAGAGAAAACTAAAGAGAAAGTAAATGGCCATCAGTAGAGCATAAAGGCTAGTTTCATAAGTGAAAAATATCCGATGCACTTACCAGGAGTACTGCAAGCCACAGGAGTACTGGGTGTCTTTAGTTTATCATTCTGCTCTGATTCTGATCTTTTATCACCAGCAGAGGTGGGATTTTGCTTTGGCATCACATGATAGTAGGATGGGGCATATTTGGAGGAACTACAACCTTATAAAGAGACATGGGATATCAAGTCAAATGTCCAGATCTCAAAATTATATGAAGAATTAAGAGGACTCAAAACACTAAATCAGAAGCATCTTTTTCTGATGCCAGATCATTTTCCTACCTCTCTTCCTTCTAGATTCCTGAATTTCTTCACAAAGCTGCTCAAAGTCTTCATCAAGTTCTTCTTTAATTATTGCATAGGCAGTATCTCTTAAAGCACAGGCTCTATGCCTAATAAGACGATCTGAGAAATGAACAAAGAATTTTAAAATTTCTTTTTAATAATTTACCAAATATAAACTTAACATGTTGGGCTAAAGTTGTAAAAAAAAAAAATTAAAATTCCTTTTTTTTACTTTTACCAGGAAGACTAAAAGTTACTGGAATTATATTATTCTGTTTTTGCTGTTAATCTAATGTTCTGGATGTCAGATTCAATTCAGCAGACTAACCCCAAATAATTTTATTTTGCTCTGTCCTATCTAGCTCCCTGTGAAATATCAGAAAAAAACAATACTCAATCAACAGCAAGACTATATTAACAACAGGACAACAACAGCAAGGAAGGCTATCAGTGTCATTAGTGAGCCAGGGATGTAAGAGAATTTTAGAAGGTGTTACTGCGTTGACAGAGAAACTAAACAGACAGACAATTAAATAGCAACCCTACACAGGAAACACAGGGAAAGCCCCTAAACTCAGAGTTCAAGCACTAAAAACTAGAATATGCTTTGAGTCAGAGGGCAGGTAATAAGGAATGTAAAATTGCTTGAACAACTGGACCAGTTCTTCAGAGAGCAATAAGCAATATTCACACCCAGGTTAAGAGTTGACAGCAATTGCTATAATACCAGAAAGATATTTCAGGGGATTTCTAATCCAGGCCTGAAGAAAGGCAAGGCAAAAGCACTGATTCCCCAACCATGGAACCTTATCAGAAATGTAAATTCTCAGGCCCTACCCTACATCTACAGAATCAGAAACCATGGGGATGGGGCCCTACAAGCTGCATCTTAACAAGCCCTCTAGAAGATGCTGATTGTCTGCTAAAGTTTCAATACTACTGGTCTAAAGTAATTCTAGATTGTCATGATGGACAGAAGCAGTAGCAGCAGCAGTATGACTACAATGAGACAGAAAACGTCCTCAGCCTCCACTGTAAATGCTTTCTTCTTTTGACAATGAAGGGGTGTTTTCAGGTTGGTAGCCTGTTTCCCAGTATTTATCTACAGAATTCTGAATTCTAGGGAAGAGCCTAGGGAAGATGAGCGCAGATAACTGGGAGGGGAAGAACAGGGAGCTTTTCAATTGTTGAAGAAACTCTCAGTAGGTCCCTGTGCTAATCAAGCTAATTTATAAACATTCTAATTAGAAAACAGAAAGCCAATGTACTGGGGGAGAGAGTTAACAGGACCATTAGCAAACAGGATGATTAAAAAAAAAAAAAAAACTATCCATTGAGAGAGTTAAGGACACTTGCCACAAAACAAAAATAGGAAGCTAGGAGAAAGAAGCACCTAAGAAAGAATGTTTTTGGATATGAATAAATATATATCAGATATGTAAATAGTTGGATATTTAAATATGTTTGAACAAGTATATCATTAAAAATTCCCTTATTTTATTTATTTATTTTATTATTTATTTTTTAAAGACTTTATTTTTAAGTAATCTCTGCACCCAATGTGAGACTCAAACCCACAATCCCCAGATTGAGTCACAAATTTTACTACAAATTTTATTTTTTAATTGATTGTGTAGGTGAGTACAGGATAGGTGTATGTATAGAAGATGTCTAAAAAAGTTATCCCCAAACAATAGTGTCTACCTTTGGAGAAAGAAAATGGGGCACTTAGTTATTTTTATTGAAGTGTAGTTAACTTATAATATTATATGAGTTTCAAGTGTGTAACACAGTGATTCAACGTTCATATACATTATGAAGTGACCACCATAATAGATCTAGGAGGCTTAGGTTTAAAAAAATATTATTAGCAAGTATTATATACTATATTACTCACGTATTAAAAATTGCAATGATCTAAACTAAGAAAATTCTTTTGAATCTGTTTTATTACAGAGTGTTTATTTTCTACTTCAAGACAGAACATTGATAAACAAAGGAAAGAAGTGAGGTTGTTATGTGATTTTGTGTCTCATTAGAGGAGGCAGCATGGAATGGTTAATAAACACAGGGCATTATGGCATCAAGGAAACATGCGTTCAAATTTTGCCTGTCACTTTCTGGCAGTATGATCCTGAATAAGTTTTCTAACTTAACTTCATTTTCCTCAACTGTAAAATGAGAATAAAACTGTATTCAGTGGCACTGTGAATATAAAATGTTTATAGTTCATCACCCGGCATAAAGTCAATCCTCAGTAAATGTTAGCAGCCCCTGTTCCCCCGCCCTCCCTGGGGGGAAAAAAACCCACTAATACTTACCTCCAGGATCCCTATCTGGATTGTATTCTAAAGCATTACTACAGATCAGATCAATGTCACTCAAATAGTCTTTCACAGTCAGATACTTGTGGAGATCAATTTTACTGATTACAGATGAAAGGTCCATTGGTTGCTTTATCACAGTGACATAATCAGGAACCTAAAATTCAAGCAAATGACCAAATCACTAAATGAACTCTGAACATAAAAACACTGAAGTCTAGTTGCTCTGCCAGGCAATATAAGGGGGAGAGAATAAATTTATAAGAAACAATGATAATATATTAATATGAAACCTTTGACTATTTAAAGCTGGTTTTGTTTTGTATTTACTCCTGTTCTTGGGCACCCGTATCTCCAGTATTATCTTATACTTCTTTCCCTGTCCAAACGCCACCAATACCTCAATGTCAACTTAGATTACACTCCCCAGCTCATTCTAAACTGTGTAGGTCACAATAATATCATGCAGCATTAAGTCATTCTTAAATTGCAAAGTTTACTGGCTACTTTCTGGAGGAAAGGAAAATGTGTTATGTAGCTTTTAAGTCTCCATGTGCTTAAGACACTACTCAATATATTCCACATAAAGAAAGTTCAGAGTGTAGACAAGGAACCACATAAACTATCCAAATATTCTCTAATTTATAGTATGGTTTAGAACACATTTGATCCAAAGATTAAATCAATACCTCATCAGGGTCAACAGGTTTAGTAAATACTCTGAATCGCTTGTCAATAGCGAGCCTATGTGTAACATTTCTCAAGAAAATCCTCAGTTCTCTAAATGTATCTTCTTCTTGTTCTTCTAGCCGTTTCACTTCTTCCGCTGTCAGTGGTCTCGGCTCAGGCGGTGGTGCCACAGGAAGAACCTCCAAGGCCTGCAAAACTTCACACGGATGAAGAGTTTAGTTAGTACCCTCTCATCATATCAAGGGTGACAAATGATTTGGTGCACAAAGCAGCCCAGCTTCCAAGGGTTATCCCTCCTCATAGTTCCCAGGAATAGAAGATTTGAAACACTAAAGTGCTACCATAATCTCTATCCCTACATCCCCTCCTACAATAATTGGTAACTTCTAATTTGGTACACAAATTCCTAAGTCATTACCTCTGATTTATTTTAAGACCATTTATGAGGTTATTAACTTTGAAAATGCATTTATTTCCAGGATAAGAATATTCTATTAAAAAAACCTTTTACTAGTTAAGTTTTGAAGTAATAAAAAATTGTGTTATGTTTCAAATGTAACAAGTTTAATTTTGTTTAAACAGGTATGTATGGAGTACTCAGGATTAAAAAAGGAGTTTGAGACTGCTGCACCCCAAAACTGGCGGTCTATTAAAGGAGTAAGAGATAATTATCACGTCACTGTAATGTCATATTAATATAAAAAATGTGCAGTGGGTCATAATGGTAGAAAATTAATTTTGCCTACATATGTTAAGGAGTAAAAAATGAGTTATAGTAGAAGGACAAATGGTTCCTTAGGCAGTGACAGGCAATGGAGATAGAGGCACTATTGAAAGTGAGCAAGCATGAAGAATTATGAAAAGGCAGGGATATGTTGCATGTGGTGTAAAGATAGAGTGCTTTGCAAGGAAAAGGTGGGGGAAAAAGGGAAGAACAAAAGTGCCAAAAACGGGCTGGAGAAGACAGGCTGGGGCTTTCCTATGCATTCCAGCTGAAGATCTACGTGCACTGGCAGTATACCAGGAACGGCCTCGTGCGCTTTAAGATCTTCAGTCTACTTTAATGGGAAGTATAGAGACTTGTAAGCAGTAGAGGTATCAACCTAATGACTGAGGTTTTGAGTTTGTATTACAAGATGATGATGCTATTAATATTTTATTCCCATGGTCTTGGAATTATTATATAATAAATTGATAGGAAAACTAACCTGCTTTCTTTTTTGATACAGGGGGCTTAGCAGCTTGCTTTAGAATTAAATCTTCAAAAAATTTTGTCCGTTCTTCTGTCCCAGGTAACTGGACATTAAAAATTTCTCCATAATCATGGATAAATAATTCTTGCACCTTGTAAGAGAAAATACATGCATTATTTATGTGAATACATAATACTGTGTATGTATCAATCAATTCAACAGTAGATTATTACACACATATTTTTAATAACCTGAACTGTGTAATAAAGAGATGTTTTAAAAACACAGATCTTTTACGTATGCTGGAGTTACATATAAATCACGTATGCAAACAGATAAGGAACTAAAAAATATGGGATCTTCTTTAAAACTCAAGATTCCAAAGTTCATATGGTAATTGACATGGCAATATTTTATTTCCAGGGTTTTGTTGAGATTAATTAATTCACTTTCACAACCCAAAGTGAGAAAAGAGAATGAGTGGTTGTTCAGTAAGAATAAAGGCTGTAACTTTGTATAGAGTGCTTGGGTGGCTCAGTCAGTTAAGTGTTGACTCTTGATTTTGGCTCAGGTCACAATCTCAGTTTGTGAATTTGAGCCCCACGCTGGGTTCTGTGCTAACAGCACGGAACCTGCATGGGATTTTCTCTACTCCCCCACCTCTGTGCATATGCGCACACACTCTTTCTCTCTCTCTCAAATGAAATAAATAAACTTTAAAAATTTTTCAAAAAAAGAACAAAGGCTAGTAGCATCTGGCTGGCTCAGTCGGTGGAGCATGCAACTCTTAATCTTGGGGTTGTGAGTTTGATCCCCATGTTGGGTATAGAGATTACTTATAAAAAAGATCCTTAAAAAAAATTAAGGCTAGAAAGTAACAAGTGCTAGTGAGGATGTGGAGAAATTAGAACCTCTGTACTGGCAGGCATGTTAAAATGGTGCAGCCACTGTGGAAAACACAAAGTTACTAAGTAATCCAGTACAGAGATCTGAAGAATTGGGGGGAAAAAAACTACCACTCAAACTGATACTTGTATACTGATAATCACACCAAGATTGTTCATAGTAGCCAAAAGGTAGAGACAATCCAAATGTTCATCACCAGATGAGTGAATAAAAATATGATACACAGAGGCAATGGTATATTACTCAGCTTTAAAAAGGAGTGAAAAAATTTTTTTAATGTTTTATTTATTTTTAATACAGAGAGAGACAGAGCATGAGAGGGGGAGGGGCAGAGAGAGAAGGAGACACAGAACCAGAAGCAGGCTCCAGGCTCTGAGCTAGCTGTTAGCACAGAGCCTGAGGCAGGGCTCGAACCCATGAACGTGAGATCTCGCCTGAGCCAAAGCCGGAGGCTTAACCGACTGAGCCACCCAGGCGCCCCTAAAAAGGAGTGAAATTTTAATGCATGCTACAACATGGATGAACTCTGAAAACATTCTAAGTGAATTAAGCCAATCACAAAAGGACAGATACCACATTGTTCTAGCTACACAGATATGTAAAACAGGTAAATTCATAGATACAAAAAGTTATTATAACACAGGTTACCAGCGGTTTGGGAAAGGAGGAAATGGGGAATAACTGCTTAATGGGTACAGAGTTTCTGTTTGGGATGATGAAAAAATTCTGGAAATGGATAGTGGTGATGGCTGTACAACACTGCGAATGTACTTAATGCAACATACTTTGTCACTGAACTGTACACTTAAAAATCATTAAAATGGTAAAGTTACGCTATGCATATTTTAATGCCAAAAAAAGGGCAAAAGAGATCCCAAAAAGATGTTTCTAAACAACCTTTTGACCCTTTCCAGTATTATCAGAGGATGTTTATTCCTTGTGTGATGCTTCTGTACTTTGCCTTTGTGTATCTTTGACCTTTAGAAGTTTACATTCATAGCTTCTGCATAATCTGATTAGCAAGGTCTTCCACGCTCCCATATATATGAAAATGTTCCTAGTATGTAAAGTGAAACTTTCCTCCTGTTGTCTCAACATCTTTATGAAATGTCTCTATTTTTGTTAATTTATTTACTAAATTACATGTAAACAAGAGTCTACCAATGGACTATATTACATTAATTTGTCCCTGCTGGCCCAAATTCTAAGGTTTTAATTTTTAATTTTGTGGTATGCTTCAATATTTGATGGTCCTAGAACTTCCTCATTGCATTTTCAACATTTTCTTGGAAATTCAAGCACTTTTTCCTTCTACGTTGAATTTTAGAAACCACCTATTTTTTTGGGATTTGTACCCTTTCTTCCCCTCTCTCAGGGCTTGTACATTATTATATGGTGTATTTTGCCATTATCAAGTTCAGACCAAGACCAACTTAGATTTTAGTTTCACATTCCTTAAAAAAAAATTTTCCATTACAATTTTGTGAAAATAAGTTTTACTGGTTTTTTTGTTTGTTTCTTATATGCCACTTCTACAAATAAAAATTCAAGAGAAATAATCCTTTAATAAGCCTTTCAGTCAATGGTTTGTGGGTAATAGTTTCTTAGGCACTGCATATTTGAAAATATCTTTGTTTTGCTCTCTCATTCAAATGCTAACTTTTGGGGAAAGAAAATTATTGGTTAAAAATTATTTTCTTTCAAAACTTTGAAAATACAGCTCAGTTGTCTCCTTAGTAGCCAGTGTTACCAATGAGAAGGTAGAAGCAATTTGATTTTCAGTCCTTTCTAGTAATACTTTTTCTCTCAGAAGATTTAAAAATTTTCTTCTTTACTTCTGATATCCTGACATTTTATCTAGATGTAGGCCTTTTTATATCTGTCAGAACACAGAAACTTTTATATCTGACCTTAAGGTATTCTTTAACTCTACAAAATCTTCCAGTAGGTGAATATTTTCTCTTCTACATTTATTTTCTCCTCCCAAAAAGCCCATTAAACAGATGTTAGACCTGAATCAATCTGCTCTATTTTAACTTTTTCCCTGATTTTTCAAATCTCTGTTCTTTTGTATCATATAGTATAAGAATTCCTGGTATCATGATCTCCCATCTTGCTAATTCACTTTTCATCTGTTTCTGTTCCTTTTCAAAAGCCTCACAGAATTTTTATTTGGGGGAAGTTATTTCACTTATCTCCATTTGGTTCTTTTCTACAACAGTCTGTTGGTGATATATGGACATGATTATTCATTGAGCTGTCCTTCTCAAATGCTTATTTATAAGCTCCTCTTTGTCTTTGAATTCTTGACTGTCCATAGCTGCTTTTTCTGTTTATTCTAGATTCTATGTCCAGTGATTATATGAAGAAGCTAGCTTATACTAGAAATAGAATTTACCTGTAATTTGCTTTCTGAGCACAGTGTCTCCCCATTCCTCCTGATCTTGACAGTCATAGATAGTCACTGCTCTGACACAGTAGTCTTTGGGCCTAATCTCACTGCTGTAGCTGAGGACGAAGAACTTGCTAACTGCTGCCTGGCATGGCCAGAAGTGAAGAAAACCAATTAACAGAAAGTTAATCCAAGGCTCTTTCAATTCCTTCCTAGCACTGACTCAGAGCTAGAAACCATTTCCATCTTTGGAAGGAGTCCTCTCATGCACATGCTTTGAACTGTGGTAACCCTCATCAGTCTAATTCCCACTGCTCTTTCATGGATTCATGAAAGCTGCTAATCTATTCGTGACATTCTTTCTCATTTTTCCCATGCTGCTAAATGGCTAAGGATTCACTAGTGCTCATGGATATAGGAAATTCTGAGGTGGACAAACTCCAATGTAGCTAAAAATGGTACATGCAGTGTTCTCATTTATTATATAGCCCAATGCTATATAGACAATATCAATGAACCACTAAAAACTACATAAGGCTCAAAGTGGACTTGCTTATTTATAGCCATATAAACCACATTATTCATTTTCTAAAATAAGCAAGTCCTGGTCCTATGCCCACTCCACCCTACAATGCAGTGTGATACTGGATACTTTACTCAGTTTACAATTATGTGCTTAAGAAATATTACCCAAAGAAAACAGAGAAGCTATTCTTTTCTTTATGTGCAGAATTCCCACATTCTTGATATTATATCAGATTAAACTGACTGTAGTTTTTCAACCTCCCTACATCCATATAAAGAATGCTCAGCTATTTTGTCTTGTTATCAAGAGTATAAAATTATCTTTCTTTCAAATTTCAAAATGATTAACAATGTTTTAACTGAGAGTGAGTATAATAAGCCAATGGCATAATGTGACTACTACATAGCAATTCTTCTTTACTTTGTTAACCAGAACACTGCTGGCGTACTTAATTCATTCTGGATACAGCTAGCTCTCTCTTCAAAGGGAATATAAAGACATTCAGGAGAGTGACTAGAATTCTGAAGAAACTAAAAATATGTGATATGTGGCAGAGCCTGCTCTTATCAGGCCCATGTCCTCCTCCTCTGGGGCACACTGCTCTGTCATACTTCCTAGTCTCCCTTGCTCTTAGGTACAGCCATGTGAGGTTCAGCCAGTGGAATGGGATAGAAAATGATATACATCTTTCAGATTAGGCACAGGAATGGGCCACTCCTTTCAGTGGGGTGGAGTGAAAGCAAGCTGCAAATCACGCGATGAAACTGAGAAAGTTCTCTGAGCCTGAATGTCCGGAACGACTACATGGAAGGAGGCTAGACCTACATGTAGTCACCTGTGTAGTATAGTTACACTAATGGGAAATAAACTTCTACTGTTTTAATAATCCTAAGGAATATACTGTATCACAGAAGAAATGTTTAGTGTGAAAAAGTTTGAGTCAGAGTGGGGAGATATGAATATACATAATAGAGCATCTGAATATACAAAGAGTTGTCATGATGAAAATAGATTTGACAGGTTCTAGAAAACAGAGATAAAGAAATGGAAGCCTCTCAAAGTAAGTTGATTTAAAAAAATTTTTTTTAAACATTTATTTATTTTTGAGAGACAGATCATGAGCATGGGAAGGGCAGAGAGAGAGGGACACACAGAATCAGAAGCAGGCTCCAGGCTCTGAGCTGTCAGCACAGAGCCTGAAGCATGGTTCAAGCCCACGAACCGAGAGATCATGACCTGAGCTAAAGTCAGATGCTCAACCAACTGAGCCACCCAGGCGCCCCAAAATAAGTTGATTTTTTAGGAATCAGAGCTAACGAGATGAATAGTGAAGAAAAGTGTTTCAACAAAGGTGGAATAGCCACATAAAGGGGCGAGTAAAAAGGAAGAGTCCAGAACTAGATTAACTAAACTAGAAGCCATAAAGAGTCTATAACATACACTTAATACCTATCTTCCAGGATGCTCAAATTTCAGTTGAATACCTCACAATTAACTATGAAGACAGAGCCATCAGGGACACCATTCTTGTCCTTGGATAACTCCATCTCATTTCCTTCTACTCTGCTCTCCACTCACTTGGCTCTAGCTTCCCTGGTCTTCTTGCTATTTTTCTAAAACATCAGACACACTTTTGCTTCAGGGTCTCTGCACCTGCTTTTCTTCTGCTAAGAACCTTTGTCCCTCAGATACCCCAAATGGGTTACTATCTTACCTTTTTCAGGTCTTTGCTCAAAAGTCATCTTCTTACGCCTTACTTAAGACTATCTATTTAACACTGTGACCTTTTCACACTCTTTTGGCATTGCTTAGCTAAATTTTTCTCCATAGCAATAGGTTAATATTATACAATTTATCTATTTAATTTTACTTGCTGAAATAAAATGTGAGCCTTAGGAAGACAGAAGCTTTTGTATTTTTCAATGCTATACTCCATTACCTGGAACTATATGCCTGACACAGAATAAGCACTCAGTAAATATTTCTTTAGTAAAATATTTGAATTTATCTTCCTACTCATGTCCTAAAATATGGAAACCAATTTTGTCAAAAGTATGGAAAACTCATTAAATTCAGTCATTAAAAACAAAACAGACAGAGACCTACAATATACTTATGTACTCTGAAAACTGAAAGGTAGGAAAAAAAATCTCTTCCTGTACTTTACATTTTGCTAGGATAGAGTGAAGCAAACATAAATATTTAATGGCAGGCAGTGATAAAAAGAAAATAGAGTAAGGGAAGAGAGAGTGATGGGCACAGGAGCTAATCACTATAATTGAGAAACTGATCAGGGAAGGCCTCTCTGAGACAATACCTGGGCTGAGACCTGAGAAAAATAGCGGATCATTACAGGCAAATATCTAGAGGAGTATTTCAGGCAGAAAAAGCATAAACTTTTGTCAATGGTCTTTGTCTAAACAGGCACTAACTTGAAAAGACAATAATTTGGTACTATCAAAAGTTCTAAATGTGCATACTCTTCAACTAAAATAGTTATTCCACTTTTAGGAATGGATACTAGGAAAATTCACAGAGTAATGCTCATACAGGATAAGCCCAGGGACATCTGAGTTGCTTAGTTGGTCAAGTGTCTGACTCTTGATTTAGGTTCAGGTCACGATTGCATGGTTCATGAGATCAAGACTTACATCAGGCTCTGTGCTGACAGTGCAGAGCCTGTTTGGGATTCTCTCTCTCCCTCTCTCTCTTACTGTCCCCTGCTTATACTCTCTCTCTCTCAAAAGACATAAAAAAAAAAAAGTCCAAGGATGCTCACTCTAACAGTTCAATAGAAAAAAAAAAAAAACTAAAAAACAACCAGAATACCTATGAGCAAGAAGGCAATGGAAAAAGCCATGCTGCTTTTAAAAGGAATGAGACATTGTATTGAAAAAGAAAAGTATATATATGAAGCAAGTTGCAAAATACTATGCATCATATAACCCCAATTTTGTAAGAGAAAAACATTTATAATGTAGACTTACTATACACATATATAAATACACACACCATCCTTCCCAACAAGCCCATATATCATATGTACAGTGACTCCTCTCCCCCCACCTTCCCGCTCTGTCCTCCCCTCCATAAAGTACCTCTTCTGGCAGAGCAGAATGGGGCTTGTCAGAAGTTGCAAGTAGTAAAACTGGAGCAAATGAAGGAATGTTCTGTAACAATGTAGTAAACGTGGCTTTCAATGTTGGTCCAACTATTTCCCACCACAAGTGGATATGAGGAACATATACTATACTTGGTGCTGTTCTCTTAGCTTCACGAATCATCTAGTAGAGAAAGAAAAGAATTATATTCAGTTAAAGAGCTAGTATGTTACTAATGCTCACTTATTAGTCTGGAACAATGTTTAATGTCTCAGAATTATCATACAAAACCCTCAAGTTTTTAAAATGCTTTCCCCATTCTCAATCTTACTTTTAAATGTTTTGTAAAAGTCTTGCTCTTAGTAAAATGGGAAAGATTTATGTGATATGAAGAGAAACCAGAATATTAAGTCTTGTTTTTAGGAAAACATAGCTACTTCAAGCAATTAGAAAGAAAACAGCTTAATACATCTAGACTTCTGTTAAATGCAAAAACACAAATACTTTACATTTAAAATTTTTTAAATATAAAAATAGCAAAAATAGAAGCAGCAGAATATCTGAGTGCTTACCATGCAGCAGTCACTGTTTTAAATACTCTACCCATTTAATCCTCACAGCAGCCATACAAGGTAAGTATTATTATTATCTTCATTATGCAAATAAGGAAACCAAGGCGGAGATCTAATAACTTCCCTAAGGTCACAGAGATATTAAATGGTGGAAATATGATTTAAATCCACACTTTTTAAAAATTTTTAAAATTTATTTTTATTGAGACAGAGAAACAGCATGAGTGGGGGAGGGGCAGAGAAAGAGGGAGACACGGAATCCAAAGCAGGCTCCAGACTCTGAGCTGTCAGCACAGAGCCTGACATAGGGCTTGAACCCATGAACTGTGAGATCATGACCTGAGCCGAAGTCAGACGCTTAACTGACTGAGCCACTCAGGCACCACTAAACCCACATTCTTTAATGACTAAGCAATTACATATAGTTCTCTTTCATAAACCTGGAGGTAGAAATCAGAAAGACAAAAAAAACAAACAAACAAACACCAAAACCCAGTTCAAAAAGGATAAGCAATTCTAGACCGTGCCTCTAGAAGACTGCCTCTCTTGCAGCTTACTTGTCTGGGCAACAATGAATTACCTGGGCACATGTTTCTTCAGGAGATGTAGCACTGACTCCAAAAAGAACAGGAATGTCTAAAGTATATACTGCAAATTTTTCCAAAGCGTGGATGACAGCTGGTGCCAAATGAGAACCTTGCCCAAATCCTGGTTCTCCCACTATCAATATTCGTGGTCGAAAAGACATAGGCTGATAACATGCATTTCTGAAAGAAATTAGCTATATTTTAGAAAAAGCAAAAGTTAAAAATTTCCTCCTAAATTATCACTTTTTAACTTTAAGGCAAAAATATTGACTGTATGGTTGGTCAATCCACAACAGTATGGTTCAAGTGGTCTTTGGAAAATAACAACCTCCATAGATTTTTAGGACTACTTTATACAGTGTAACTTCTATTATAGTGACAACTGTAATACCAAAAAATTTTGATATTTTAACTTCATAAAAAATCAGTTTGCATTCTTATCTTTTCAGCCACCATCTTTTAGTTTTTAGGAATTTACACACAAAATATTATATACATTCATTTGCAAGGGAAATATACCTATTCAAATGAAGAAAATTAACATTTTCTTTTGCCTTATTAAAGGATTTTTGAGAAAGCCCATTTTCATATACAGATGGGATATCATCATCACTGTATGCCAAATCACTTTCTAGCAGAGGACAAGAAATATCTACAAAACAAGAAAAATTGTACATTAGTAACTTTTCCGGATAGCAAAAAGCAAACATTAATGTAATGCATTATTTAGCAAATCAATGTCCATGAAATGCACAATTAGAATTTTTAAGAATCAAAGACATTTGTGTAGAGATGAGTAACAAGCAAATATAAAATGCACATCAAATTTAAACAGATCTAACTGAGGGCAATCTGTGAAGTAAATTTCCTTCAAAGCAGAACTAAATCCCTTTCAAGAGGTTCTTTTCTAAACAAACAAACAAAAAAATTCTGGGATGTAGAAAACATTTAGTTTCACTGATTATGAAAACTAACTTTAAATGGCCGATCAAGTTTCATACCTGAGTCTAATGCTTTATTTGTTCTGTTTTCTGCATGTGGAAATACTCTCTGAAGGGCTTCTAAGATCTTGTGAACGGTACTTTGCAGGAGTGGTTTCACAACAGTGGACAATGCCTGCCCAGGTGATGTCACAGCTCTTTGGGCAGCTGGTATCATCTTTTGCATAGCTACCTCAAAATCCTTAGCTGAGATGTTGATTGAAGAGAGATCCAACTGTAGCTTCTCACTAGTGGTATAAATTTGTGGGTAGCGTCGACGCAGAGCACATAAAGCGGCCTCAGAGCATATTGACTTAATATCTGCACCACAGTATCCTATCCAAGGCAATCAAAAAAAGAAATTTAAGTAAATCATCACCCTATAAGCATGACTATGGTTAAAAGAAAATTAAAACTCAACCTAGCAATATAGTAAAATATCCACAAGTAAGAAGGCTAAAATCTCTCATCTACCCAATAAACTTAAAATGGTTAATAGCCATCAACAAATCAATCAACTTTTACAAGTGAAATCTACAAACACTAAGTGTTGTATAGTGGTCAAAAAAAAAGAGTTTTTAAAACGAGACAGACTAGGTTTAAATTCCAGTTTTTCACTTGCGGCATGTATGATCTTTGGAGAATCATTTATGCTCTTTCAGCCATCTCTACATCTGTAATTTGGGATTAATGCTACCTACAGGACTGTTGTGAGAATGTCTCGAAATAACATATGTAGAATGTTTAACAGAATGACTAGAAAATGTAAACAGCAAAAGATAGCTATTATTATCATTGTCTAACTTTGCTCCCGAATTCCCCAATAGTCAATTCATCAAATATCTCTATTTAATACCAGGATTTTTAAAGAAAACATGCCACAAATTAAGAGATCAAAACCAAACATAACCTTGCAAGACTACAATTTGTTTAATTTCTGAAACGAATGCAAATTTTTATCTTTTAATGCGTAAAGCAATGTTTACCAACACAGTGTTCTGCTAGTTCTTCTAGAAATATGTCCAGTGGTTTAGGATTCCAATCTCTTGTATGAATCTTAAGAATTTCTTTCCGAGCCTATAAATAAGAACAATTTTAATTTTTTAAAAACAAGGTGTGATTCAGATTTGAGTAATTTCAATTTAAAATAGTTTTATCTAAAAATCATAAAGAAATCAATACCTACTATAAAAATAGTAAAAGTGAAAAGAAAAGATGTACTTTGTGAGCATTTAAGGAATTTATGTTAAAGATTTGCATTTCTAGTGTTTTAAGTTCTAGGCATCATAAATGTGAATGAGAGACATTAATAATGACAGAACTATTGTTCATTCTGGTCCATATTAAGAATTGTTTAAGAATACTGACAGCACTACTCATATTTTCCTCCTTGGTTCTCAAAAGATTCAGTGGCTTTAAAATAACTAGGTAGGACTGTATGGTAGTGTCCATGAAAAGGTAAAGGCTGATAAACTGCTAAGGACGGACTGCTCATTAATAGCCTACATGTTCTGAAGCAAAATAAAGTTGTGTGGCAACATCCAAAGACTATGTTCAAATTGAGAACAATATAAGAGTACCTTTAGGGAGGCATTATTTTAATTAGAAAAAAATTAAAAAATCCAAATTCTTTAAATAAAATAACACCTCCCTAAGAATACATACTTTACCTCTTTGGATGTTAATCACATTTGACTTTGCTTCAGAACATGAAAAACTCAAACTTCACATTTTCACCGTGCCAAGATTTGTCTCTGATAAGAGCAACACAGTCTGTCAAATTTTGAATAATAAATTCCTACATCTTTGTCAGGTAGGCTGAAAAGGAATTCTCTGTCAAAGCGACCAGGCCTTCGCAAAGCAGGATCAATAGAATCCAGTCTGTTGGTAGCACCAATGACTACAATTTCTCCTCTGCTGTCCAATCCATCCATAAGCGCTAGCAAGGTGGAAACAATGGAACTAAATGTAAAAACAAATGACAAGAGATTAAACATACGATGCTGAATACAGTATTCCTTCTTCTGCTATGATTTAATATATTAAACATGTGAATATATTTTCTCAGAGCATGCCATTACTTCCAATAGATTTAAAAACCTTGTAAAATAACATATTAATGGGATGTAGAGGTTAAAATCAATGAAAACCATAAATCATTCTTAGAATGCCACAAATGGATCCTGGAAAATATTTCATAAAGCATAACTTCACATAGGAACTTAAGAGTTCCCAAAAAAGGATACACCAAAAAAAAAAAAAAACCTAGACAAACTATATCTAAAAAACACTCCATTGTATACACATTACCAAACAAATAACACCCAAATAAAATATACATAAAGCATAAAAAATAAGTTAAATTACATTTTAATTATGGAGAGAGAATAGTAAAACAATCTCCACATCTTCACCTCCTTTCAACAATTATCAATGTCCTTTTCAGGCACCTGGATGGCTCAGTCGGTTAAGCTTCTAACTTTGGCTTAGGTCATGATCTCACATGGCAGATCTGAGCCCCACATCAGGCTCTGTGCTGACAGCTCAGATTCCTTCAGATTCTGGAGCCTCCTTCAGAGATTCTGTGTCTCCTTCTCTCTCTCTGCCCCTCCCCCACTCACTTTTTCTCTCTCAAAAAATAAAAAAAAAATTTTTTAAATTATCAGTATCCTTTTTTTATGACTTCACCCAATAGTGCTTTTCTCCATCTAATAGTTTTTTTTAAGAAATAAAACCCCAAAAACTTCACACAGATTGTTTAATTCATAAATATTTCATATTAAAAATTTCATGTATTTATAAGATAGGGACTTTAAAAAACTCCCCCAGTACCAGGACACCAATGGAAGTGACAATGATTTCTTAATATCACCTAATATTTAATTTTCCTAAATGTTTTGAAATATCTTTTTTACATTTGTTTTTAAGATCGACACACCTTGGCCAAATGTCCCTCAGTTCCTTAACAGTCCCCATTGAACCTTCCTTTCTTTTCATTCCTTCATGCTGTTGACTTGTTAACAAAACTGGATCATTCGCCTTGTAAAATTTCCTTCCCACATTCTGGATTAGGCTACTTGCTTCCTGATAGGGTCATTTAACTTGCCCTGCATCTTTCATATTTCCTATAAACTGGCAGTTAGATCTAGAAGCTTAATAGATACAGGTTAAACTACTTAGGAGAGCATATAGGAAAATTTCACATACTTCCTACTGTGCTCAGGAGGCACAAACTCTCAGTTTCTCATTTAACATTAGGGGACTGGGGTTTAGGTGAGGGGTTATCAGCATACTACATTCATCTTAAACTTCACTATCGAACTTTTTACTTTACTGTTTTCGTAGTCACTTAGAATTACTGTTTAGATCAGGGTTTCTTGATCTTGGCCCAAATGACATTTTGGCCAGGTAATTTATTCATTGTACAGAGCTGTCCTTGGCATTGTAGAATGTTTAACATCATCTGTGATATTCACCCACTAGATGACAGTAGTACATCACTCATCTCCTCCAATTTATGACAATCAAAAATGTCTCCAGACACTTGTCCCAAGGGGGGCAAAATCTATTCCCAGTTGAAAACCACATGGCTAGATCCCCTATGTCATAGGGGTTGCAAAACGGTGATTTTCTATCTCAGTAATTTCCTCTGCACTTTATTTTAACTACGATTTCCCTATAAAGAACAATGCTACTTCATCAATTACTCTCAATCATGGCCTGAATCACAGTTATAGGACAGGAAAAAGAAATACTTGATTCTTTTATCAATTTTCAGAGTAATGAGTCACTATCTTAGCATCCTATGGAGTGACCAATTAAGTTATTTTTTTCAAAAAAGATCACTATAAACTGACAGTTTTTATGTATTTGATGCATTTCACCCTACTGTAGTCTTTATTATTTTTGATGCTCTAATTATTCCATCTTGGCCAATGGAAACTCCTTCAAAACCACCTGTGTCATTCTGTTATGACCCTAGTAGTTTTCAATTGCTTCTCTGCTTCCTGGGATTACAAAATATTCCAGGCTAGTCTTGCTTACTTCCAAACTCATTTCTCTTATCCACCAGCTCTCCCCTGAGTGCTAGTATTTAGAGACCACATTTTGGGTGGCATGGGTGTGGACTGCTACTGGATTGTAATAACTTCTAGGCCTTTTTACGTGTCCAGAGCTAGAAACTATGTTTTCTTAAAACAAAACAAAACAAAACCAACAAAAAAAAAACCTCATCAGGGCGCCTGGGTGGCTCAGTGGGTTAAACGTCCAGCTTTGGCTCAGCATGATCACACAGTTCGTGGGTTTGAGTCCCCTATCAGGCTCTGTGCTGACAAGCTAGCTCAGAGCCTGGAGCCTGCTACAGATTCTCTCCCTCTCTCTCTGACCCTCTCCTGCTCTTGCTGTCTCTCTCTGTCTCGACAAAAAAACCCAAAAAACAAAAAACAAAAAACAAAAAAACCAACAACAACCAAAAAACTCATTGTGAGGGGATGAGGGGCGGGGTGACTCAGTCGGTTAGTGTCCCACTTCCGCTCAGGACATGTAGTCCCGATTAGTGAGTTCAAGCCCCTCATCGGGCTCTGTGCTGAAAGCTTGCTCAGCCTGGAGCCTGCTTCGGATTCTGGTGTCTCCCTCTTTCTCTGCCCCTCCCCCATCCTACTCTGTCTCTCTTGGTCTCTCAAAAATAAATAACTGTAAAAAAAATTTTTTTTTTAATTCATTATAAGGGGCGCCTGGGTGGCTCAGTCAGTTGGGCGTTCAACTTCAGCTCAGGTCATGATCTCATGGTTCGTGGGGTTGAGCCCCGCATCGGGCTCAGTGCTGATAGCTCAGAGCCTGGAGCCTGCTTCACATTCTGTGTCTCCCTCTCTTTCTCTGCCCCTCCCCTGATCACACGGTCTCTGTCTCTCAAAAATTAATAAAAATGTTAAAGAATTTTTAAAAACTTAGTAAATTTATCATGAAAGGCACCTGGGTGGCTCAATCAGTTAAGTGTCTGACTTTGGCTCAGATTATGATCTCATGGTTTGTGAGTTCAAGCTGACAGTGTGGAGCCTGCTTAGGATTCTCTCTCCCCCCTCTCCTTCTCTCTCAAAATAAATAAACTTAAAAGAAAAAAAATTCATCATGAGTCCATACTAACACTCCCAATTCAAAGTAAAGATTCTAGGGTTTCAATTTATTTGATATTTATATCCTTTCTCTCTTAAGCTAAAAATCTTGTTTTCTAAGGCACCACATACTTATATTATCTTTCATTATTATTATCAGATAAAAATTAGTTTAATAATGTTCAATGTGCTAACTTTTAAAAATGCTTAATTTAACAAAAATGTTTATGCTGAGATATTCTAAGTCTTTGGATAAAAACAAAACAAAACAAAACTTGCACACTAGGTGTGCACAGTTTCCCAGCACCATTTACTGAAGAGGCTGTCTATATTCTTATATACAATATCCTCACTGCATATTCCTGTTTCTGTCAGAGACTAACTGACCATGTAAGTATGAGTTTATTTATGGACTCTCTAACCTATTCTATGATCTATTTTTGTGCCAGTGCCATACTGTTCTGATTACCATAGCTTTGTAGCATGTCTTGAAATCTGAAATTGTAATACCTCCAGCTTTGCTCTTCCTCAGGATTGCTTTGGCAATCTTTGAAATTGAACCATTTTCTTACACAATTCACAAAAACAAACTCAAAATGGATTAAAGATCTACCTGTGAGACCAGAAACCATAAAACTTCTTAAAACATAGAGAATAATTTCTTGGACATTGGCCTTAGCAACAGTTTTTTAGATGTATCTTCTTAGACAAAGGAAACAAAAGCAAAGTTAAACTATTGGGACTGTACCAAAATAAGAAGCTTTTGCAAAGCAATGGAAGCTATCAACAAAACAAAAAGGCAACTTACTAAATGGGAGAAGATATCTACAAATGATATATCCAATAAAGCATTAGTATCCAAAATATATAAAGAACTTACACAACTCAACACCAAAAAAAGAAAATCCCCAAATAATCTGATTAAAAAATGGGCAGAGCACATTCTTTGAAAGAACAGACATTTTTCCAAAGAAGATATATAAATAGCCAACAGACATGTAAAAAGATGCTCAACTAGTCATCAGGGAGATGAAAATCAAAACCACACAATATCATCTTATACCTATCAGAATAGCTAATATCAAAGGACATGAAATAACAAGTGTTGGCAAAGATGTGAAGAAAACCCTCATGCACTGTTCCTGGGAATGTAAACTGGTACAGCCACTATGGAAAATAGGATGGTGGTTCCTCAATAAGTTAAACATAAAAATACCATATAATCCAATAATTCCACTACTGTTTATTTACCCCCAAAGACAAAAACACTAATTGGAAAAGATACACATAATCCTATGTTTACTGCAGTATTATTTACAATAGCCAAGCTATGAACGCAATCTAACTGTCCATCAGTAGATGATAGATGGGTAAAGACGACGTACCATATAGAAAAACAATGAAATATTAGCCGTAAAAAAATTGGATCTTGCCATTTGTGGCAACATAGATTAACATAGAAGATGTTATGCTAAATGGAATAAGTCATACAAAGACAAATAACAAATGATTTCAGTTATATGTGGAATTTGAAAAGAAAACAAAACCCACAGAAACAGAACCATAAATATAGAGAAGTGGTCATTGCCAGAGGAAAAGGTGTTGGGGGTGTGGGCTGAATGGGTGAAGATTAAGGGGTTCAAATTTACAGTTTTAAAGTAAGTCATGGGGATGAGAAGCATAGCATTGGAATATAGTCCACACTGTAATAATGCTGTATGGTGACAGAAGATAACTACACTTACCCCATAGAAGCATAGCTCAATGCACAGAATTGCTGAATCATCATGTTTTACACCTTAAACTAGTAACACTGTATGCCAACTATCCTTCAATTAAATATATGTATGTACTTGAGAAGGCATGTGCTTCCCAAATTACTGTATAATTTTTGTTGCTAAAATTTCTCTAATTCCTTTTAGAACTATTCCAAAACATACTTAGTACTGAAGTTTTGGTTGCAAAGTAATGGTAATATTGTTAAATATGTTTGTTCCTACCAGCACAATAAATACAATATGGCTGATGATGAAATTTGTCATATATAAAGTCTGTAAGATTACTGTAAGTTATTTCAGACACAACTATTTTTACCATTGTACTTATCAGTTTAATTTACTGAGAGAAACAAGTGAAATTGTATATAGTATCAAGTCAAAGAAGGCCTCCAGACTACATTAAATATTGTTAGGTATTTAAAAAAACAAAAAACCTACCTATCACTCACATTATTATGTCTTGTTCCTCTATATATTATTTACAATAAAAACAACACTGGCATTTATGAAAGCATGAAAACATTTAGAGTATCCAAAATTAATTAAGCAATTACAGATAATACTTGAGACAATCTGAAAAGAGATTCTGAAATACTGAAGATGAACTAGGATTAAAATTTAGGTTCAAGTTCAGGTAGTGGCACTAAGGACAAGTGCCCCCACCTTGGCAGTCAGCTTGTCAAATAGAGGAGAAGCAGTTTTCTCATCTGAAAATTAAAAATTTGGGCTAATATAGTTGAATCTCAAACTAGTAGTTATGCACTAAGATATATTTTGTTTGGCCAAAGCAGTGTCTTAAAAGATCTGAATTAGTTGGCAACATGTAAAAGATATTTAACACAAAAATTTGAATATAACATTTTATAAAGAGTGCAAATTTATTTTTCAAGTCTGAGTCAGCTTCTGCAATTCAATAATAGGTTGGGGATAAAAACAACTGGCTATGCTCTTATAATTAGATGCTCAGCCACACTCCAAACCACAGCCCCTCACTCATTTCATTTGCCTTGCACCTCACTGGCCAGTGGGCATTTAAGTTTCTATCATGAATTAAACCTGTAACCAGGACTTTAATACTGTGCTTGTAAATGCCTGTAGAACAGGTTCATTTTTCTTTTTGTACTATATATTGGGGTTCTACCAATAAAAGGAAATTGCTGGTTTGTGAAGTATCTTTCACTATTTTGACATTCTATCCCTCATGCAACATCAGTACAGCTCAGAATACAGGAAGAAAGGCAGAAGTGCAATTGAACAAGTTTTACCTGTGAATCTGATCTTGCCTGCTTGATCGTACAGGAGCCAGACCATCAATTTCATCAAAAAAAATAATGGATGGGCGCATCTGATAAGCCTAGAAAGCAAGTCCAATGGTTGCATGTTAATATGAAAAACTTCAAATATATAGACTTACTATGAACCATTTTAATTTGTTTTTATTCCAACTTGCTTACAAGAATTTCTAATTTATAAATATAAACATCAATAAAGAACTATATTTTAAGAACTCAGACTAAAATATAATGCAAACTTAATTTTCTGCATTCTCAACTGGAATTATTCAAAATACACACTCTACTGGCCATATACCTATGATTTCCTTTAGCTATTTATCTTACAATGTGCTGTCAACACAATATGGGATATGAATTTGAAAGCCACTCTAGGGCAGAACTAATCTTCAACTCACATACTGAGACATAACTCACTACTGTTAAGTATGAGACTAACAGCCCCTTTCTGGATAGGAGACAGAAGACTCGAAAGAACTTAGATCTTATTCCTTTCTCTTCTTTCCATAAAACTGTCCATCATAGGTCAGTATTATCTTAATAAAGAATATATATTTGGTCTAACTGTTCTGCAAAGTGATTAATGCATGACATCTAATCCTTACATACATACATCTACATTGATTACAGATCTATATAGTGAAATTTTAATATCATACCTGATCAAACAGCAATCGTAGCTGTCTTTCAGACTCTCCTACCCATTTACTCAGACAGTCAGCACCTTTCCTCATGAAGAATGCTACTCTTTTATCCCCTTGACTGCACTCATTGGCAAGTGCTCTGGCAACCATAGTTTTTCCAGTTCCAGGTGGGCCATAAAACAAACAACCTCTACAGAAGAGTAAGTATTATTTTAGTACTATATTAAAACACAGACATTTAAACAAAATTAGAAACTAATTTCATGAATGCTATTAGTGAATAAAGACAACTGAACTATTGTTTCAATCCACAAAGCACAATTTAAAACCTAAAAATACTGATACTACAAAATTAACATTGAAAGGAAGTAAAATTCTTTATTTGAAACATATATTCTTTTAAAAGTTTATTTATCTTGAGAGAGCACATGCATGTTTGTGAGCAGGGGACGAGAGGAGAGAGAGAAAATTCCAAACAGGCTCCATACTCAGCATGGAGCCCCACAGGGGCCTCATTTATGACCCAAGATGATATCAAGAGTCAGCTCTTAATTAACTGAGCCACTCAGGTGTCCCCAAATATATTTTCTCTTATTCATTCATCATGCCCATCATATTACTTTACCTTGGATAGAAGTCAGGCTTAACAAGACTTGACAGTTTACTTTTGTGACTTACCAGGGGAAAGAACAGATTTTATCTACAATCTTTGGACTCAGTGCCAGTAACAACACCAGAAGTTGTATAAGAAAACATGTTGGGAATGAACAGAAGAGAAACTAAAAGAGAGAGAGCTTTCAGAGATAATTGGTGTTTGGGAGCTAGGGACTAGGACAATGTTAATAATTTGAAATCACTTATGGTGACATTACTGTCATGGGGTAACCTATAATTTTTCATTTATTTCTGAAGTTATTTATTGCTTAGAATAGAATTCTAAACAAATGGGCTATATCCCAAATTTAAAAAAACTTATTTTTCATATTAATTTTTGAGAGAAAGAGAGTGTGAGTGGAAGAGGCGCAGAGAGAGAGGGAGACACAGAATGTGAAGCAGGCTCCAGGCTCCGAGCTGTCAGCACAGAGCCTGATGTGAGGCCTGAACTTGTGAACTACAAGATCATGACCTGAGTTGAAGTTGGAAGCTTAACTGACTGAGCCACCCAGGCGCCCCTATACTCATAATTCTTGTTAGAAATGTAAAAACGGTATAGAAATAGACTATGTCATGGATTAAGTGCTACCAAAGAAACATGAAATAATCAATTTCAGACTACCATATAACTGCCCTTGAAAAGAAACATTAAGGAAGATTTCAGAAAAGCAGAAATGGCAGAAAAAATTCACACATGATAGATGAAATCTATTAGAAGTTAAGAACAAAATATGAAAGCTGGGTGCCTGGATGGCTCAGTCGGTTCAGCATCTGACTCTTGATATTGGCTCAGTCTGTGATCCTGCGGTCGTGAGAGCAAGTCTCCCACTGGGCTGCGAGCTGAGCGTGGAGCCTGCTTGAGATTCTCTCTCCCTCTTTCTGCGCCTCTACCCCTTGTGAGCATGTGCATGCACGTGCTTTCTCTCTCTCAAAAATAAACAGTAAAAAAGAATAAGATATTAAAAAATAATAAGAAATGTACATGATCAAATGCAGAGAGAGAGAAAAAAACCAAAGCAACCGTTAAAACACCAAACAAGTGGAATACAAACAAATGAAAATGTCGACATACAAAAATGAAGGCAGGAAAAAATTTAAGAATGTGTGTACTGAGCTAACAATGTGATTTGTGAGAAGGAATTGAGGATGCATCAAAGAGGAAGCAATGAGATATTCATGGTATTAATATTTGTGATGATAATAAACAAATCCACATAGCCAGCAACAGCAGGATTGATTTAAAAAAACTGATACATCCACATTATGGTATATTATTCAGCCATTAAAATAGAGAACGAACTACACAAAAACAGCAGTTTAATACAATTATAAATATATCAGAGGAAATGTTTGTTGTAAGGAAGGTGAGATGGAAAAAATTGGGAGAGTTGTTTCTTTCCAAATTACTAAATTACTTTTTTACAATAATGCAGTATTTTTTCTTATTAATAACTAGTATTTGAGAGCATTTTAAATATTAATGGAACTTAATCTAAGAAAAGTTCGACTTTTTATTTTTTTAATTTTATTTGAGAGAGACAGAGAGAGAGAATGTGAGGGGCAGAGAGACAGGGAGAGAGAGAGAAGAGAATCCCAAGCAGGCTCCATGCTGCCAGCACATAGCCTGATGCGGGGCTCAAACTCATTAAACTGTGACATCATGACCTGAGTCATAATCACGAGTTGGATGCTCAATAAACTGAGCCACCCAGGTGCCCCTTGACTTTTTCTTTCAATGTCAATATCAGGTAACAGTAAGGGAAAAAATATGGTCAAAATTACTATGTCAAAAACTATAATAAGTGCTTGATATTAGTGTAACTACAACTGAGTTATTGGCATAAAGTTCTTTGGCTGCGAGGAAGAACATTTGGTTTACTTCACTAATAGGAATATCTGTATTTAATGCTGGGATGGCTTCTTGGAATTTGTTGGGTTTTTTTAGCATAGTTATTTATAATTTTATGAGTGGAGTGGAGAGAAGTACTCATGATGGCTATTCTAAATAAAAGTATATATATAGTAACGAGGAGGTAGACAGGCAATGCAAGAGCCCTGTATTTTTGAGGCCAATAGGTTAGGCCTAAGGAGTTTGAGATTCAGGAATAAAAGCTCACACAAAATACAGTATGAAGCCAAATTGGAAGCTTAAGAAAAGAACAAAGCCATAAATCACTTTGTGGCAATGGCAATGATGAACTTTCTGTCATTTCCCCTGTGACTTCAGACAGTCTTGGGTCCCTGAAATGACCACTCAGGCCCCTCCTGACCATCTCAGTGGTGAGTCCCCTGTCCAAGCACCAATCAGAAAGATGCAGACAGGGTGAAGAGGGAAAAACCAAGTGACAGGCTAGGTCGCAATGGCAGCCCTCTCCCCATTTACTAAATTACTTTAACTAGGTGCTTCCAATGATTCTTCTAAAAAGCAAATGCTATTACTTTATTAATATGTTTCTAGTTAAAATTTTTTAAATTTACCAATGTTTAACTGTGATTAATGTACAGTACATAACTTTTATAATGGAAAAGGAACAAAGCTTACCAGTCTAAAAAAATAAACTAAAAAGAACAAACAACAACAAAAAACCAGTGAGACCACCCTGATCCCTTTTACTACTCTATGCAAGCAACTTGCTTGGATAGTTTACTTTCTGGTATAGCATAAGATGAGATGCTGCAGATTAAATTAAGTTAAAAATTCCATACTGAAGAGGAGACTACTAATGCCTGCTCAGGCCTACCACTAAGCTGGCAGCCAAGCTTATAAGCTTCCAAGAGAAGACTGGAGGATTTGTCTTTGGGGGAGGGGGGACCCTGACTAGATACTGACTTCGAGGACTTTGAGTTATATCAATAGAACTCCCCTATGACCCAGCAATAGCACTGCTAGGGATTTACCCAAGGGATACAGAAGTGTTGATGCATAGGGGCACATGTACCTCAATGTTCATAGTGGCACTTTCTACAATAGCCAAATCATGGAAGGAGCCTAATAAATGGATCAAGAAGATGTGGTGTATATATATACAATGGAGTACTACATGGCAATGAGAAAGAATGAAATATGTCGATGGACCTCGAGGGTGTCATGCTAAGTGAAATAAGGCACAGAAGGACAGATACCATATGTTTGCACTCACAGGTCTAACAGGAGAACAGGAGAAACCTAATGGAGGACCAGGGGGAGGGGAAGGGGGGAAGAAGAGTTGGGGAGAGGGAGGGACACAAAACCCAAGAGACTACTGAATACTGAAAAGGAACCGAGGGTTGAAGGGGGAGGGGGAAAGGGGGGTGGTGGTAATGGAGGAGGGCACTTGTGGGGAAGAGCACTGGGTGTTGTATGGAAGCCAATTTGACAATAAGCTATTTTAAAAAAAAAAAGATTGTAGGGGCACCTGGCTCGCTTAGTCAGTGGCACATGCAACTCTTGTGGATTTGAGCCCCATGTTGGGTACATAGATTACTTAAAAATAATTTTTAAAAAATCTTAAAAATAATAATACTAAAATAGGGTCTTAGGTTGACTCACGGAGAATGCAGTTGTGCTACAAGACTAAGAATAACCCTGAATAACCCCTCTTGAAGGAGGCAAGAGAATAAAAGCTCCAACCAGATCTACTAGAAAAATGAGGAATCAATAAATTATTTGATATGGTTAACTGTATGAAAGAGCTTTTTTAGTTTATATGCCACTGAAGTGAGCACTGAAGAGTTTTATCTCTAGAAAACTCTGTGGATAAACTGATAAGCATATACAATTATTTTTAAAAACTCTAAAGAACAACAACAAAAAACCCCACCCACACATAAATAGTATTAAAGGTGATGAGAAAGAGTAGGGTTGTAAAAGAGAGAAAATGTAGTCACGATATACTATCTATGGCTCAGCTGTAAAAAAGTATTTACATAATCATAAAGCACACGCTGAAAATTGATTCAACAATTGCAATTGTGCATAAAGAAGCTCCTGGGAGTATATGAGGATGGGGAAAAAAATGTGTATATATGGAGAGTGGGGAAAGCAAAAGAACCAAATAGTCACTGTTCATGTTAGAAGCCTACAGATTCTGTCTAAAATAGAAGAAAACAAAAATTGTAGTATTAGCATATTATTAAAAAATATATTGGTAAATACCTAATAGCTAAAGGAGTTGAAAGCAGTTGGTACTGGAAAGTGGGTATTGAACTGGAGGAGGAAGAGCAGAGGGGGGGACTACTACCACTGTCATTTTTTCCTCTGTAAGACAGTACCATGTAAATTTTATATTATGTATGGGGTGCCTGGGTGGCTCAGTCGGTTAAGTGTCTGACTCTTGATCTTGGTTCTGGTCATGATCTCAGGGTTTGTGAGGCTGAGCCCTGCACTGGGCTCTGTGCTGCCAGCACGGATCCTGCTTGGTTTCTCTCTCCAACCCCCCGCCCTCCATTTGCACATTTTCTCTCTCAAAATAAATAAAAACTTTAAAAAGTATTAAAATTATGCACATATATTACTTTGATACAAACCTGAAACAAAATTATAAAAGTGAAAGAAAAAACTAAAAGTATATGTGAGAGAAATTTCACTATATGAAAAGCACTGGAAATTATTTTTCTTTTTGTGGAGAATTAATTTTGAAATCATTTTTCAAGTTAAATATTAAGAAAGTAAAATTATTCAAAGTACCCAGAAAAGGATGATAAAATTATTATAGACCTAAAAAATTTCACTGGAAAAGTGTTATCTTTCTGGACAACAGTAGCCCAGTCCATATTTTGGCTAAAATAAAATGCATTAAATTACCTCGGAGGTTGAATTTTAAATTTTTCAAAGACTTCTGGATAAAGTAATGGAAACACCACCATCTCTTTTAGAGCTGCAATATGATTAGACAGGCCACCAATGCTGTCAAATCGTACCTGATAATGGAAGGGAAACATGGACATTCTCAGATTTGGAATCAAAATTAAAATGTCACTCCATTCCTAAACTATGCTCAACCCATATACAATCAACTGGAACACTGGTGTTTAACTTTAAAATGAAACTAAAACAAACAGTATGTATGTTCAAGCATACAAGATAGTACTCACTGAAGAATCTATCTGCATCGGATCAACATCTGCAAGACTTGCTCCAATCTTCATTCTATCTTTAAAAATTCCTTTTAACTCATCTTTCCGAAAATTTAGTGGGAGGCACCTATTAAAAAAAAATTAAAAAGAAATACCCATCAGGCTGCTGGGTGGCTCAGTCGGCTAAACATCCAACTTAAAAAAATTTTTTTTAATTTATTTTTGAGAGAAAGACGGGTGGGGGGGAGGCACAGAAACTGAAGCAGGCTCCAGGTTCTGAGCTGCCAGCACAGAGCCTGACGCAGGGCTCGAACCTACAAACTGTGAGATCATGACCTGACCTGAGCTAAAGTCCAGCGCTTAACTGACTAAGCCACCCAGATGCCCAGAACATCAAACTCTTGATTTCAGCTCAGGTCATGATCTCAAGGTTGTGGGATCGAACCCCACTTTGGGCTCCATTCTGAGTATGGAGCCCACTTAAGATTCTATATCCCTCTACCACTCATGTTCTCTCTCTTTCCAGAAAATAACAAAAATAAAAATAAAACAACCATCAGTTCACTTTATCCCCCAAATTCCATGTCAGAATATGGACATTTTTCTTAAAAATTTACAAACAAGTTGGGGCACCTGGGTGGTACAGTCAGTTAAGCATCTGACTCTTGGTTTTGCCCAGGTCATGAACTTGTGGTTTGTAAATCTGAGCCCCACATCAGGCTCTCTGTTGGCAACACTGGGCCTGCTTGGGATTCTCTCTCTTTCCCTCTCTCTGTCCCTTCTTTGCTTGCTTTCTCTCTCTCTCTCAAAATAAATAAACATTATAAAAAATAATTTTTAAAAACAAGTTAAATTTCAATCAGAGCAATTGTGAAATTATGTATTTCAACTTCTTCATTTTCTTTATAGGTTGAGAACTTTAATGTTAGAAATATTTCTATCTTAAGTTTTATTATTAAAGATATATAGTCAAACGAAATTCCAGTGTTTAAGATGCCACAGCATCATAAAGTAATTCATGGTTGGCAATTCAGACTGTATCAATACACTTTATAACTTGTGCTTAACATATACTGAATATTTACCACTTGTCAGGCTGTTTTAGGTGTTTTACATGTAATAGTTCATTAAATCCTCAAAACAGTCTATTGAGTAGGTATTATTATTTCTCCTATTTTAAAAGAAAACTGATGGGGTGCCTGGTGGATTGTCTGACTCTTGGTTTTGGCTAAGGGCATGATCTTGCAGTTTATGAGTTTGAGCCCCGAATCAGCCTCTACTGCTGACAGAACGGAGCCTGCTTAGGATTCTCTCTCTGCCCCTTCTCTGCTTATGCTCTCTCTCTCTCTCTCTAAATAAACTTAAAAAAAACTTAAAAGAAAACTGAGGCACAAAAAGATTAACTAGAAAGCACAAAGTCACAACTGATTGTCAGTTCCTGTACTCAGACCAAAGCAGTGTGTCTCCAGACCTGCAACAACTCTGCTACAGGACCTCTCCATCAAAATATTCATAGTCCACTAGGCATCTGCATCCACATCAACCATCTTAAACAAGAATGAATGACTACCTTCCTAACTACTTTCAAAACAGTCACAGATTATAAAAAATATACCTAGAAGTACCTGCTTGTTTTATAGATGGAGTGACACATTGGAATGCCTAAGCAAAGAAATACTACTACAACTGAACACAAGTAAAAGCACACCAACTCACTCCAAGTGACAAGTATTGCTATCTCCAGACTCCACAAGGAATTTATACTGTGAAATCTAAGATGGACACGTTTTCAACTGTGGCTTTTTAAACAGTATTTCTCAAATAATTCTTTTACTTTTTTATTAACGTTTATTTAATTTTGACAGAGCATGAGTGGGGGAGGGACAGAGATAGGGAGACAAAGAATCTTGTGTAGGCTCCAAGCTCTGAGCTGTCAGTGCAGAGCTCAACACAGGGCTTGAACCCAGGAACTGTGAGATCATGACCTAAGCTGAAATTGGACGCTGGCCAACTGAGCCACCCGGGAACCCCTCTCAAATAATTGTTAATAAAAATTTAACTGCATTATATAAAAACTACAGGATTAGATGTATATTTCTATGAATGAAGGCAAAGAAACATCAATCTAAATAATGTAAGCTTTTGATGATCTAACTCACTGCTGCCAAAAAAAATGAAATGTAAGTCAAATACGTAATTTAAAATTTTCTATTAAATATACTAAACAAAGAAAAAAGTAGAACTAATTTTTATGATACATTTTACTTATCCCAACATATCTAAAATGTATCATTTTAATATTCAAAGTAAATATTTACAAAATTGAGATATTTTACATTCCTTCTTATACTGTCTTTGAAATCCAAGAGTATATTTTTTTACAAAAATTTACAATATTCCTCAATTCAGATTAGGTACATTTCAAGTGCTTAATAGCCACATGGAACTAGTGGCTACCATACTAGGACAGAGCTGATGTGATAAAAGAATAGACCTTAGGATACAAAGAATGGTTGGTTTGCACACCCTTTCAATTTATGTTTCTAATTGCTTCATTGCAGTTTTTACTCTATAAAAATATTATTTTATTAGGATACAAGTACTTCATTTTTCACTCCCCTGACCACATCTGTAAAATGGGTATAATCCTTGCTATAAATTTATTATGAACTTACACGAACTTTATACTATAGACAGTCATGAAATAAGTAAACCCATTTTTGTAAAAAGTTCTACAATAAGAATATATTATTATAAACAGAAAAATGTATTTGAAATGGAAAAAATTTCAAGTTTCCTCGGGTCCATGTTTATTAAGCACCATTTTGAGCTATACAATGAGTGTGAAAAGAAACACGTTCTAATCTACTGTGAATTTCAAATACAGATATTTCAAACAAGATGGCATTCTAGTTTATACATTAACTTTTTGTATAATTTTTTTAGAGTTTATTTACTGGGGGGAGGGGCAGAGAGGGAGAGAGAGAGAATCCCAAGCAGGCTCTGTGCTGTCAGTGTGGACCTGACTCCATCCCATGAATTGTGAGATCATGACCTAACCCAAAATCAAGAGCTAAATGCTTAACTGACTGAGCCACCCAGGCACCCAAATTTTTAAATTTGGTCAAGCTGTTATCTGCTCCCAAATTATTGTCTTCTCACCACTTAAAAAAAAAAGCCTGGAGTTTTAAAAGACATCAGTATGAGACTTACCTGTTAATAGCTCTATTGCGGCTCCTTTTTCTCCGTCTCTCAAAATGTTGTTCATCTTCAGAAGAGGAAGACGAAGTGGAGTCGCTACTGTGGATTGCATGCCTTCGCCTAAAGTAAAGAGGAAAACTGAAATCATGACGAAAGAGGGCAGGAAAAACAGAGGCATAAGATGCAACATCAGAAATACCTAAGGAACCAAAAAGATTTATCATAAAATTAATACATTTGCTGAAGCAATGAAGTAGGCTTTGATGGCTGAATCTTTGGGAGGAAATAAAAAATGTCGATAACTGAGAGGAAGAGAAAGAGATAAGTGGGTGTGATAGAGCTGACAATCAAATGTTCGTTATGATACAATATGGTCCAGGCAGCATGACTTCTTAGTCTTGATGTAAATCAGTTATCCTCAAAGAGAAAGGTGGGAAAAAGAGGGTATTAAACTCTTTGGGACTATAACTTCAGGAAGTATTTTCAATATTATATTACATATAATTTCACATTTGTAATATTATACTATATACAATTTCACCTTTTGAAATGTTAATCTTAAGAAAAGAAGAATGTTTATCCAAACCAAGAAGGATCAAGAAGAGTTAAAAAATACTAGGAATAGAGAAATAAGATGCCCTTTTATCTACAGTATGATCATCTGTAAACTCACAACTGCCACTTATTGCTGTGTCAATATGGATGCGTTACTTAACCCATATAAGCCTTAATTTTCTCACAAAAAGGAAGTTAGAATATAACCAAATTCTTAGACTGGCTGGTAGTACTAAATAAGATGCCAAACTACAAATACTGAAAAATATTTGAAATCACTTCCATCTTTGTATTGTTGCAGAAGAGCCATAGGAAAAACAATCTAGCTGGGAATATCTTTAATCATTGGCTCAGGGTCTAGGGCTTTTCCTGAGTCAGAGTGCAATCATAGTAAATAGATATTTCCAGAAATATTAAAGGTTCACAATCTATTATCTCCATAATGTAGGTCCAGAATATTGTACTCTGAGAATAAGTTTTTCTACTGTTTACTTAGCAGGATCTGAAATGTCATGAAGATCGGAGGTTGGGGGAGAGGGGAAATGGGTGACGGACATTCAGGAGGGCACTTGTTGGGATGAGCACTGGGTGTTGTATGGAAGCCAATTTGACAATAAATTACATTCATTAAAAAAAGGAAATGTTGTAAAGGAAATTCATAGTCTCTATTTGTCCCACTTACTCTGATTATTCGTATGTTCTGCTATCACACACTTGACTAGGCAGTGCTGGCCCAGACACTCCTAGAGGTGTTAATGTTACACATCACCTCTGTAATTCCCCCTTCTCCCCAGTCTGAATTATGAAACACAAATGGCCCCAAGGGTTTTGGATAAGGGGTTATGGAAACACAGATATTTAAATAAGCAAATAATCCTCCAATGTCCACCTCCCCAAACATGCCCAAGACTATTCTTATGATCAGCCTGAAACTAAAACTATCGAGTACAAGTATGCAATTTTATATGAAAGACTACTTTACTTAATATTAACACCATTAATATGACAAAACATCTCTAACTTGGAGGCATGTAATTCACATAACTATGTGAATTCAATATGTACTCACATAATTAAGACTACACAATAAAAAAGACTAACATTTATTAAATGCTTCTTGTACCAGGTAGTAGATATGTTATCCCATTATTTAATCTTAATTTGAACTCTGGACAGGTACATATGAGCATGCTCACTTTAGAGTTGCGGCCAATGTGACTGGCTTGTAGTTTAAATAACTTGCTCAAAATATCAGAATTAGGCAATGATGATGACAGACCTCAAACTGTTGTCTATTCAAAATATCCAAATTCTATATACACTGATGATTTCCAGTTGTTTATTTCACAAACCAAGAGTTATAAACAAACAACAAAACCTGTGGACTGACATAAATTTTCCAATGTTTGATTTGAAAAGTAGGATCTTTTAAAAAATGTTTAATGTTTATTTAATTTTAGGAGAGACAGAGTGTGAGCGGGGGCAGGCAGAAAGAGATGGAGACACAGGCCCTGAGCTGTCAGTACAGAGCCCAATGTGGGGCCCAAACTCACAAGTTACGAGATCATGACCTGAGCTTAAGTCAGATGCCCAACTGACTGAGCCACCCAGGCGCTCCTCAAAAGTAAGCTTTTTAAACATTATAGTTATAACAATGGAAACATAGAGTACTCGATACATGGCAAATAGTATTTTAAATGCTTTACAAGTATTAACTCGTCTAATTCTCATATTACTGTGAAATAGCTAATATCATCATCCTCATTCTATGGGTCAAAAAACTGAAATGAGACGTTAAGTAACTTGCTAAAAGCTCAGTAATAAGTGGTAAGGCTGGGCCTGAAACTTAGCAGTCCTAGTCATGGGTCCAGGGTCTTCAAAATTACTCTATACTCTAGAAAGACCATTTTTTTTTTCAGTTTTAGAAAGATTCTAAACACACATACCCACATTCAATCTTTTTCATTTTACTAAAAACATGTGAAATTTTGGCATAGACAAGCACTGGACCAGCACTGTGAATTTAATCAGTGTTTAGAGTTGTCAATTCTAGCACCTTGACAACAGGTAAGGGGCACTTTGGATACTGGTGAAGCAACGGTCGTCTTATGTTACCTTCATGTTCAAAGGGACGGGGCCTGTTCCAGAAACTGTTATTCTTAGACTGAAACTACAGAATAAACCTTAAATGAGGAGAGGTTACTAATCATTAGAAAGAAAATCCTGCGTAAAGACAGCGTTCCTGAAGCCCTGGCTCCTAAGCTATGGTAGGTATGCCGGAGACTCTTGGAAGATCCTGCACTGTGGTCTCAAGGTTTTCCGACCATTTGCCGTGGATACCAAGAGCAATGCCCAAATGATTCTTTAGATGTGGTCTCTGGTCCCATGCCTAAGTAGGTGAAGTAGGACATGAACTATAAACAGAAGCTGGTTTCTTTAAGAAAAAATAAAAAAGGCTGAGCAAAATGACCAGTACGGTTGTTAAAGGGGAAGAAATGTTCACACCACCTTGGTAACAAGTGTTAGAAAAAAAATCATTTAAAGGGCTACATTCAAAAGGTCAGATATTAATAGCTGAGATGTGGAGAAATTGGAACCTGCATACATTGCTTGTGGGAAGGTAAAATAAAGCAGTCGTTCTGGAAAATAATTTAGCAATTCCCTGAAACAGTAAATACAGTTAGCATTTGATCTAGCAATTCCATTTCTAGGTACATACCAAAGAGAAAGTGAAAACATACGTCCACACAAAAAGTTGTTCACAAATGTTCATGGTAGCATTATTCACTGTAGCCAAAAAGTAGAAATAACCCAAATGTCCATCAGCTGATAAATGGATATGCAAAATATAGTATATTTATATAATTGAATCTTATTTGGCAATAAAAAAGAATGAAGTACTGATACATGCTAAATGTGGATGACCCTTGAAAATGTACCAAGTGAAAGAAGCCAATCACTAAAGAGACCATGTATATGAAATGCCCAGAATAGGAAAGTCTAGAGAGCCAGAAGATTAGTGGTTGCTCAGGGCTGGGGAGGATGGAGGGACTGGAGATAACTAAAGAGTACAGGATGGTGGGTGGAAGGAGGGGAACAACAACAACAAAAAGAGTACAGGGTATCTTTCTGAGGCAAGAAAAATGTTCTGAAATTGTTTGTGGTTATAGCTGCACAACTGTGAAAATACGAAAAGCCCTTGAACTGTACACTTTAAATGGGTGAACTGTGCAGCATGTGAATTGCATCTCAATAAAACGGTTGTCAAAAAGAAAACAATTTACAAAGCTATCAAAACCAAAACTAGTCATTAAGTCAAATAATGTGACTCGGGGTACAATTTCAATATCTTAGTTCATACTTTAATTTAAGTGTGTCAGAAGGAATAAACAAACAAAAAGCAGAATCAGACCAGTAAGTACAGAGAACAAGCTTGACGGTTGCCAGACAAAGGTGGGGGAGGGTTGGGGGAGGTGGTATGGGGGGATGGGCAAAATGGGTGACCAGGGGTGGGAGATACAGGCTTCCAGTAATGGAATGCGTAAGTCACAAGAACAAAGGTATAGCATAGGGAATATATCATCAGTACTATTTTAATAGCACTGGTATGGTAACATATGGTAGCTACACTTGTGGTAACCAAAGTATAACATATACAGTTGCTGAATCACTATGTTGTATAATTGAAACTATTGTAACATCATGTGTAAACTACATGCAAATAAAAAATAAATAAATACATAAATAAATACATAAAAAAATAAATATGTCCAAAATCTTCCACTAGTCTATGAGATCTAAGGGCAGGAATCCTGACTTAAGTCATTTTTATATCCATAATGCTTAGCACATAGTAGTACTCAAACATTTGTTAAATAATTGGAGTAAAAAGAAAAAAATCCTGCACCCAAAGAGCTTTGAGACACTTCACATAAATAAAGGGCAGACTCTGTGAACCAAATATGGGAACTTGAGCACCAAAGGAGAAAAAAAGAATTTCTACCTGGTGGAAGATTCATCATTATAGGTGGTGACTATAGAGGCAGCCATTAAATGTTACTTCCAGAATAGTACACCCATTAAAAATGAAAGAAGAAATTTAATCTCAAAGTAACTGCCAGCCTTTCACTTTTGTTAGATCTAATAGAGATTTGTCCTTTAAGTCAGGTAACCAAGATGGCTGCCCTGGGCCTTATACTTGGTGAGGATTCCAGGGAACATTACAATTTATCCTCTTTATCCTACCAAAATACTGGTCTTTAACAATATTTCAAAGGGGCCTATGAAAAGTAATGATACTGTGGCCTCCTTTCAAGTGCATATCTTGGGCAGCCCTGACAGGGTGCCCTCCTGATCCTCCATCCTTCTGGGCTCTGGTTGTATGGAAAAGGGATGATGAAACAGGAAATCTAGGATGTATGCTTGTGACTCTGACACTCTCAAGATGAAATTCATAGACACAGGGGCACATATAGTATTTCATATTCTTCCTAAAAGAATTTGTCAGTATCTACAGAAGTGTTGCTTTCCATTATTAGTCTGCTTCTATGAGGAGACTTCCAAGAACTGTTCGAATAGTTGAAGTCTCCTGGGATTTCAGTCTCACCTCTGAGCAAATTAATATTAGGAAAAAGTACCATTGCCACACATATGTCCCTTTTTCCATGCCTCTTTAATCTTCACCAGCAAGCTCTCTCGTTCACGAACTACTATGTTATTATTACCCAGAAAGTTGTAATGAATCAGAAAACCTTTTTTAACTTGGGAAAATGAGGAAATAATAAAGAATTACCTATTTGGTATATGAATATGACAGAACAACCAACAAGTGTTAGGATGTAGAAGGAAAAGAAACCCTCAAACAATTTGAACAGTGAAAGAAAATTAACGTTTCTTACTGTTTGAGAAAAATAAATTTTAAAAAAGTGGAAATAAAAACTGGGGGGAAAAACCAGATCCAGAAAAGGATGGTCAGCATCATGAAAAGTCTAGAAAGCTATGTCACCTAGAATGTTCATTACAGTAAGAAAATATGTCTGTGATATTATGTGAACACAAGACTAAACGCTACCCTCTAACTTAATGTGAAGATTAAATGAAAGTCTATGTAAGATACTTAAACCAAGCCAGAAATACAGTAAACACTGAAGCAAAGGTAGCTCTCGATTATTAAAGTGTGGAACAACTGAATAAACTACCTTACCGTGGTAGTTAACAACTACCTATTAATGGAAGCAAAAGCAAAACTAGTCAGTGCTGGTAGGGATAAGAACACTACAGGCAGAGAGGACCCTGCCGCCAGATATAGGATTCTAGAATTCTATCTGGATACACCCAATCCTAAGACTCTAGAATCCTACCTAACACAGCCACAATTATGTTTTTATAAATCAATCAGTACTTCAGAACCAAACCTGTTCATTCGTTTACAATAAGGACTTCTTGGTCCCGCAGAAGATAATCTATATCTTGGTCTTGCAGGAGAAGCTGGGCCAGTGTAAAATATGTTGGGCTTTCTCTGGTGACGAGGTTCTAAAAAGAAGAATCATAAGTATGTAACATATAAGTACTTATGAAGATAATTTTGCTCCTTATCTAAATACTTACAAAGGTGCTGCCTTCCATGAAAATACTAGTACATATCTAGTATAGACTGTTTTACTGTTCACATTAAAGTCATTTATGCCTGCAGGGTTGCTATTGAAAATATGTAAAGCACAGACACCCCACTAACCAAAACATACATTGGCCATAAACAACCATTATGATTAGACTGATGCATAACAGCTGGTTATCAGTTCTGCAAACATATGCTCATTAGGACTAAAACACAACTTGTACATAAATCAAAAGCAGTCTTACTTACACAAAGTAACAAAATAAGCTAAGTTAAAAGCTACAAACATCTAAAGTAAGTAAAGACAGACATGAAATTCCAAAACAGCTCTATTATTTACTTTGGCCAAAGCTAATATCTAACTTTCTTGAAGTAATGACTTCCTGCACATTTAGGAAAGACAGCAGCCATGGATAGTCTACAAAATGAAAACATGAAAAAAATAATAGAGGAAAGGCAGTAAAGATAAAGGTAATATAATTACATCTTCTCCTAGAATAGGTATATGTAACACTTACTTTCCAATGGAGCCTGGTAATAAACAGTAGCTTTTCTCTGCCTAAGATAGTATCGTTTCTGATTATCTTCTTCCCCATCTTCTTCATCTTCATCATCATCTTCTTCATCATCTTCATCTTCACCATCATCTTCATCATCTTGGTCTTCACCTTCTTCAGATGATTCTACAATTAAGAAACATTTACTTTCAGGATGCTCGCCAAAATGTTAATTTTTTTATAAAGTGGAATTGAAAAAGAAAGAGACCCTCCTTTAAAAATTTATTTACTTGTAGATTGCTCATAGAAATGCTTCTTTTGCAGCATTAAATGAAGATTTTAGAAAATGAAGTAAACTGTAGAATTAAAAATAACTAGAAGAAGGAAAAAAGGACATAGAGAAAGAAGTTTAAAAGGTACTGTCAGTAGTACCAAACTAAAGTTTATGGTATTGCTGCTGATTTCATTAATATGTGACTTTAAGTCCAAGTTAATTAAACATGTTGACAAATTAGAATGTCTCCTCACTTAGCTTTTTTCTTTTTATATATTTTCTTAATTTTAATTTTTTAAGTAGGCCTCATGCCCAGTGTAGAGCCCAACACAGGGTCTGAACTCATGACCCAGAGATCAAGACCTAAGCTGAGATTAAGACTTGGATGCCCAACTGACTGGGCCACCCAGGCACCCCAACTTTTGCCTTTTAAACTTAAGTTTTAAATTCCATCCAGACCTTCTGGCTGTCACTGAGCTACACAGAGCATAACTCAAATAATTTACTTAAACAAATGTAAAACACTCTCACCAAATATTTAAAATGCATCTCAGAAAACTGGTTTTTACTCAAGTTCTAATAAATTACAGTTTTATTTCCTAAACAGAAAAGCAAAACTTAATTTTAATCACCTTTCAAGTAAAATAGGTAGAGATGTATTGTCTATAATGTATTATATAAGCAAACCGGGTTTATTTGCTTTAGATTTGTAGATTTCAAGTACTTTCCCAAACAAAATATACTATAATTTTAAGCTCTCCCCGCCCTCACTTTTACGTCTTCTTTTTTTTTTTTTTTTTAATTTGAGAGAAAGCGAGAGAGAGCAAGAATCTTAAGCAGGCGCCATGCTCAGTATATGACATGAGTTGAAATTAAGAGTTAGATGCTCAACCGACTGAGACACCAAGACACCCCTCCCCATCCTCACTTTTAAATTATGACCAATCCTTTGATCTCTCACAAAATATCAATAACATCATAGCTTTCTGAATAAAAGGGCTATAGTCTACTAAATAAAAAGTGCTGAAATTCAAACCCAGAAGTACAACAGAAGACTAACCCACACTGCCTTCTTGATTGTCAGTTGTTTCCTCATCAGTTCTTTGAATACCTTTTTGTTTTCCTCTTGTGTACATATTAAGATTTTCCTAAAAATGTTTAAACAGAAGTCATTAACATTTAGCATATTTATTTTTAAAATTTCACTAGGACCTTCCTATCTTAATAAAATGAAGATATTTATAGCTATAAACTCTTAAAACTCCAGCAATATCTGGTGACTAAGCAAACAAATGCTTAACAGTTTAAAGATGCTGAAAACAATGAATAATATACTCAAAAGACGGACAGGCATTACAGAAAAAAGGTTATGCTGGAGATCACTAAATCAGCTGTGAAATGGAAGGAGATATTCTTTTTTACTGAAGTACAGCTGACACACAATGTTGCATTACTAATGTTCCAGAGTGAGGAAGGATATATTTACTTCTTCTGTTTCATTAAACACTCCCAAGTCTTCAAGTTCCCTCATTCGCTGTCTACGCATCTTCTTCATGTCATCCATTTTTTGAAGTACAGCTTCAGCAGTGCTTTAAAAAAATTGACATAAATATAAGCTAAAACTACAAAAGAGTGGTATAGTTTTAAAAGCTTGATTTTTCTCCCATTCTATTTTTTAAGTGCTGGGATTTTAAATCTCTACAAGGCACTGACTTACTTATGTAAAGATATTCTAAAATTTCCTTCCAAGAATTAAAGACCTATATAGAATTATTCAAAGTCTTCTAATAATCATTCTCCCTTTTGCTTTGTACAGCTGAATGCATTAAATACTCAGACTAGTTGAAATTTATGATCCTCCCCCAACAACAAATTATGCCATCTAAATCATCTTGATCTAAATAATTTTTACTTACTTCGTTATAAGTTTGTCAAACAGCACAGACTGGTTCACACTACCATAACGACTTCGAATCCTACAACTGCGGCGAACTTCAACATCACTATTCTTTTCATGCAAACGTTCTTTAGTTGGAACATTGTTTCTAGTCCTCAAGGACCGAGTAACTGGAATCACTTTGTCTTCAAGATGTGTAAATAAAAGTAAATGGAAAGATTTTAAATAATGGCATTTATAAAACAGTTCTAAAATGAACAACTCAATAGCTACACTTTCATATAACAAAAATCAGAGTATCTTGAACTTACCTTTCTTAAGAATATTAGGAAACAAAAACAAAATTACAGCATACACCTACCATATGATCCAGCCATTCCACTCTCCAGAAATAAGGGAAGATATATAATACAAAGATTTGTACACAAGTGTTCAAGGCAGGTTTGTGATAGCCCCAAACTGGAAACAACCCAAATGTCCACCAAAAGATGAATTACAAATTGTGGGAAATAACCTAAGTGTCCATCAATGGATGAATGGATAAAGAAGATGTAAAATATACCTACATAAAAGAATACTAGCTGTCTGAAAAAAAAAAAGAATACTATTCAGTCATGAGAAAGAAGAATATCTGGTTTGCAACAACATGGACGGACTTTGAGGGCATTATGCTAAGTGAAAGAAGTCAGAGAAAGACAAATATTGTGTAATATCACTTATAAGTAGAATCTAAAAAAAGGCAAAATCATAGAAACAGAGATTAGGATGGTAGCAAGCACTGGGATATGAGAGAAAAAGGGAAATGTTCAGAATGCACATTTCCAGCTATAAAATAAATAAGTTCTGAGGATTTAATGTACAGTATAGAGATTATAGTTTAATAATACTGTACTATACAGTTCAAAGTTGCTAAGAGAGTAGATCTGAAATGTTTTCACCACAAAAAAGAAATAATTATATGACATGATGCTGATGTTAGGTAAAACTGTGATAGTAATCATTTTGCAATATATAAATGTACCAAATTAACATCTGTTGTACACCAACAACATGGATGATACTCAGAAGTAATTATACTAAAAGAAAGCCAGACAAAGAGTGCATACTGCATAATTTCATTTACATAAAACTCTAGAAGATTATATAGTGATATAAATTATATTATATTATAGTGATAATTATAGTGATAGAAAGCAGACTAGTGATTGATCAGGAATCTTGGAAGTGTGGAAAGCCTGGAGAGGAGCTGGGTGTGATTATACAGAGGTCTGAGGAAGTTTTTGGCAGTGATAGTTACCTTCACTATCTAATTGTGGTGGTGGTTTCACAGCACACTTATGTCAAACCAAACTGTATACATTAAATATGTACAGTTTACTGTATGAACCTCAATACATTTATACACAAAATATGAACTATAGGTTTTAAATCTGAAATGACTTTAACATTACTTACCTTCTTTGCACTCTTCTTTTTTATTAGCCTGCTGTCTAGCCAGTTGCCTATATTAAGAAAAAATTAAGTGATCAAAAATAGTTGACATAATCTTAAGTCCCATATTTTATGATACTAAAAAACAGGATAAAAAGTTAAATCAGCTTAGAGAATACTAAGATACTTAAAAGGCTAAAAAACACTGAAAAAGAAAAAGCTTTAGGATATCTATGCTTATTTATGTTTAGTTATGACTAAACAAACTCTGAGAACCCTGTTGTGAAATGCAATGTTACATGCACGAACTCTTAAACAGAATTAATCAAATCCAAGTATCTTACTTAAAACAAGAAATTATATCATTAGCCTACGTATTTAGGTATAATTAAATTATAAGTATTGAGCAAAAGCAAGACCATGTGTTTTATATCACCAGGATATAGTTATCACACATCCTTGAGATATGTGTAATCATAAACAGAACTAATGTCCCTTAGCAATATGTTAATTTCCTTCTAAAACATTTGCTGGCTACAATCTTTATGACATGCATTATCATTCACATGCAGAAACATTCCCACTTATGAATCGGATATCTCACTTACATACTAGCACACAGAAATCTACTGAATTGGGAAAAAAATACTTTCAAAGGCTTAAAAAAAAAGTACCCTCTCCTCATATTTTTTCCAAAATCCACTGAGCAAAGAGTTTGTCTCATTAACTTATTTTTAGGGACTCAATTTTCTGGAATAGCTACATCTATTAATCAACTGTATGTCAAGTTATTTGCAAGTGGGCTAATTATACACATGGGATTTCAAATGTGACACTTTACAATGGAACCATCTTATCCTTCTAGAAGAGTTAAATCATGTGTCCTCACAACAATGTAAGTCATCACTAATTCATTATCTCTTTTGATAAGAACCAAGAACAAAATAAAAACATTTTGAGCAATCCATCAACAGGTCAAGGATAGCTTGTTTACAGGCTCATAAACATTTCTCATTAAGGAACCCCTCCATCCATACCATGCATGTCTACACTTTTACATCAGTCCCTATTAAACGCTAGGAACACAATTATAAGACAATGTTCTGTCCCCCTCCCCTTGTGTCCCCTCTTTCTCGCTCCCCTTTCTCCCTCCCTCTCTCTCACTCTCTCTCTTTTTTTTTTTTTTTTTTTGGCCTGTTGGGAAATGGGAGCACCTTTCTGCTTGCAGGGGCTGATAAACTTTTTCTTAAACAGATAGTAAATATTTTAGGCTTGTGAGCCATAGTCTCTGTCATAACTACTCACAAAACAATTCTAATACTGAAGCAGTAAAGCAGTCACAGACAGAATGAATGGGCATGGCTGTGTTCCAGTGAAACTACTTAGAAAAACAGGTGTCTGGACTTTTCTCAACCCCTGAGAATCTGATAAAAGCTATGGATCTTTTCTACCTAGAAAACTGCATATACACATGTAAATTTATACATTCTTTCAGAGGCTTCATGTGTCCCCTGAAAACTATGATTACTGGACCATAGTTAAGAACTCCAGGACCAAAGAAATATACATCCTGCCCTCAAGGTACAGTTACTCAAATCTCTCTCTATTAGTCTAACAGTCTTGGTCCCCTGGTCTTTAAGCCTTAGATAGAAAACAAAAGAGATGGAGGTACACAGAAAGGAAGTAAAGAGATTACTACAGTCAGGCAAACTATCAAGGGACAAAAGGGTCACCCGAATAAGAAACAGGAAACTATATAAAGCAAAATTCAACAGCCGCTTCATCTAAGTCTTATACAAACAGATCCTGATGTTATCACTATGTAAAATAAGTCTTTGTAATAATGATCTTACAGAGATTAAGATCGAAGTTCTTCCCCTCAGAAGACATGTAAATGGACAATAAGCACATGAAAAGATATTTAATGCTATTAACCATCCAGGAAATGCAATGAGAACCACAACGAGATACTTTCACACCCACTGAAATGGCTAAAACCAAAAAAAGACGACTATGACAAGTGTTGACAAGGATGTGGAGAAATTGGAACTCTCATACACTGCTGGTGGGGAATATAAAATGGTACAGCTGCTTTAGCCGACTGTTCAGCAGTTCCTCAATGTCCCAGCAATGCACTCCTAGGTATATACCTTAAACAATCAAAACCCTATGTCCACACAAAATCTGAACATGAATGTTCAGAGTATCATTCATAACAGCCACAAAGTAGAAACAATCCAGATGTCCATCAACTAATGAGTAGATAAAACATGATATACTCATACAATGGAATCTTCTTCAGGAATAAAAAGAATGGAGTGCTGATGGGTACTACAATAAAATGAACCTTCAAAACATCATACCAAGTGAAAGAAGCCAGATGCAAAAGGCTATAAATGATTCCATTTATACAGAATGTCCCGAATAGGCAAATCCACTGAGATAGAAAGTAGATTAATGGGTCCTAAGGGACCAGTGGGGAGGGAGAAGGAGGTGGAAGATAATATAACAGGATTTCTTTCTGGGGTGATGAAAATGTTCTGAGATTGACAGTAGCGATGGTGACACAATAATGTGAATATTCTAAAACCACTGAATTAGGCATTTAAAAGTTTTATAGTATGAGAATTTATGGTATGTGAATTTTATCTCCATAAAGTTGTTATTTAAAAACAATTTGAAAAGACAGTAATTCAATATATTTTAGAAGGAATCAAATTTAAAAATACTAAGTCACTCATCTTTAAATCCAGATTTAAAAAGTACCTATTTTAAAACATTGCTTTAATGCCTTTTGAACATAAAGTCCAGCACAATGCTTCACAACTTGAATAAGGTACAAGATTTTTTAAAGATAAAGACTTTGAGGACTTCCAACATTAAATTTTTTTGATTACGTACAAGCCAAACTAGACATAGATTTATTTATATTTTATACAAATAAAACTATGAAACCAACGAGTAACAAAAATATTAATATGAGGTTTGCTGCAATAAAATAGCCATTTGCTGTGTGAATGTGGTATAGACCGCTATCAGTTTCTCTTGTTTGGTTTCTTGTATGTCACGACTTAATTCATCCACTTCTCTTATTGAAGTATTTCAAACCTTCATTTCAACAGCATGTCATGACATCACATCCATGGCTTTCCCTTCAAAACATCATTTATGTATTAAGGTCAGATCATTTTTTAATCTCATGAACCTGAGATAACTCAAGCAGTACAAGTTAGTGCCAACTTAGTTGTAAATACAAATGTAGGGCCTGAAATTTTATGACTATTCTCAGTAAGGTAGCAATTTAGATGATGCAGAATGTTTACTTTTTCTTCAGAACATGAAATAAAACTTAAAATTCTCACACAGAATCCAAGGGCCACTCCCCTCACCCCAAGATGACCTGAAGCTTCAGAAATAGTAGGGTAGTTTAAATTGTATTTCAATCCTGTAAGTTGTACATTTCTCACTCTACTTTAACATCTCTGAAATTAGGATGTGTCAAAATTGATGGAATGTCATAGTTTAACTTTCAGTGTTTTTTCCTCTTCTACTGTCTCAAAATGAGTGTTTAAATTACTGCTATCTTGGATTCCATGAAATACAGTAGCAAACATGCCATAAATAATGGATGAAAAAATGGATGCAAATTTTAAAATATGTAATGAAAGACTATTTAAATAAAAGTAACAAAAAAACAGTAACAAAAAGCAACCTTAAAAGGGCATGATATCACTTATCTGGAAAATCTGCTACATAAAATAATCAAAATCTACTTATGAGTAGGAGGGTTCTAGTCCTATAAGTCATTATGAGAAATTTATGAGAAGAATTAATATATAAAACAACTATTTCATCAAAAGAAATTTATTCTAATTGGCACTTTCCCACTCATTTATGTTAGGTCCACCAAAGTAGGAAGAAAAGTGAAGTTTTTAGCTAATGAAATTTAAATCTGCCCCAAACCAAACAAATCCAAGTTCCCCGAATCACCTATCTAAAAATTCACTAAAAATTCCTTGAATATTAAAATGGAATTCATGCCACCTACCTGAGGATAGGTTCTTGAGAAATGAAATTTAAACATGTATTAAGTATCTAGTCACCTTAGACAAGTAAAAAAAAAAATCATGTTCCATCTCCTATGTGAAGACTGCTCTAGAAGCATACTAACACAAATTCATAAATAACTCAGAATTCATGAAATACTTGATAGCAAGCAAATATAAATATAATTACTATTTTGAATAAAGGCTTTGAGTAAGTATGAAACAAAACCACGTATCATAAGCAACTTAAAAAGTCACAAAGATACTCAAGTAGTTTCAAGCAACTTTGTCAGCTGCACTCACACATATCACAAATATTGTCTTTGAACAAGAAAATAAAAACAACCCTGGTACATATTAAAATTTCAATTCAAACATATTCATTTGTGGCAATTTCATTTCAAATAAATTACATTTTACAACCCTGGAATTTTGATGACTGGTCAAGAATACACTTAAAAATTTAATACAAATCCTAAGTTACTTTAAAACTATTTTGAATTGGAATTCAACCATCTTGTATTACCTTGTAAAATGCCTTCCATTAGCAGGTTTCTCTGTTATTTCCATATTCTTATCAAAACTAGAATCTGAAGAATTCTGTGCATTTTTTCTCAAAGACCTTAAAGCACGTGTCTGGTGGTAGGTTTCAACTTCCTTAACTGAAGTCCCATCCTTTAAGAAAAATTAAGAAAGCCATCTAAGTTTTTCTTCAGTCAAAATCTCTAGTTAAGTTTCTCCTAACAGTTGTCTTTGATTACATGTTTGTAAAAACTGCTTTTTACACAGAATCATTCTGCATCTCCCCAAGAAACTACAATAGTATCTAAACTAAGTAATCATTTCATGATAAACAAATTTATCAGCAATGTCTATGAAATGGCTAATTTATGGTTTAGTGATGGTTTGTAGCTCTATTTCATAGCAAGTACTCCAGGGACTAAAGTTTTCCACTACTGACAAAAAGTTGTAATAGTTCATTACACTAAATACTCTTTTATTTTAAGGCTACAGAAATCAGAAAGACACACACACAAACCATTACCTGCCATACAACCACTGGCAACAACTTTAAAATAACTGGACTATCAGAACTATAATTTGGGCTTGCATGACAAAAAGGAGTTATTACCATCCCTTTCACGGTTTCACCCAGATGATGCAACACTTGAATTCAAAAACTGTTTATGTATGTTAATCTGTTGTAAAAACCATTGCGCTCTACGTAACTTTATTATTGCTCAGTGGACTAGTTTCTTAGTGGGCTGCTTTATGAGCTACAAAGGTTGTCATAAAGTATTCAAAAGTTCATAAATATCTCTCTGAAATCATATAAAGGTTACTTTCACATAAAAAGGCCAAAGTACCTAACAAGTTTCTAATTACATGCTATACTACTTTGAAGATTGATAATTTTAGTAAAATAGGCAGTATTTTTAAAAACCTGCAACAATTCATATACTCCCCGCCCCCCATTGGCTGGCTTTACCCAGTTGTTTCTTTTTGTTTTATTGAGACATTCTGTCATTTAATTTTGCTTTGAGAGCATTTCGCTGGTTCACAACAAAACAAGGATATTTAAACCACAAGCATTTGTGTTAAGACTTAGACAGGTATTTCATAAAACATTAAGTGATATGAATGGTTTGTTACCACTTTCCTCAGTGTACCTATATTAAGGATGTTTGAAAAAGGAATACCTACACTTTTGAGTAGGTGTATTATTATTTTTTTTAATTTTTTTAATGTTTTATTTATTTTTGATACAGAGAGAGACAGAGCATGAGAGGGGGAGGGGCAGAGAGAGAAGGAGACACAGAACTGGAAGCAGGCTCCAGGCTCTGAGCTAGCAGTCAGCACAGAGCCCGATGCGGGGCTCGAACCCACGAACGTGAGATCTGACCTGAGCCGAAGCCGGAAGCTTAACCGACTGAGCCACCCAGGCGCCCCAGGTGTATTATTTTTATAACGAACAGCTACATCTTAGATGGGTGTAGTATAACAAGACTTTCTAAGAAAAATTTTATGGCAATCTATTTCCAGATTCTCAACTTCCATATATACTTAAGAAAAAAAAAAACTGATTTGATTTGCCTGAGAAGGCCTCCTCTTCCATTTACCTTTCTCCCATTTTACAGAAGAAAGTCCTATCTCTCAGTCATTCTGAATCTTATCATTGTGAACTGCCTCAGGCCTCAAAAACCTTCCTAAAGCCAAACAAAGAAAAACACTAGCGCGGGTGTCAAGAAATTGAATGACAAAGCTAGGCAACAAATCCTTTCTTTTGTTAGGTAGTTTCTAATTTTCAGCTTTCAACAAAATTGAAAGGAGACCTAATCAAGCTAAGAGAACATGAAAAAAATTTTTTGGCAAGTGTTTTCTGGCATACAAGCCAGAAAAACTGAGTGGCACTGCTAAACACCTTTCATTATTCTCTACTTACTTATATGAACAATGTTTCTCCTTTCTCCATGCTTGCATTTATGAAAAACAATGAAACTGAGGCAAACACGCTGTTCAGCAGGACGATTCTTCTACGAATATATGGGTGGAGGGGACTAAGACCACATGAAATCCTAATGAAATCTTACTTTCTATGTTTAATCATTTTTAGTCAAAATAGGTATGTTTTTGCTGTTTGAATCAATTGAATATTAATAGGATGTATTTCTTATAGCCTTGTGATCACCAAAATGTGTAAAAAATTTCAAATTTTGTTTTACAAGTATGAAAGGATATTTAATAAATTACTTTTAAGTACAAAAGTATATCAAGATAAAATGCTGTGGGTTAAGTGAATTAAGAATACAAATTAAAAGATAGGAAAAAAGATGATAAAATTTCTGACTGCTAAAGGGATGTGTTTATGTATTTTTTTAATGTCCAAGACAGGTATAAATAAGAATGGTTTTTAGATTCCAGTGGACAAAAAGATTGACCTAACATTTATTTTTTAATGTCAACACTAAAGGATGACAGAAATGATCTCTTTCCTATTTAAACCAATAGAGATGGGGGAAACCTTAGATAGAAAAATCATTTTAAGGGAAACTTTCACAAGTACAAGAAAATACAGAGAATCTCTTAGAAAAAAAAAGAGGCGCAAACTTTAATTACATTGGATTTGGCAATGATTTCTTAGATATGACACTTAAAGTACAGATAACTGAAGAAAAAATAGATTTTTGATGGACTTCATCAAAATTATAAACTTTTGTGCTAAGGACACTATCCACAGAGTGAAATGGAAACCTGTGGAATAGGGGAACATATTTACAAATCCAATTAGCTGGCAAAGGATTGATATCTGTAATATATAAAAAATTCCTATATTTTAACAACAAAAAACAATAAGAGAAATGGGCAGAAAACTCGAATAGCCATTTCTCCAAAGAATATATACAAATGGCCAATAAACACACAAAAATATACCAAACTAGTCTTAGAGAAACCCAAACCCAACCCACAAATGAGAGGTCACTTCACATTGTTAGGACGGCTGTTTTAAAAAAGAGAAAATAAGTATTGGCAAGTATGTGGAGAAACTGGAACCCCTGTACATCGGTGGTAGGGATGTAAAATGGTGCAGTCACTGTGGAAAATGATAAGGCAATTCCTCAAAAAATTAAACACAGAATTACCGTATGATCTAGCAATCCTGCTCCTGGGTATATACTCAAAATCAGTCAAAGCAAGCATTTGTATACTCATATTCACAGCAGCATTATTTACAAGAGCCAAATGTTCAATGATGAATGCATTAAGAAACTATGGTACTTACAGTAGAATATTATCCAGCCTTTAAAAAGGTAGTAAATTTTAACACACTGCTATGATATGGATGAGCCTGAAGACAATAGGCTAAGTAAAATAAATCAGTCACAAAAGGACAAATATTGTATGTTTCCTTTTATGTGAGGCTCCTAGGATAGTCAAATTCATAGAGACAAAAGGAATGGTAGTTGCTAGGTGCTGGGAGGAGGGAAGAATGGGGAGTTACTGTTTAATGGGTACAGAGTTTTAATTTTCATAAGATTAAAAATTCTGGAGATGGACAGTGATGATGGTTGCAGAACAAAATGCACTTTAAGGCTACAGAACTGTACACTTAAAAATGGTTAAGACAGTAAATATTACATTATCTATGTTTTATTACAATAAAAAGGAAAAGTAATATATTTCTGAGGATAATAAAAAAAGGTTTGTTTCCATAGGAAAAAGGGAGGAAGGTGCTAACTACTGGGGAAAAAGATTCCCTGAAAAACTTGGAATTTTATAAGTGGTATAAGTCAATCTTTGATTTGCATAATGAGTAACTTCATTCATACTTCCTAAATAAGTGCTAGGCATCAAGAAAGTCTTTCCTTAACTGTGCAGAGAAAAAAAAACCAATACAGATTCTTGGGGAATCACCTAGATAGAGGAAAGTTTTAAAATATCAACTTTCAAAAATGTTTCTCAAAAAAGCAATATAAAAATAAAAGCAATACATGCCCATTATAATCGGAAAAATAAAGAAATGCAACAAGGATGAAATGTCACCCTTAATTCTAGCTACCCACGATAACCACTGTTAACCTTCTGGTGCATTTTTTCCTATGCAAACATATTCACATGATTTTTAAATTGGACTGTTATTTATGTTTTGTAACTTTTTTCTACTAATACAAAACATTTTTCTGCACCCTGAAATATTATTCTAAAAATCTCTTAAAATGAAAGACTAGTATTCCAGTCATTACATGAATCAATTTAACAAACTGCTTAATGTATTATGTTTCTATTATCTGCATTTTGTGTTATAAATACTTCTAGATGAATTATAAACATCTGATTTCCTAAGGAAACTAGCACAGTTATTAAATCAAAGTCATAATTTTATATAGCTTTTCAAAAATAATTCTTAAGGGGTAAGTTAAATGCCAACTGTACAATAACACTGGATGATAAAAATGAGTACTTTCACTTTCTATTTTTTACATTTTTACAACATGTATTACTAGAAAAAAATTTTCTAAGTAAGAAACCAGGAGAAAATGTACTTAATCTGAATATTAAACCTGTAGAGGTAGTGTCCTCATTTATTCTTTTGTTAAAAATCTACTTAAATAATGAGACCACTGGGGTGCCTGGGTGGGTCAGTCGGTTAAGTGTCCAGCTTCATTCAGCTCAGGTCATGATCTCATGGTTCGTGGGTTCCAGCCCCGCGTCGGGCTCTGTGCTGACAGCTAGCTCAGAGCCTGGAGCCTGCTTCAGATTCTGTATCTCCCTCTCTTTCTGCCCCTCCACTGCTGGCACTGTCTCTGTCTCTCAAAAATAAATAAAATACATTAAAAAAATAGTGAGAGCACTGAGAGCTCTTTGAAGTGGAATTTTAAAAGAGGAAAAAAATATTTTGTTAGAATTTTCAGTCTCTTATAATCTTGCAGAATCAGTATGTTAGTTCAGGGAAGAAGCAACAACACAACAAAAACTTTTCCTGAAAGTAGACACAATTGCATAGCAGAAATATTCTAATATGTTGTTTTCCCATAAAAGACCAAGCTTATCCAACCTTTAAATTGCTAACAAAAATGTGTATGTGGGTCAGTTGGTTGAGTCAATTCAAGCATCACCGCAACCAGTGTAGTGTCAATGGGATTTTTTAAATCACAGTTAAAATACTGACCTAAAATGTATTTATCTAAATATAACACTCCTTGAAAGCTTGATCAGCATATTCTAATACACAATGGTATACATGTTATACCTAGCAGTGATACCCCTCCTTAGCTTTCATCTTTTTTTTTTTGTTTATTTTTAAAAGGGGAGAGGGGGAGAGAGAAAGACAGGGAGGGAGGGAGAGAGAGGGAGAGAGGGAGAGAGGGAGAGAGGGAGAGAGAGAGGGAGAGAGAGAGGGAGAGAGAGAGAGAGAGAGAGAGAGAGAGATATGTTCACTTGTGCAAGCATGCTAGCTAGCAGTAAACGGGCACAGAGAGGGGGAGACAGAGAACCCAAAGCAGGCTCTGTGTGCCATCAGCACAGAACCCTATGTGGGACTCAAACCTACGAACCATGAGATCATCACCCAAGGAAACGTTGGTCACTCAACCAACTGAGCCACCCACGCACCCATTTCCCTAGCTTCATTTTTAAATAATGGTGTGTGTGGTCAAGTCTTCACCATGGATCTATTCCACAAGCTCCAGCAATTTGATTTCTACCTCTACAGCTCTTAAGATAGACCTAAAACTATCTCCCAATAGCTAAATCCAATGGCCTCTGCTCTACCCCACTGAATTCTATGGAATTGATCACTCCCTTCTTTAAATGCTTTCTTTGGTTCACATGATACTTAAAAAAAAAACACACAACAACCATAATTCATCCCCTTCTCATCCTTAAAATGTAGCCATTACTTCAGATCTTCTCATATATATTTGTGTTCTACTATGTCTTCTATTCAGTTTCAAAAATTCAACTATCATTTCTATAAAAGTGACTATCAAAGACATAAAGTTCTAACTTCTTCCCAGACTCTAGCATACTCCCAATGGTCTACTGCACACCTCTTTAGCTGGAAACAACACTGCCTTCCTTCTCTATCTGAATAACTCTCCAACCTTTTGCAGCATTATGTGTCATTTTTCTCTCTGTTCCTTCTAGTATCGCTTTAATTTAGCCTCTCATTTTCTCTACTTTGGTTTACTGTGTTAATAGTGTACCAATTAGGAGCCCAAACTTTTTTTAGGTAGGCTTCATGCCCAGCACAGAGCCCAACACAGGGCTTGAACACATGACCCTGAGATCAAGAGTCATATGCTTAACCAACTGAGCTACCCAGGGGCCCCAAGAGTCCAAACTCTTAAAGACAGATTGCCTAGGATTGATTCTTGGCATGTCACTTAGAGCTGTACAATCTTGTCCAAGTTATATAATGTCTCTGTACCTTGGTTTCCACGTCTGAAACAAGGATAATAATAGTTACTTAATAAGGCAAGTGTATGTGTATATGTGCCATACCTGGCACATAGCAAGTGCTATATATAACTGGTAGATGTTAATATTATAATATTTTAACTGGTCTTCCAAACTCCAGATTTGTTGACTACAATCCATCTTTTTTTTTAAGTTTATTTATATATTTTGAGACAGACCATGAGCAGGGGAGGGACAGAGAGAAATGGAGAAAGAGAATCTCAAGTAGGTTCCACATGGACAGTGCAAGGCTTGAACTCAAGAACTCTGAGATCATGACCTGAGCTAAATCAAGGGTCAGATGCTTAACCAACTGAGCTACCCGGGCACCCTAATTATAATCCATCTTAAACACTATTTCATCAGATTCCTCTTCCAAAAGTTGCAACTTTTTTTTTCCGGCTTTTTAATTTATTTTTGAGAGACAGAGAGAGAGAGCACGAGCAGGGGAGGGTCAGAGACAGAGGGAGACACAGAATCTGAAATAGGCTCCAGGCTCTGAGCTAGCTGGTAGCACAGAGTCCGATGCAGGGCTCGAACTCACAAACCGTGAGATCATGACCTGAGTGGAAGCTGGACGCTTAACCAACTGAGCTACTCAAGTGCCCCAAGAGTTGCAACTTCTAAACATAAAATCTAGGGCCAGTGTTTAACGGGAACTAACAAAACTGGACTACCCATTATTGCTTCAAAACAAGTATATGCTTGTTTGAATTCAGAGCAGCCATGTCATTAAACTTCAGGATGCAACATTCACTGCAACATGTCAAATATCCCTACTCAGGGGCACCTGGGTGGCTCAGTTGGTTAAGTGTCTGACTTCTGCTCAGATCATGATCTCACGGTTCGTGGGTTCGAGCCCCAGGTCAGGCTTTGTGCTGACAGCTCAGGGCCTGGAGCCTGCTTCTAATTCTATGTCTCTCTCTCTCTTTGCCCCTCCCCCACTCATGCTGTTTCTGTCTCAATAATAAACTAAAAAAAATTTTTTTTAAATCCTATTCATGCATTGTGACACTTCATTCTACTGTACAGTTCTCATTTTTCTGTGTTGTGTTACACTTCAACTTTATTATTATTATTATTATTTTTTTTAAATGTTTTTTATTTCTTTCTGAGAGACAGAGACAGCATGAGCAGGGGAGGGTCAGAGACAGAGGGAGACACAGAATCTGAAGCAGGCTCCAGGCTCTAAGCTAGCTGTCAGCACAGAGCCCAACGCAGGACTCGAACCCACGAACTGTGAGATCATGACCTGAGCCGAAGCTGGACACTTAACCGACTGAGCCACCCAGACGCCCATGTTATACTTCAACTTTTAAAAAATCTCCCATATGTTGTATATCAGTGTCATTTGCAATACTCTCC
>NC_043714.1:62361308-62363722 GCF_006229205.1 Suricata suricatta
GTGTTTAAGTAGGCTCCATGTCCAATGTGGAGCTTGAAAGCATGACCCTGACGTCAAGAGTCCTATGTTTCATGGATGGAGCCAGTCAAGTACCCCAAGAGTAGTTTGTAATTTTAATAAGGTGGTTAGAGTAAGCATCATTGAAAAGGTGAAATTTTAGCAAAGACTTGAAAGAGACAAGTTCTTGTGGGTAGAACCTGGAGCACCATTGATTATCACAAAGGTGAACTTGAGCAAGTTATTTAAGTCTCTGTGCCTCAGTTCTCTCACCTGAAAAACAAAGATTATCATATCAACCTCAAATAAGGTTAAGAGGATGGAGTTAACAGTTGTGAACTTCTTGGAACATGATTTCTGAGATTTTTTTAATTTAAAAAATGTAAAAGGTAAAGGAATGGATCATGCAGATATTCAGGAGAAAAGTATGCCCAACAGAGGGTAGAGAAAGTACAAAAGCCTTGGTATTCAAGGAGCAAGTAGAGCGTTGTGGCTAGAATAGACTAGGTTTTGCAAAAGGGAAAATGGGAGACGTCATCATAAAGAGATAGGGGCATCCAAACTTTTTAAACTTTTAGAACTTTTTAAGCAGGCTGACTTTTACAAAAATCACTCTGTAAGTGATATTGAGAACTGATGACTGTGGAAGTGGATTATTATTTACTAGGGTTTGAAACCAGGAGGCCAGTCAAGAATATATTTTAACAACCCAGGCTTGGGCTAATATGGTAACAATGGAAGAGCTGAGAAGTGGTCAGATTCTGACTGTATTTTGAAACTAGAGTCAACAGAATTTGCTAATTTGAAATGAAGAGTCAGGATGACTCTCAGGTTTTTGGCCTGAAGAACTAGAAAGATGCAATGAGTATTAAAATGGACTGTGGTCTTAACTGCGGACAGTGACTGAGTCTTAACTACATGCCAGCTGTTCAGGTAATCTCCTTACATGGCTCACTACCCAGGTGGTATCACCTCTTAACAAGTATAGAACCCTGGTTATCACTAAGCTGAGATTCGAAACTAACAGTTGTCTTAGGTAGCCGATTTACTTAATGCTCAAGACACCATTGTAATCACAGGATCTAGCATTTTCCAGAAGATAAGAAATATTCAATAAATATTTATTGAAATAATTAGATTTTCTGAATGTATGTTAATTAAGTCAAGTGATCCAAGTTCAGTGCAGAAGTGTCTGGCCTCCTCAAATCTCAATCTCTGTATGTGATTGAGAAACAGATTCTGAAAGTCAGGAAATTATTTTTTTTTTCCATTCGGAATCACAATGTCAGAGATTAAACAGACTTTTCCACTCCCCTCAGTAGAGGAGCCACTAGTACAGGGTACCTACAAAAAGACAGGGACAAACTAATTTCATACAGCGATCACTGCCTTGACTATATTTTGTCACCCTCTCCCCCTTGGCCTCTCATTCTGACTTCCCAGTTCCTAACCCTCTCTCTGGTGCTATTTTTCACAGCCCAACGTCTACCCTCCCTCAAACAGAACTAACTACTTCCTGCTGCCTTCACTTTTCTAGTGGTGCTTCCTCAACTTCTGCACCCTCTCGTTAACGCTGTCTCCTCCACCTGCGCCTCTTGGCGGCAGCTGTAGGAGGTGGAGGGACTCTCTCCCCTGGCCTTAAATCTGCAATTAAAGATCCTATTGCACTTCAGATCCAGGAGGAGAAGCAATTCTTTCAAGAACCGAAGAAGCTCCACCCCTTGGAAACTTCCCCTACAGACATCGTTTGTAACTGCAGCATGATATAACAGAAAGGGAAAGGTTCTGGAGGCAGAGGATCCAAGTTCCAATTTTAGATCTACCGCTCACTGGCTACCTTCTGAATCCATTTTTTCGTCTGGAAGACATACCATGACTACCCATTTTCATGGAGCTGCTAGGAGGCTTAGGTGAAGAAGGTATACGTAAAATGGGTCTCCATCGCTCCACATTATGCAACCCGGTATTATTCACTGCGCTCTTCCTACCGACCCTCTCTGGATCGCAAATGAAGGTCAGGGAACCTGGCTGACCCTCCTTCTATTCCCGCAGCCCCTAAAACATCTACTGTGCATCCGGCAGGGAGTCCGTGGACGCGTGCTGCCCACGACAGGTGAGAACCCAGGGCTGGCGCCTGGGCGCTAGATTAGGGAGGTGTGTGAGATGGGGGTGGGGGCGGCCCGACAAATCAAGTACCGGGGCGCTTCGGGGTCCTCGTGCGTGAAGTGCGGTAGTGACGAACTGCTCAGCCCTCTGCCACACAGCCCAGTCTCCTGCCCCGACCCACACCCACCGCCGCTCCGATCTCAGAAAGCCTTCCATTTTACTTGTCCTCCGCGGTGTTCCTTCCAGCCTCCCCCCCACCAACTGTCAGCCGGACCGCGCCGCCCACCCCCAGGCCCCACCCGGGCAACCGG
>NC_043714.1:62363822-62415248 GCF_006229205.1 Suricata suricatta
GCGGTGACGGCGGACTGCCCAGCGGCGCGGGCCGAGCGGAGCCGCCTCCGGCCGATCTGCTCCAGGCTGAGGAACTCGCTGGACAGGTCCAAGGGGTCGGTGGCCGAGGAAGCGGAGTGGCTGTGCAGCTCTACGCTGCTGCGGAGAACCACCATCTCCCCTCTCCCCTGGTCCGGCGTCCGCGGCTGGAGACGAGTTCCAGTCAGTCCCGCAGTCTCTCAGGCTCTTCCGCGCTACGAATTCTGGCGCCACAAGCTCCGCGCCAGCGGCCGCAGCGCGCGCACCCGGAATCCCTCCGCCTCCGGTCCCGCCCACGCCTCCACCCTAAAACGGCGGACACGAAACTTTCCGCCCATCCGCTGGACGAAAGACTTCGGGCTGAAGTTGAGGAGGACCTGCACCGACAGTGACCAGGACCTGAGCGGACAGTGGCGGGAGAACACCGACTTCTTCTTCTTATGTAGTTCCGGCTCGCTGAACTCAGCGGAGGAAGACGGCGGGTAGCGTCCCGAGGTTCCGTTTGGAATTTTGGCGCGTGGATGTCGGGGGAGAGGGGTAGGGAGGCTCCTCCTGCTCTGATTGGCTGGCAGGGGTCTGGCTGCTCCTCCCAGCCCCTCCGGTCACCTGCCATCAGCTTCCCGCCACGCAGGATTCAAATGCAAAATGCTGAGTCCTTGACTGGAGCTGGATAAAGCCCTTGGCTTAGACAGGTTTTGACTTTGATCCTTAAGAGCTTTTTACTGATAGCTTAACCAAAACAATTTACCTATCAAAAGAAACAGAAAGGAACCTAAAAGCTAGCCTGCAGCGTGCTATAGTTAAGGCCGCACGTTCTGTACCCAGCGCCGCCGTATCCCAAGTGTACGATCTTGAGTAAATTACTCATTGCGGTCTTAATTTCCTCATCTGTAAATTAACTGTAATGATAATACCTACGGCCTTAAGATATTCTACTTTAGAACCGTGTCTGCACATAGTAAGAGCTCAATAAATGTTCGCTACTATAAAGAATTACAGAAAATGGCTTCTCTAAGATAGAGCCGTTACTTGACTACATTGAAATAGATAACATGCTGAATGATAAGAATGTGAGAGTTCTGGTGAAACTGAAAAAAGCTTTATCGATTTGGATAACTACGTTTCCTTAATTCGACGTTTATTAAATATTAATTAACCATCTTTTATATGCCAGGCAGTATTCTAAGCATCAAGGATACAGCAGTGAATAAAAAGAACAAAAATGCCCTTGTGGAACTAAGTTAATGTTTGTTATCATAAGTGTTGAAAATAAATACAAAGTAGGGAAGTTCAAGGGGAGATAGAGGAGCCCACAGTTTTAAACAGGATGGTTAATATGCGTGTCATGGATAAGTATAAGCAAAGTGCGAAAGCAAAGTAGTTAGGTGTATCTGGGAGTAGAAAGATGCAAGGAGAAGGGAGAGGAGCAGGAGTTAAAGAGACCAAAGAAGAGCCTCTATGAGTAGAAGGACTTCAGCTTTAAGATTTTCTCCTCTTTATTACAAGTGAGATGAAAAGACATTACAGGGTTTTGAATAAAGGAGTGACCTTTCCTGACTTCTTCAAAGAATCCCTCTGGATGCTACGCCCAAAAAAAAAAAAAAAAAAAAAAAAAAAAAAAAAAAAAAAAAAAAAAAAAAAAAAAAAAAAAGCAATCTTTGGGTGTATTAAACAAAATAATGTTGTTTATCTCAATATCCAATTTCAATGGGTATCCTGTATTTTTATTTGCTAAATTGGGCAACCGTCGTTAGGAGACCACCGCAAGAGATGATGGTGACAGAGAAGGTAATTAGTAGTTGGATTCCGGATGTACCTGGAAGACAGAGACAAGTGAATTTGCTGGTTAATTGGATTTAGGTGTGAGAGAAAGAGATGGATGACTCTATTTTTAAATAATTTTTATTTTTTGCTTGAGCTAATGGAAAGAGGATGCTGCACTTAACTGGGATGGAGAAATTTGCTAAAGCAAATTTGGAGGGAATGTCAGGAATTCCTTTTGATGCACGTTTAAGATACACAGTTATGTATTATATCTGTTCTGTACTTAAAACTTGGCCTTTGAGAAAGTTTTCACACATGTATGCATTACGTTTACCACAGCATTATTTGTAATGTCAGAAAACTGAAAACAATGGGAATGTCCCTCAGTGAAGCCTCACGTTAAAAGGATGCTATGCAGGGGCATGTGGGAGGCTCAGTGGGTTAAGCCGACTTAAGTGGGTTAAGCATTTGACTCTTGGTTTTGGCTCAGGTCATGATCTCGCTGTTGGTGAGATGCAACCCTGCACAGGGCTCTGTGCTGACAGTGAGGAGCCTGCTTGGGATTCTCTCTCTCCCCCCACCCCCTGCCCCTCTCCTGCTTGCACTGTGTCTGTCTCAAAATAAGTAAACATTAAGAAAAAGAAGAATGCTATACAGTCATTAAAATTATGTAACTCTGTTAATTTAATTCTATAAAAAGTTGAGCATAATGCATTATAACTTGCTAAGAAACTACAAAGAAGTAACATACGGTTCCACCTTTGTTTTTAAAATTTTTTTTTATGTTTTTTATTTATTTCTGAGACAGAGAGAGACAGAGCATGAGCAGGGAGGGGCAGAGAGAGAGGGAGACACAGAATCAGAAGCAGGCTCCAGGCTCTGAGCTGTCAGCACAGAGCCCGACGCGGGGCTCGAACCCATGAACCATGAGATCATGACCTGAGCCGAAGTCGGAGGCTTAACTGACTGAGCCACTCAGGCGCCCCTCCACCTTTGCTTTTAAAAAGTATATTGTGGGGGGTGCCTGGCTGGTTCAGTCTGTGGAACATGCAACTCGATCTTGGGGTTGTAATTTGGGCTCCATGTTGGGTGTGGAGATCACTTAAAAACAAGACCTTAAAAAATATGCGTGTTTGTGTGTATGCTTGCATTGGAGAAAAATACAGAATGAACTATAACAAAATGTTAATGGCTAAGTTTTGGATGGTAATACTATGGTTGTTTAGTTTGCACTTTTCTCCATTTTTCTGATTTGGCATTAAATATGTCACTTTTATAATAGAAAAAAAAGCTATAAAGTGATTGTTTACCCAGTATAAATGGAAGAGGAAAGAGCAATGTCTAGAGTAGCATAGTCTATCCTTATGTACACTTTATGGATGTTATACCTCAATAAAAATTTATGAAAAGAACATCCACCCAAAAGGCATATGCATTTGTTATTGTGTTAGATATCACCAGATTGACCTCCACAGAAATTGTAGCAGTCATTTTGGTTCTTTTAAAATAAAGGGGCACTTGGGTGGCTTAGTCCGTCAAGCGTCCTACTCTTGATTTCGGCTCAGGATATGATCTCACAATTAGTGAGTTTGAGCCCCAGGTTGGGCTCTATGCTGACAGCGCAAAGCCGGCCTGAGATTCTGTTTTCCTCCTTCTCTGCCCCTCCCCTTCTGTGTCTCAAAAATAAACAAACATTTAAAAGATTTATAATAAAGCATAGAAATTTTAGAACACTGAGAGATAGACAGACAAAAGGTTTTCTCTGTTCCTTTATTCTCTCTCCAACAATATTAAGAAAAACCACACTTGCTTCAGCCTTTGGTTGGTAAAGTCAGTTGAATTGTGTGCCTCAAAAGGATATATCCAAGCCCTAAACTCTGACACCTGTAAATGTGACCTTATATGGAAGTAAGGTCTTTGCAGATGTAATTCAGGACTTTGAAATGAGATCATCCTGTTACAGTAGACCCTAAACACTGTGACTGGTGTCCATTGTGAGAGAAAGGAGGGGGGTGTTTGACACATAAACACACACATAGAAGAAGGGAATGTGAAGATAGAGACAGAAATTGGAATGATGCATCTATAAGTCAATGAATGCCAAAGATTTCTAGCAACCACCAGAAGCCAGGAGAGATTTGCCCACAGAGCCTGCAGAAAAAACCAATCTTTCTGACACCTTAATTTCAGACTTCTGGCCCCTGAGAAGAAATTTCTGGGTTTTCTTTTTTTTAATGTTTTATTTATTTTTGAGAGACAGAGACAGAGTAAGAGTGGGAGAGGGGCAGAGAGAACGGGAAATACAGAATCCGAAGCAGGCTCTAGACTCTGAGCTGTCAATACAGAGCCCAGCGCAGATCTTGAACTCATGAACTGCAAGATCATGACCTGATTTGAAGTCAGACACTTAACTGACTGAACCACCCAAGCACTCCTCTTTCTTTTCTCCTTTTAAAGCCACTTATTTTGTAGTAATTTGTTACAGCAGCCTTAGAAAACTTATGGGTTGGTCTGGAATTGGTCTTTGGCAGGTAATCCCTCTCCCCTTTTAATTTTAGCTATTGTAGATAGGAATTATTTGATTTAGGAAAAAAGGGACAGTGGAAACAGGTTCTTTCTCACAGACCCAGACTGCTTACAGAGGACCAAGTGTTTTTACGTCATATGTGACAGAAAAGAGGGCTGAGGTAAGAGCTAAGCATAAGACCATTACCTCATTTCAAATGAGGTTATAGGTGGGTCCCTTTCTGTTCTTTGGTAACAAAGTTAGAAAGTAAAACTCAACTTGGACAGGGATTTCTTTCAGGAATGTTGTGGATGTGCCCTTACCTAAATTCAATAGCTAATCTCATTGGTTTCTCTTAAAAGAAAACATCAATCACATAAAGGTGTGTGTGGGGGTCACAGTTGCCACTTGCCATTTTGTTAAACTACTCTGAATTTAAACAGACATATCTATTTGAGAGATTTTAAGTGGGTTTGGGTTAGGCATGGTCCCACCTCCTTTTATGGAAATCCTACAGGGACAGATACTTCATTTTCCTGTTAACCTGGCAATTAGGACTCAGGCATGTTCCCTCAGCTCAGTCAACGGGCTGTTCACACCTTAAACATCCATTGCCTATTGAAGGAGTGGCCCAAAGATGCAAGAGCAGAGATTATTCATGGTGGCAGCGGCAGATGGTACAGAGACAGTGGCATTAATGGCGGCATCCTAACAAGCCAATTCCTAGAATTTGGGGAATTATACCAGTAAATTTGATTTCTTGTTTAAGTTAGGCAGAGATGATTTCTGTCATTTGCAAACAAGAACTCTGTGTGGTATAGAGGCTTTGGATCAGAAGGGAAATTTTTACCAGTGGTTTCCGAGAATAGACACTGACAAAAAGAATATTGGAAGGCCATGTGAGACAGATACCCTTTTTAGATCGGGGGAATGGAAGGTTGAGAGAGAGGGCATGTAGGCACAGGAAGTAAGCTGGGAAGAGATCTCATAATTTTGTGATGCGGTTTTCAGACTTTCTCTCTTTATCAGCTTCCCCTGAATATACTTCAACTTCTCAGTCTTCCCACCTAACGAGTGGGAAGATGTGTGGGAACTCACAGCCCTGCGTCTAACATCACAGGCATGGGCTGGCCCAGCAGGGGGCCCTGGACTCCTGCCTGCCTCCCACCCCATTCTAAGTAAGATGAGTAATAACAGTCTTGCTTTCCAACCCAGCCCAACTCCTTACCCCTAATGGCGAGGTGCCCCCTCCCCTTCCAGCTCCCACTGCCTACAGCCACCTTAGCACGTTATATTGAAATGATCCCTTTAACACAGGAAGTAGTAATCAGATAAATGCAAATTAGAATAACAATGGGAACTCCAGGGACGGGGTTTTTGCCTTTTTTTTTTTTTTTTTAAGTTTATTTATTTACTTTGAGAGCTAGTCAGTGCAGGCAGTGGAAGAGCAGAGAGAAGGGGAGACGAATCCCAAGCAGGCTCTGGGCCATTAGCACACAGCCCGATGCATAACTCAAATTCATGAATCACGTGTGATCATGACCTGAGCCAAGATCAGGAGTCGGATGCTTAATCAATTGTGCCACCCAAGGGCCCCTATTTTTTTTTTAAATAATAATACTCAATGTAAAAAAATGTGATATTTAAGTATAGGCCTATTTCTTTTTTATTTAGTAAAATTTTTTTTACTGTTTATTTTTTTTTAGAGAAAGAGAGAGTGTGAGCAGGGAGGGACAGAGAGAGGAGACACAGAAACTGAAGCAGGCTCCAGACTCTAAGCTGTCAGCACAAAACCCAACACAGTGCTCAAACTCACGAACTGCAAGATTATTGAAGTCAGATGCTCAGCCGATTAAGCCACCCAGGTGCCCCTAGGCCCACTTCTTAAAAGCAAAATAGCAACATAGGGATACCTGGGTGGCTTAGTCAGTAAAGCATCAAACTCTTTTTTTTTTTTTTTAAGGTTTTTAATTTATTTTGAGAGAAAGCACAAGTAGGGTAAGAGCAGAGGGAGACAGGGAGAGAATCCCAAGCAGACTGCCAGCACAGAGCCCGACATGGGGCTTGAAGCCATGAAACGTGAGATTATGACCTGGCTCAACCAACTGAGCCACCCAGGCACTTCATCTCTTGATGTGGGCTCAGGTGAGGATCTCACAGTTCATGAAATTGAGCCTAGCATCAGGCTCTGCACTGATAGCAGGGAGCCTGCTTGGGATTTTCTCTCTCCCTTCTGCTCTGCCCCTCCCAGCTCGTGGATTCAGGTGTGTATTCGCTCGCTCTCTGTATCTCTCTCTCAAAATAAATAAACATTGAAAAAATACAAGCAATAGAGCAACATGTAGCAAGAGACTTGGAAAATATTTAAAGCCATTGGCCCAGGAATACACCTAGGAGTCCATCCTACTGTTAATTATCAGAGGCACAGACCAAGATTTATCTACAAAAATGTTAACTGCAGCTTTATTTACAATACGATGTGAAGACTAAATATACAAAAGTAGGGGAAAAGTTAAGTGAACCATAGTCTGTCCCTGCAGCTCTTTGTGTTGATAGATTTGGTTTTTAGGACTTTATTTATTTATTTATTTAAATTTTTTTAGAGAGAGGAAGTGGAGGGAGGGGCAGAGGGAGAGAATCTGAAGCAGGCTCCATGCTCAGTGTAGAGCCCAACATGGGCTTCGATCCTGTGACACTGGGATCATGACCTGAGCTGAAATCAAGAGTCAGTCACTCAACTGACTGAGCCACCCAGGCACCCCAAGACTTTATTAGAATATTTGTTATTACAAAGTAAGACAGATGGACAACATGGGGCTTAGGGGTACCAACCCCAGTGCAGTAAAAAATCTGCGTATAACTTTTGACTCCCCCAAAACATAACTACTAATTGCTTCCTATTGACCAGAAGACTTACTGATAACATAGTCAATTAACACTTATTTTGTATATTATATGTATTATATATTGTATTCTTACAATAAAGTAAGCCAGAGAAAAGAAAATGTTAAGAAAACTGTAAGAGAAATACATCTGCAGTACTGTACAAACTCTGTGTGTAAGTGGACCCACACAGTTCAAACTTGGGTTGTTCGAGGGTCAAGTGCACATGTAAAAACAGCGAAGCAGCACAGAAATGTAAAAAATAAAGGTACAAGTTGCTCTGTGTGATTGCTATAAGGAAAAGGGAGTCTTCTCTTTTCACTGGGGTCGCCAAGCCTGGAAAATGCGAATATGCGGCTGCCAGCGACGGACCTTCCCACAGCAGAAAGTGGAGTCACCTTAGGATGGAGCCAAGCACTGAGAAGCAGACTGTGAGGAAAGGCCTGGGGAAGTGGACTCTGCTTCTGGGCCCTTGAGACCCAGATTTCTGCAGCTCATCTTTTGACTCTGCGAGCCACTTCAGCGTCCTTCCCATTAAACAAGCTAATTTGTTTCTGCCTTGACTTCTAACTGAATTAATCATGACTGATACTGGGCCAGCTGCTTTGTTGGAATCAGATTATATGGTTGGTGCTATAATTCTGTTCTAATGATCAATTAATTCTTTCAACAACATGAAATGGGATTGGTAATCCACTAAAGGCCCCTAAATAATCACCTCTTCTTCATGGTCACTATTCATCCTGGGAATAGGCATCAAGTTCACAGAGTATAGTGTCTGGAATACATATTTTTTCCTTTTTATGATACTTCAGACAAGTATTCATATTTAGTCTTAGGTCATATCCTCCAACATATTTTCTCCAAGATCCATAATAAAGGCTTTGGGGTCATAATCTAGAGTGCTTTCAGTATGCTGGGATATAGCTCATCTGGGTCTGAAGGTTTTTAATCCTTGTAAGGCAAATTGGTGCTTTCTACCACTGCACCTATGTTGGCTTTAATTTCCTCTTACTGCTGTTTCCCTTATTCTTCACAGCTCGAGGAAAAGACAGAGAGAGAACACAATCAAAATAGACTTGGTTTTCTTTCACTTACATGGTTCTTTATCACATATCACAAGGCCCCAAGGGATGGTATTATCTTTTTTTTTCTTTTCTTCTAGCTCTTAATATTGAGGATTAAAAACGCCTCCTCCCCCAATTAAAAAACCCCTTTTGTGGTTAAACTTCAATGTATTCTGTGCTGCCTACTTCCTGATCTCCTCTTTCACATCTGTGGCCCTCTTACACTTTCCTTTGTTCTGTGTCCTTTTCTGTAAACCCCAGCCCTTTGACATCCTTATTTCATTGAATTTTGGGTTCTTTGAGTGCACTCTTATCTCTTCCTCATCTAGATCATTCGACTTTACAGGTCAGAATCTGGTTCAAAGCATTAGAACCTTATTCCTCTGAAACCATATTGCTTGTTATAGTCTCTACTATGAAATCACATGAATTTTTAAATGATCTGTATTTTTAATCAAAAAGTTCCTACTTATAGGAGAATGTTTGAAGCATATGGAAGCATAAAGAAAGCACATTATGGCAGAGATGCCTGGCTCTCCTCTCCTCCCTCCTCTGTTGTTTGCCCGGCAACTCCAAACCACCTCCAGCCTAGGTAAACCAGTGAACTTCTCTGCTGTCTGGTAGGCAACCCATGCCTTCTCCAACCAGGTACAAACCCTTTCAGATTTATCTTTCTTGCGTAGTTGTCCTCAGCCCTAGGTACAATACAGTTTCCTTATTATCTTTTGGTTTTACTTAAAACATTTTTTTAACGTGTTTATTCATTTTTGAGAGACAGAGAGAGACAGAACACTAGCGGGGTAAGGACAGAGAGAGAGGGAGACACAGAATCCAAAGAAGGTTCTAGGCTCTGAGCAGGCAGCACAGAGCCTGATGCAGGGCTTGAACCCACGAACTGCGAGATCATGACCTGAGCTGAAGCTGGACACTTAACCAACTGAGCCACCCAGGTGCCCCGGTTTTACTTTTATCATGGTTAATTCGTGAAATTCAACTTCCCTTAAGTAAAGTAGAGAAGGGGTAGGGGGGAGCAATCACCAATCAGAGGTGTAGGGATACCTTAAGAATCTGAGACTCAGGTGGTGTAGAAGGCTCTCAGAGTTTCTAAGGAATGGAGGGGTCGGGGGAAGTAGGGGAGGTTTGGTGAAGGGATGATTTCTCAGCATGTGACCACAGGTAACTGTGCATAGGCCATAAAGCACTTCCCTAAGAAGTATGGTCAAGTGCATAACCTTGCAGGAAGGTTATTGCCAAACTAAAGCTGTAAGGTCACAGAAGGACTGGGTCTGAGCCCAAGGCTGGGGCAGACTTCACTGGATGTTCTCAGGACCACACTCCACAAACTCTTGTAGCCTCCAAGAAACTGCAGAAAGCTTCTTCCGCCAGCACACTTTACTGAGAAGGCTTAACTTGGTGCCCACTTTAAAGGAGAAATGCTTAAAGGCATTCTGTTATTTATTATAGAGCCTATACTGAAGTGTGTACTTCAAGCCGGAGAGGCAAGAAATTGATAACTGACCAAGGGCTTATGCTCAAAGTCTTTAGGATTTATGTATCAGATTTTGAACTCAGGAGACTGGAAAAACCTGACTGCACATGGCCCATAAACCAACTAAGAATTTCAGTTTTCCTAATGGGAAGTATCCTGATCAGTTACATATGTTCATTACAAATATAAGACAATTCAGAAGGCTATGAAGTATGAAGTTTAAGTCCATACTATTCATTCATCAGAGTTTAACACTGTTTTATAATGTGGTGCCTTTCCTTCTAGATTGCCATGAAATATGATTAACACAAAATGAATGCCATGCGAACTCTATTTAAACTTTTAAAAACTTATTCTATGAAGGGATCAATATACCTTTCTGAGTCAATACACACAATTCTCCTATTAAAATCAAATGTTACAATACGGTGAGATTTGGGGGTGCTGTTCCTCTCTAAAACCGTCCGATGCGGACTTATTTGGAAATAACTCCCCCTCCTTCACCGGGCTCCCGCGGCTTCTAGGACAAAACTGTGAAATAAGGTTCGTTTTTCACATACACGGTTCTCTTATTTCACTTGGTCTTCCGCATCTCATCTGGCTCCTCCACAGCCGGCAACCTCAACCCTGGGTTGGAGGAGAGTTTCACACGCCTCCGGAAGACTTGTTGAAGCAGAGTTCAGGATCTGGCGATTTGTAAACTCCACGCCCTCTACACACCCCGCAGGACACCCGCAGACGACCTCTGTTCTCCCAAGCTGACCGGATCCTCAGGGTTACCGCACTCCGAGAGCCCGGCTCTGCCCCTATGGACGCGAGCTCCTCCAGCACCGCCCCGCCCTAGCTCCACCCAGCTGCCCGGGCCCCACCTACCCGGAACCACACAATCCCTACAGGTCCCAGGCTCCGCCCACTGGAAGTCCACGCGGCTCACCATCCCGCCCCCGCCCGAGACCCTCCCACTTCAGTCTAGCTCCGTCCTCTCGGAACAAACTCGGCGCTTCCCGCCCGGGCTCCGCCTACCGGTATCTGCAAAACCCGCGAGCAGCAGCCTTTATCCACCCGGAACTCGCACCGCCCTCCCCAGCACTGCGCGCCCGGAAACTGCGTCCCTCGCTCCGCCCAGGCTCCGCCTACCCGACTCTGGCTCCACCACCCGGGAGCTGCACCAGCTGCCCTTGGCTCCGCCCCGAGAACCCGCGCGGCTCCGTGTGCGCCGGCTCCTCCCCCGAATCCTGCACGAGGGGCTGGTCCTGTCGGTCCGCCTTAGGCCCATACCCTGGCCCAACCAGCCCGCCATGGAGGGGGATGTCCCCGCTGCTGCAGCCGCCCACTACCAGCCGGCCAGCCCCCCGCGGGACGCCTGTGTCTACAACAGCTGCTACTGGTGAGGGGGCGCGGGTGCAGCCCCCTCCCCCCCGGCATCTCCCTGACTTTTTCGGTCTTGGCGTCGCAGCCAGTCCCCGCCTCTTCCCGGCCCCTCCCCGGGGGCTCTGGGCCTCGACTGGCGGATTTTCTGGCTTGGGGGATGAGGGGGCTGGAATGGCAACCTACGTCTCTTGAGTGATGCATCGACTTTTGGATGGTGGGGGTGGGGTGGACGGAATTCCCAGGAATGGTAGGGTCGTTGGTGTATTACTAATGCCTGGAGCTTTTCGCTTGGACATTTCTTTGCAGATCTCAGGGCTTGGGGGCCTGGAAGAGGAGGTGGAAGCCGAGGGTAGAGCGCAGAGAATCTTTGCAAATTACTCAGCTGAAGCCTTTGTGGTTTCACACTAATGGGAAGGTCATTTTAATTTTGGAAGAGACTGGAAGAACGGTTATTTTGTCATAACTTCCCCAAGGTCATCAGCTAATAGCCAGAATCCAATTCAGGCCTTGTAACCAGAAACCATCAGCTTACCCACCATGTTGTCGTTATCACACCAGTTAACATTAACAGAGCATTTGCTATGTGCCAGAACATTGTTTTGTTTATGTAAACTAATTCATTTGAGTCCCACAATTACCCTAGGAGGTAGGTACTATTGTTACCCCATTTTAAAGATGAGAACACTAAGGCAGAGAGGATTGCAACTAATTTGCCTGAGGAGTGCAACTAATTTGCCTAAGGCCACCTATCTTGTGAGTAACGAATGGGGATTTACCTGCAGGGTTTGGTTCTGGAGGCCACACACTATACCCCAATTCTAGGCCACCTGTGTGGCTGAATCACCATTCCTGCCTTTGTCTTTTCCACTCCCACACCTGTCCTTACCTTCCCTGAGTAATGACTTCTTCCCCAACTTCCAGTCTCTGCAAAAGAAACCTTAGAGCCATCTAAAACTACCTCCTTTACCTGGTCATCAAACTACTGTCACCAAGAGTTTAGTGTTCGTTCAGCTCTGACTGCATGTCAGGGTTAGTGCTGAGTCTTTCCATTCATGGCTAGGAGATAGGTTTTATCATTGACCTCATTTTACTAATGAAAAGGCTGAGCTACAGAGAGGCCATGTCCAAGATCACGCATTTAGCAAGAGGCAGTGTTGAAACTGGAACTTCTGTAATATAGGAGTCAATGCTTCTTACATATATGTTAACTTGATATAAATGTAATTTATATTATTTTATAAATTATGTTTATTTTTGAGAGGATGCACATGCAAGCGGGGCAGGAGCAGAGAGAGGGAGATGGAGAATCTGAAGCAAGCTTGAAGCTGTTAGCACAGAGCCCAATGCAGGGCCTGAACCCGCAAACGGTAATCTCATGACCTGAGCTGAAGTCAGACGCTTATCCAGCTGAGCCACCCAGGCACCCCAGGAGTCCATTCTTCTTCACTACTGCACTTCGTTTCTGCCTCACCTCTCACCTAAATCCTGTTGTCCCTAAAGCCCATTCATTGTTTTATTAATTTAGTCAGTAAATGTTTATTTGGCAACCTGGACTGTGTCCTTGGAATACAGCAGTGAACAGAGTAGACAAATTCTCTGGTAAGATCTCATGGTTCTTCTGTTTTGGTTCAGGGAAAGCAGGCAAAGCCAAGTAAACCATATTTGGGTGGTGGTAAGTGCTATGAGAAAAATAAAGCAAGGTAAGAGATGGTGACTCACTGTTTCATAATGGGTATTGAAGGAAGGCATTGCTGATAAAGTGGTATTTGAGCAGAGATCTGAAGACAAAAAGGGTTAGGGCTTTGTGGATTTAGAAGGAAATCATGGCAGGCAGGGGAACAGTTGGTGCAAAGGCTCTGGGAACAAAGTGTGCAGGCGTATTCTAGGAACAAGATGGCGGGCACAGCTGGAGTGGAGCCATCTGGTGGAGGAATGGTAGGGGGTGAGCCTCTCTTCGGTAGATTTCTCCTTTACGTTCCGTCAGCCGTGGGCCTGTTCCGATCCTTTCTTAAGGCCTCTGCCCAGATCTCTCCTATCCCCTCAGGTCCTGAACCATTGGGCTTCACACTGCTGAAAGCCTTTCTAAATTCAGATGAGCCCTAGAGTCACCTAGGAGCTTGTAAAGCATGCAGACCTTAGGGTCCCACTCTAGACAGTCTGGATGTGTGACCTGTACAGTGGAGAGGTCTTCCGCTGGTTCATTGATCCCATTTCAAGGAATACAGGCATAGACAGTTAAGTTTGTCTCCTGAGCATAGCAGGTCCTTTAAGATCTGGTCACGATGTGTTTCTCCACACTCAATTTTGAACCTGCCCACTACATCTACCCCAGGGCTTCTCAGCCAGGGCTTTGTTGACATTTTGAGCATGCGCACTGTTGGGAGGGGGCTGTCCTGTGTATTGTAGCGTGTGTAGCAGCTTCCCTGGCCTCCACCCACTAGATGCCTGTAGCGCCCTCCTGCAGTTTGTGACAGCCCAAAATGTCTCCAGATAGTGCCAGATGTTCCCTGGGGAGCGAAACCGCCCCTGGTTGAGAACCAGTGTTCGACCCTGTCAGAACCTATCAGGTAGGTTGAAATAAATACCTCCTTTCTGCTTCTGTTAACTTGTCAGTTGTAACTGATCTCTTAAGGCTCAGCTTACTGCTGACAGTGGTAGCCAATATTTGTGTGGCAGTAGGTGGCTGAGGGAGCCCGTCTGATTCTACTGTATTCTTCAAACACCTCCTGTGCCCTGGGGGGTCCTTCCTTCTGCCTGCTCCTCTGATCTCAGCCCATCACCCATAACCCTTGCACAACCTTATTTTAATGCTGCTCTGTTTGCCTTTCTGCTAACCAGAATAAGCATCCAGTGGGTTGGAACGTTATTATCACCATCCCCCTCTGCCCTTTTTTTTTTTTTTTTAAAACCAGTTAAATGGGTGCTAGGGATCACACGCAGTCAGGGGCTCTTCCTGTTCGAACAGCAACTCCCAGCATTTCTGAGTGTAAGGCCCTCCAGTTTTAAACATCACGTGTTTCTTGAGATCCTCCTCCGTGATATTAATTGTACTTCTGAAAAAAAATTGATGACAAAAAGGGACTATAGGTTCAGTAACTCTTACATTTAATGTTTTTTCTTTGCGTAACATTCACACATATTTGAAAAATAATAGACTAAGTGTGCCCAGCCACATTCAGCCTGCCAACAGTTCTGGTGATAGACATGGATTCTTGAAGTCTTTGTGATAGTTCTTTGCCCGTCCTTGGGACTGGGGGCGGGGGAACAAACAAGGAGAAGCCACTGACCAGTACCTCCATCTTCCTGTGTCCCTCAAAATTAATGCCTCCCTCTTCTATGCATCTTTTATGACCTTCTGTGATGCTTGCTTGCTTATTTATGGATCTGTATGTCTCCTCTCACTGTCTGTGAGCTCTAATTTATCATCGTATCCTCCAAGCACTTAGCACAGTGCTTTTTACATCACAGGCTCTTCAAGATGCTTGTGAGCAACTCCAGAATGTCTGCAGGCTCGACAGACAAATGTCTTCTAAAAACTTGGTCTTAGGACAGCCGGATTTAAGAAAAGTTAGCTAATAAACGCTTTATGTCATATTGAAACAGTACATGTTTTGTTATCTATACTACGTATCCTATGGAAGGAGTGAATGGCAATCTCCTGTTTTTACTTCCGTCACTACTTTTTGTGTGAGATTTCTTAGGTAGTTTAGGGAAAAACAATGTCGTAGGGAAAAAAATGCACTCAGCTTTAATACTTTAAGTGTAGTTGTATGGAGCATTGAGACAGGTAGACAAGGTCAAAACTGTGAGTTGGAAATTTGTCTTAGCATAAAATGTGGCATTCATCAGTGCCATTCATGCCTTACTTCATTTTCATGTCACATGGTGTGGGTGTCTGGAAATTAGGCTTCGACAGATTGAGTCGCAAGTATGAGCCGAATATTGATGTAGCTCATTTTGAACAAAGGTGCCGTGTGGCTCGTTAGGAAAAGATAGCAATCCAGAGGCTGAGCTGTGAATACTGCCAACGGTGACTGTTTTTGCCTGTGTGGGCGTGTGCCTGTGGCCGCCAGTGTGCCTTGGTTTCATGCACTGGGCATTGATTTGCTTAGGTGGTTCTGAGTACTGCTTTAAATATGTAAAGGCCTGTCATGTAGAAAAGAGATTCATCTAGGGCAGAAGTATAGGAATATGGAGTTCAGTTCAGTATGAGAAAGAACTTTGTAAAAATCAGGGCCTGTTTTGTACCAGAGGGCTGCAGGGATTCCCACTCACAGACTCTCCCTCCGAAAGAATTTCTAGGTGTATCACATAGCTGCCCCTGGTCCTTTCCAGCCAGAAGCCCTCCTACCCCAAACACTCATCCTGCCCCATTCCTAAGGGGAGCAGTGAACTAGTGTTACCTAAGTTTTATCAGGTGTTTATGATGTGATGTGGTCATCCCCATCTTACAGATGAGAAAAGCAGCTACTCAGGTCACAATGTTCAAAGCTTCTTACCTCATAAATGGCAGAATTGAAATTCCACTTGTATCTCAAGTCCCTGGACCCAGAACTTGTGGAGCATTGACGTAGCATTTTATCAGTTATAAAATGCAGGTCATGAGCACTGTGCTAAGAGAGAGGCCTGCACACAGTTAGGTAACACCTTGTCAAGGATGTTTTAGAGGAGGCTCAAACATCAGCTACTTGTTGGATGAGATTATGTTTAAAATCTCTTCCAACTATTTTATGTCCTTATCAGTCTTCAAATTCGAAAGACATGGAGCATTACTATTTACATTGATCAAACTATTATTTTATTTCAGTGAAGAAAATATTTGGAAGCTCTGTGAATACATCAAAAACCATGATCAATATCCTTTAGAAGAGTGCTACGCTGTCTTCATATCTAACGAGAGGAAGATGGTAAGTTGGTGAGTGATGGCAGAAAGAGAAGAGGTTTAGATAGCATGGGGTTAGCTCTTTCCTAAAATCTGCTTTATACAATGCAGCAACATTTTAAAGTTTGTTTGTTTTTGGAGAGAGAGACAGTGCTAGCTGGGGGAGGGGCAGGAGTGAGAGACTGAATCTTAAGCAGGTTCTGTGGGGTTCAAGCTCATGACCAGGAGATCATGACTGAGCTGAAATTGAGTTGGACGCTTAACCAGCTGAGCCACCCAGCTGCCCCTAAAGTTTATTTTTGAATGAGATATTTTTTTCCTTTCAGGGCACGGTTGAGTCAGAAAAGTTGAGGCCCTTATTTGTAGGTCAAGAAATAGATGATGGTATATTTAGAAAGGTTAACGTCCCTTTAGGTATTAGGTTAGAGCTTTTAAAATTGCTGAGATTAGAGTCATATACTGTCAGGCTTGAAGAAGTTACTTTTGTCTCTGGAGTTTAAATAAAATAATGGTAAACTTACATGAGGTATTAAAAAAGCAAGTCTTTAAAAAATAAAGGAAGCCCTTAATATTTTGTAAAATGCTTTTTTTAAAAAAAAAAAAAAAGATCTGAATTTTAATTAATTCCTGTACCCAGTGTGGGTTTCGTACTCACAACCCTGAGATCAAGGGTCACACACATCACTGGCCAGGCCAGCTGGCGCTCCATAAGGCACTTTTGTGAGCATTATCTCATTTGATGCTAAAGGAAATACGATGAAGCAGGCAGGGTTCAGACATCTGTCTCCTTTTTATAGATGAGGAAATAGAGACCCACGGAGGTCCCACGAATAATGAGGGCAAAGCAAGATTTGACCCTGCCAGGCCTTCTGACTCCCAGTTCAGGAATCTTTTCTGCTCTCCAAAGAACATCAGATAATTAATTTTTTGCATTTTCATTGTTAAGGACACTTGGAAGGATTTGGATTTCTTCTTCATTTTTTACCTTGATTGTTGGTTGCTTGGAAATATTTTAGTTTTAATTTATGTGTCGCTTTAAAGAATTCAGTAGTGGTTTAACTGAAGTTGTGGCTTATGAAGTTGATTGTATTTTATAGATACCTATCTGGAAACAACAAGCCAGACCTGGAGATGGACCTGTGATCTGGGTAAGGTGGTCAGTTTAGAAGCCTCCAGTGCATTCTTGTACTTGTAACCCCTGAGTGGGCTCTGTGTTTTGGTAAAGCAGAAGTGATAGGGCAGTAAGGATTGGCTATGATAATTATTAATAATTGACATCTTGGGAATAGATGTTATTTTGTCTAAGGTAATTCTTACAGACATGTTTTCATTTAATTTTACTATAGGAAAGATTTTATTTAAGTATTTTTTTTAATGCTTATTTATTTTGAGAGAGTGGGAGAGCAGGGGAAAGGCAAAGAGAGGGGGGAAGAGAATCCCAAGCAGGCTCTACACTTTCAGTAGGAGGCTTCCGCATCGCTCGAACTCATGAACCATGTGATCATGCCCTAGACTGAAATCAAGAGCCAGATGCTTAACCAACTGAGCCACCCTGGCGCCCCTACAGACAGATATATTTGTTGTCTCTTAGACTCTTATTCATTTAACACTGAAAGGAACTTTAGCAATATCTAGTTCAGCTGCACTTCAGAATTATCTGGATATTGTGTTAAAACCGTAGATTTCTGGGGGCGCCTCGGTGGGTCAGTCAGTGAAGCGTCTGACTTCGGTGCCGGTCATGATCTCTCGGCCCATGGGTTCGAGTCCCCCATCAGGCTCTGTGCTGACAGCCTGCTTCAAATTCTGTCTCCATCTCTCTCTGCCTCTCTCCTGCTCATGCTCTCTCTCTCCTTCTCTCAAATATCAAAAAACATTAAAAGTATTTTTTTAATCATAAAAAAATTTCTCTCAAATATCAAGAAACATTAAAAGTTTTATTTTAATCATAAAAAAATCATAAATCATTTCTGATTTAGTTGATCTAGCAAAGGGTTCAGGAGTTAGTGTTCTTAGTAGATTTCTGAGTGACCATGACTAGCATTTGAAAAACCCAGATCTACTCCAACTGTTTCGTTTTTCAGGTGAAGAAATGAGCCCAGAAGGCAGAGTGAGAAGCTCAAGGTTATCTTACTGATCAGTGGCAGGACTAGGTCTCAGGCCCAGGCCCTTTCTAGTACACATCTATGTGTCACCTTAACATGTCCCCTGAAGAATTGATGGTGCTAATAACATGAAGATAAAGTAAAAAAAAAAAATAAAAAAGCTTGTTTCTGAGACTTACTTAAAATAAGATATCATTTGAATTGGTGTCATTCATTTATTTAACCTATATTTACTGAGTGCTTATTGTATGCCAGGCACAAGATAGAACAAAATCCCTGACCTCACAGAGCTCACATTCTTGCCTCCTGCACCACTGAGTGATTTGCTGCTCTAACATTAAAGCCAAAATCCAGTTTTGGTGCAGTTCCTTCAGTTAAAGCCCAGCTGGGGTTGAGTCCCAGTATTCCCATTGGTCGCTGTGTGAATCGGACATGTTACTTGCCTTTTTGTGCAGTGTCCTCTGGCTGGTGGGGTTGGAGTCTTCAAGTGCGATAATGCGTGTGAAGCATTATCCTGGCACATGGTGTGGTATCTGGTACTGGTGCTCAAGACGTGTTAGCTTTTCTGGTTAGCGACGGTAGCTGCATAAGCCCCGTGGTACACTGTCCATCTGCCCTAGAGGCCATCCCCATTGCCGGACCACTCAGCAGAGCTGAGTCATGGTCTTTCTTCTCCTTTTAGACAAACTTGAAGGGAAAGGACCTGTGGTCATGTCCCCCTTACACAGCATCTCATGCCCGTTGTACCTTTGCCTCACGGCTGTCCTGTTGTAGGAAGTGGGTGGGCGGCCCTGAGTGGGTAGAGAAGCCCAGTCCCAAGAAGCGGATCGACTTCTAGGTGGGTTTCCCTCCCCGAGCCCAGGTTCGTCTTTTCCTGGCATCTGGGCAAGAACTGATCCCAAGTCAGAGAAAGAGGCTACTCCCACTTGGTCTGTTTTCCTTGACTCCACGTCTCTGCCTAAGGTGACTTGGAGTTGAGGCCCACTTTCCCTCTCAAGTTCATCAACTATCTGAGATGTAGGAATGTAGACCCAAACTAAGTGAGAAGTTGTGGATGTTCAATTCTTATGCGTTTCCACCATTTTTACTTTTTTGCTGGAACACTGTCCCCTCAGGCAGGCTTCTGCAGTGGCAGCCTTTCCTCGGTGACACTCTTCCTTGGCTGTCGGGCTCCCCTCCGCTCTGTTTCTTGGTTGGCTTTTATAAATTGTAATTATTTTTTTTTTTAATTTGAGAGAGAGAAAGAAAGTGCTGGGAAGAGGGGCAGAGGGAGAGAGAATCTTTTTTTTTTTTTTAATGTTTTAATTTATTTTTGAGAGAGAGAGGCAGCATGAGCAGGAGAGGGTGAGAGAGAGAGGGAGACACAGAATCCAAAGACAGGCTCCAGGCTCTGTGCTGACAGCTCAGAGCCCGACATGGGGCTCGAACCCACTAACTGTGAGATCATGACCTGAGCCGAAGTCAGACACTTAACCGACTCAGCCACCCAGGTGCCCCAAGAGAGAGAGAATCTTAAGCAGGCTCCAGGCTCTGCATGGAGCCCGACATGGGGCTTGATCCCATGACTCTGGGATCATGACCTAGCCAAAACCAAGACTGAGCTGCCCAGGTGCCCCTCTTTGTTGCCTTCTGAAAAGTTTTTACATGCATAATCTCCTTCATTGTCCCAACAGCACTGAGGCAGACACTGCACTTAGCTTCATTTTACAAAAGAGGAAGGGGACGGGCCAAGGTTTGCCGAGAGTGTCCTAGCCTGCAGGGCTCCAGGCTGTCTGCCGGCATCACACTGTCCTTCTGACAGCACTTGACTTTCACACTCTGCTGTGGGGATTCCTCCCGAGGAGTCAGGGGTCAGGACTTACCTTTCTCATATTTGCATCTTTGGTGTTTCAGTAGCACTGTTAACTATAAATAAAAGGGATATGCACTTCATAACCCCTGTAATATGAGGTAGAAGATGTCAGGAGAGAAACAGATTTTGGACAAGGCCAGAGACTGCTTCTGGCAGGAAGTAGGAGACTTGCGAAGTGGGAGCGTGTAAGCGGGCACTCGAGGGATGGATATGGGGAGAGAGGTGGAAAAGGTTGCGCAGAAGGACGGGAATAACACGTACACACCCAGTGGAAGGGGGGCTGCGCCTGTTTTATTTATCTGGAGGGCAGGATGCATTAAGGGGAGTGTGGGGCAGAGGCGTCCATTTCTTTCTGATGCTATTTCTGCGTTATGATGATAGCATTGGAGCCAAAGGAAGCTCTTTGATGGCACAGCATCTTCAGTCTTAATTAATCACTCCCTCCCTGCCATACAGTCGATAAAACAATGTTTGGGAAAGTGCTTAGTAAGCTCCGAAGTACTAGAAATATAAAGTGGTGTTACTAATGCGGTACTAATGTAATTGAGCTTTTTATCTCCCCATGCTGTTCTCTGTGAGAGCGCTTCTCTTCCAGGGGACTCAGAGCATCAGACTGCCCTCCTGCCCCTCAGTAACTCCGCTGGCGTCCCTTCTAGCCGTTAACTGGCACTGGACAGTGCCCACCGTCTGGGAGTGAGGGATGCACCACGGCTAAGCCACAAAGGGGAAGCTGTCTTCATCCTTCCCCTAAATGACTACAGATTAGGGCTTGGTCGATTTAACAACAACAACATTTTAAAGTCCTTCTTTCCCATTCTAGGCTAGCCCAAGCCATCCCCTATGTTTATAGTTTGGAAGATATCCTTGCACACTTTTCCCTCAATTCATATGCATGCATGTGTACTTCAGAATGCACATGTGTATCTGTATACACAGAGCTTTTTAAAAAAATTTTGTTAAAATCCAAGTTAGTTAACATATAGTATAATAATGATTTCAGGAGTAGAATTTAGTGATTCATCACTTAACATGTAACACCCAGTGCTCATCCCAATAAGTGCCCTCCTTAAAGCCCATCCCCCCACCATCCTCCCCTCCAGAAATCCTGTTTGTTCTCTGTATTTAAGAGTTTCTTATGGTTTGCCTCCTTCTCTGTTTTTATCTTATTTTTCATTCCCTTTCCCTATGTTCATCTGTTTTCTTAAATTATGAGTGAGATCATGTATTTATCTTTCTTTGACTTATTTCACTTAGCATAATACCGTCTAGTTCTGTCCACGTTGTTGCAAATGGCAAGATTTCATTCTTTTTGATTGCTAAGCAATATCCATTGTATATATATATACCACGTCATCTTTATCCATTCCTCAGTCGATGAACATTTGGGCTCTTTCCATACTTTGACTATCGATAGTGCTGCTATAAACATTGGGGTGCCTGTGCCCCTTCAAATCAGCATTTTTGTATCTTTTGGATAAATTCCTAGTAGTGCAATTGCTGGGTCATAGGGTAGTCCTATTTTTAATTTTTTGAGGAACCTCCATGCTGTTTTCCAGAGTGGCTGCACCAGTTTACATTCCCATGAAAAGTGCAAGAGGGTTTCCCTTTCTCCGCATCCTTGCCAACATCTGTTGTTTTCTGAGTGTTAATTTTAGCCATTCTAACAGGCGTGAGGTGTATCTCATTGTGGTTTTGATTTGTATTTCCCTGATGATGAGTGATGAGCATCTTTTCATGTATCTGTTAGCCTTCTAGATGTCTTCTGTGGAAAAGTGTCTATTCATGTCTTTTGCCCATTTCTTCTTGGGATTATTTGTTTTTTGGGTGTTGAGTTTGGTAAGTTCTTTATAGATTTTGGACACTAACCCTTCATCCAATATGTCATTTACAAAAGTCTTCTCCCATTCCCTTGGTTGCCTTTTAGTTTTGTTGATTGTTTCCTTCAGTGTGCAGAAGCTTTTTTCTTGATGAGGTCCCAGTAGTTCATTTTTGTTTCTGTCTCCCTTGCCTCCGGAAACATGTCTGATAAGAAGAACCTTGTTGCAGCCGAGGTCAAAGAGGTTGTTGCCTGTTTTCTCTAGGATTTTGATGGTTTCGTGTCTTATATTTAGGTTTGTCATCCATTTTGAATTTATTTTTGTATACACATGCTTTTTAAAAATAATATGTAGTAGATATTTGCAGTTTATTTTTCCCATCCAACTATGCAACATACACTTTTTTCCATTTCCTGCATAAATTTACCTAATTCTTCTTAGCAGCTGGACTGTGGTTTATTTCTCTCTTGGTGGACTTTTGACTGTTTCTGAATTTTCACTATTATAAACAGTGCTGCATAGATTACCTTTACATGCATATGGCCATTTTTTTCTGTAGGGTGTATTCCTAGAGGTGAAATTGCTAGGTGAAAGGGTATGCATTTCACTTATATGAATATTTTCAGTATTTATTTACGGGTTCCCTATCACCAGATGTTTAATCTTTTTTTTTTTTTTTAGGGATTTGTGTTTGCTTTATTTTGCTTTTATAAGAAAGGTTGTATTCGTTTTGTATTCATTTTTAATGATTTTATATATATATATATATATATATATATATACACACATATGTGCACATCATTACTGTCATCAGTAACACTGTATTCAGGATGGTGAAGTAACTTGGTTAACTTCAGCAACTTTTCTTTCTAGGATTACCATGTCGTCCTGCTCCATGTTTCAAGCGGAGGACAGAGCTTCATTTATGATCTCGACACTGTCCTGCCATTCCCCTGTCCTTTTGACACTTACGTGGAAGATGCATTTAAGTCTGATGAGGACATCCATCCGCAGTTTAGAAGGTGAGATTTAGGATGGATTTATCTGCTTTCTGAAGTTAAATCTTGATAGTTGTACAGAGAGGGTGTGTGTGTGTGTGTGTGTGTGTGTGTGTGTGTGTGTGTGGTTTTGTGGGGGTTTTTTTGCATTTGTTTTGCAAAGATTACTTGTTTTGGCATCATCATTGAGTTGATATTTGAAAATGGTGTGCCACACAGAAGATTCGAACAAAATGTTTTGAAGTTTTAAAGGTAGTCCAACATACAAAATATTGGCGTTCTTTTAAAAATGTGTGGGATGAGATCCCAGATGTCTTCTGAAGGCCATTTTGGGGATTTCTCTCGTGTGTGTGTGCAAGTGTGTTTGTGCGTATGTGTGGGTGTGTGTGGGGTGTGTGGCCTTAACGATGACTAAATTGAGAGGTCTGTGATGGTGGTGCCTGAAGATTATGCCCTTTTGTCCCTGGGATACAAATGAGTGAATAAAGGCAACTGTATGTATTTCTCTGCCTGTGTAGTTTTTGATTTCGGCGGATTATTTCTTGAACAGGCAATGAAGCTGCGTCTGTGTTTGTGTGTTACCGGGAGTACAAAGATGCCTGGCTGCTTTCGTGTACGTCATAGAAAATGAGTCTGCATAAAAACTGAGGAAGCATTTCACTGGGAAACCTTCCTAATGTAAATGAATGTTGCTTTATTTGCAGGAAATTTCGAGTGATCCGTGCAGATTCGTATTTGAAGAACTTTGCTTCTGACCGATCTCACATGAAGGACTCCAGCGGGAACTGGAGGGAACCTCCTCCGTCATACCCATGCATCGAAACTGGAGGTGAGCCAGAGGTGCCTTCTCGGAGAGGTGTGCCCTCACCGGGCACATCGGCATCGCCCCTTGCACAAGGACAGCGTTGTGGGTTGTTATTCGTATGAGACTCCCTGAGTCGTAAGAAGATGAGAGGGAGCCTCGCTGTGCATATCTGTCAGATGCAGGAATCGAAGCCCAGACAGAGAAGGGGACTGGCAGGCCTGAGAACTCGCAGCAGGGGGAGGTGTTCAAGAGCAGAACCACGAGACTTGCACACCGCCAGGGTGCTGGGTGTGTCTGCTGCCGGGACGCCGGGCTTCAGGAGGTGTGCGGGCTTGTGTCCTTCAACGGTGGAGCAGGCAGCACCTTGCCGTGATGGGGTTTCCCGTTAGGGTGACAGCAGTCCCTAGGGCGTCCTTGCGGGGTGTGAGATGTCATTTCCCTGGCTCCCTGATGAGACCTGCGGTAGGAGGAAGGGAGAGCCAGCGGTCTTTCTCTCCTTTATGTGCTTTTAGGCACCAGTCCAGTTAATAATTTTCTGAGATTTAAGGAGATCAAGAGTTCTTCACCCAGTTGCTGCTGTTTGGCATTCGCACAAGCTTGAAACATGATTTATGATTGTCAGTAATTTGCACCGTTGCTATTTTTGCGGAGGCCATCCCATTCTGTGGATGAGCCCTTCCGTGAGAAATGCTCCGTCAGCTGTGCAGCATGCCAGAAAAATAGGGCAGCAGCATTCGGAGTTCAGCCGGGAGGGAAGTAAATCTGTTTGGTGTATTTGAACATCGAAAGAGGATTCAGACTGATGTTTGAGACGCTCTGTGAAAGGCTGTTGTGATTATAAAGGTTTATCTCAGAGCTGCTTTGTGGCCCGCCAGCCGGCTTCCTAGTCTCCGTGTCAGAAATGAGGTCACTCCTGGCTGGGGAGAAGGCACCGCAGGTTTCCTTTTTGGTCTCGGACAACCTGCCGTATAGGCTGTGGTCTGGGTCAGTGTGCCTTCAGCCACCCCTGCCTCTCTTCTAGACGTGACACCTGCCGTATAGGCTGTGGTCTGGGACAGTGGGCCTTCAGCCACCCCTGCCTCTCTTCTAGACGTGACACGGGCGCAGAGCCGGCCCATGGCAGGCCCTCAGTCAACACCAGCCTGTCGGCCCCTCATCTTCTGGTCATTCCTTTCGGTTTTGATGACTGCTGCCCCGGGGGTGCTATTTGGTTCCAGGCCTTGTGCCGGCTGCTTTGCATTTGCATATTGGTTTAGTTTTTACCACAGTGCGGGCCAGCTTTATTTTCCTCACCTGATAGATGCATACCCTGAAGTGCATTAAAGTAAGCAAGCCCTTTGCCTCAGGTGCACAGCTGGGGAGGACGAGGAGGGCGATGAGGGTGTCTCCTTCTGCCTTATGTATAGTTAGTTCACCAGGGACTTCCCGAACTTGAGATGGAACCGAAAAGGAATCTGCTCTGAAGTGTGGGGTGAATGGACTGGTTTTTCATGTCATAATTTAACCACACTGTGATGTTCTGTCAGGTGGTAAATTCATTTCTTCAAATCCTGTGTTTATCAAAGGAATATATTTGAATTTAGGATAAGTGAAAATTACTTGTAGTATTTTATAAAAAATAATGACAAGAAATGGGTCAAGAAAATATCGAAATTTGGAGTGTTTGGGTGGCTCAGTCAGTTACGCATCTGACTTTGGCTCAGGTCATGATCTCTTGGTTCGTGAGTTCGAGCCCCATATCGGGCTCTGTGCTGACAGTTTGGAGCCTGGAGCCTGCTTCAGATTCTATGTCTCCCCCTCTCTCTGCATCTTCGCCTGTGCACACGTGCACTCTCTGTAAAAGTAAATAAACATTAAAAGATTTTTTTCTTAAAATAACAAACTTTAATGTTTGACTCTTGTGACTTAAAATTTAGTACCTTTGATATGTGGAACATCAGGATAATATGTTTAATAATTTTGGTGGCCGTGTGTCTGCAAGACCGCTATTTTCTTGTGGGGCAATTAGAGGCAGATGTTTATTTGTTTTGCCTTGATCTTTAAAAAAATTTTGTTTTTATACATTGATCTTTTTACATAATGAATGGCTGCAGATAGTAATCATTGTTTATTTAATTACATTAAAAAGTCTTAGAACACAAAACAGAAAATGGTAGGGAGGGGAAAATGTCTTAGAAAATAAATACAGATTTCTTTTAAAAGCAGTTCGTTAAAAAAATTTTGCAGGCTAGGGTAAATTTCCCCCCTCTTTCTGCCCCTTCCCTGCTCACAGTCTCTCTCTCTACCTCCCCCACCTCTCGAAAAATAAACATTAAAAAATTTTTGCAGACTCACTGGCCTCTGTGCAGTCCGGCACCTACCCTGGTCAGCAGGAGCTTCCCACCCCATCTTTCCTGACAGATGCCTGTCTTACCTTTATTTTCAGTTGCATTTCCAGATCTCTGATGACTTCAACAAAAGTTGATTGTTTAGCTTTTTTATTATAAGGGTGTTAGCAGATCTGATTCTAGTCTTCCAAATCCTAAGTGCTTTTTTTTTTTTTTTTTTTGAAAGATCTAGTGTTGGGTACTGTCTACTAGATTTACATGGATTTTTCCTTGTAGTTCTTTAAAGGCATCTCTCTTGTTTTCTGCTTGCACAGGCTCTGATCTTGTATTTGTTTCTCTGAATGTAGTGTGTCTTTTTTTTCCCTCTGAATATTTTTTTTTAATGTTTATCTATTTTTGAGACAGAGCAAGAGACAGAGTGCAAGCAGGAGAGGGGCAGACAGAGGGAGACACAGAGTCTGAAGCAAGCTTCAGGCTCTGAGCTGTCAGCACAGAGCCCGATGCTAGACTCGAACCCACGAACCGTGAGATCATGACCTGAGCCAAAGTCACAAGCTCAGGCGACTGAGCCGCTCAGATGCCCCACCCCTCTCAATATTTCTTAAGGGTTTTCTCTTTATCACTAGTTTTAAGCAATTTGATCATGATGGACGACAGCGTAGTTTCCTTTAGGCTTATTCTACTTGAGGTTTTTTCTTAAAGATCTTTAGATTGCTGGATTTACAGTTTTCATCAAGTTTGGGAACATTTGGCCATTATTTCCTCACACATTTTTTTCTGACTCCTTCCATTTTTAAGTTCTTGTCCTTCAGCAACACATTGGTTAGATGGCCTGATATTCTGAGGTCAGTAGGTTTTGTTTTTTTCTTACATTTTATGTATATGTTTCATTTTGAATAATTCTTTTATTTTGTTGCAGATTCATTGCTTTTGTCTTTTTTTTTAATTTTTAATTTTATTTATATAGAGAGTGACAGACAACATGGTGGTGGGGTGGGGGGTTGCAGAGAGAGAGGGAGAGAGAATCCCAAGCAGACTCTGTACCATCAGCACAGAGCCTGACCCGGGGCTCAAACTCATAAAACCACGGAGATCATGACCTGAGCTGAAATCTGAGTCAGATGCTTAACCAACTGAGCCACCCAGGTGCCCCACTCTTGTCCTCTGCATTAACTAGTTTGTTGTTAACTTCATCTAGCACATTCTTTTCATTTTACATGTTTTATTTTTTTATGTCTAGAAATTCCATTTTGGACTGATTTAATATCTCTCATTTCTCTCTCTCTTCATCATGCTCCTGTTTTTCTCTAGTCGTTTGAACATATGGGCATATTTATAATAGCTGCTCCTTGTCTGCTAGTTCCATTATTTCTGACATTTTAGTCCATTTCTGTTGGATTGATTTTTCCCCTGTTTTTGGGTCATAGTTTCCTTTTCTTTGTGTGATTTGTCACATTTGGTTGGATGCTGGACTTTGAATTTATGTTGTCAGTTGCTGGATCTTGAGGTCCTTGTAAAAAACAGTGTTGGCATGCAGTTACATTACTGGGAGGCAGCTGGGTCCTTTCACGGCTGCGTTTAGCTTTTTTAGTGACAGCTCAGAGCAGCCTTTCATCCAGTGCTAATTTAGCCCCATGCTCTGGCACGGCCCCTTCTGAGGAGTCTACTGAATCCTCATGCCATGTCCGTTCTCTCTACCCTGGCTGGTGGGGACTGTGGAATTTGGGCAATTGTGATGCTGCTTTCCTGGTCTCATGAGAACGGTCCCCGCCAGGTACTCGGCTGTGTGTTGGAGTCAGGGTGGGGGATCCATTCTACACTCCCCTGTCCTGTACTCTGCCCCCTGGGTCCGGCTGCCTGGGCCCTCCTGAACTTGGATGTCTGTCTTCTCACCTCAGGGAGACTGCCACGCGGCGTGTGTCCCCCTCTGGAAATTCCCCCCGAGGTAGTGAGTGGGAGTGGTCCTATGGCCCCCCTTACTTGTTTCTGCTTTCTTAGGAATCCCAGGCGTGTGCTGCCCATTGTCCAACATCTGGAAATAGTTGCTACGTATATTTGCACAATTCTCTGGAGGTTTATGGTGGAAGCGCAGTTTCTGTAACAATTTTCTGATGGACAGAAACAGCAATATGTACATATTAAAAATTTTTTTTTTTAGTGTGGAGAATTTAAATCATATAAAAAGTAAACAGAATAGTATATCAGACTTTGAACAGTCATCAGTTCATGGGCAATCGATTCATTTGTATCCCATCCACTTTCCCCTTTCTTGTATTATTGTGAAGCCAATCCCAGATACTGTGTTGTTTCAACTCTAAATATTTCAGTGTGGATCTCTAAAATATAAGGATTTCTTTTTTTTTTAATGATCACTGTGCCATTATTACATTCCCCCAAATTAATGGTAATTCTTTAAAGTCATCATGTATCTATCTAGTCAGTGTTCAGATTTCCAGTTATAAAGTCATAAAGTCATTATTTTTTAAAGATTTTACTTATTTATTTATTCATTCATTCTAAAGTTTATTTTGAAAGAGAGTGAGCAGAAGGACAGAGAGAGGGGGAGGAGAGAGAATCCCAAGCAGACTCTGCGCTGTCACCATGGAGCCTGATGTGAGGCTCGAACTCATGAACCATGAGTTCATGACCTGAGCCAAAATCAGGTGTCAGTGGCTTAACAGACTGAGCCGCCCTGGCACCCCTAAAAGGTTTTATGTTTAAGTAATCTTTACATCCAACATGGGGCTCGAACCCACAACCCCAAGATCAAGAGGCACATGCTGCACCTGCTCTGCCAGCCAGGTGCCCCTGGTTGTAGGTCTCTTAAGAGTCTTTTTTAATATATAGATTCCTTGCCTAACTCTTTTTTTTTTTTTCTTGGAATTTATTTGTTGAAGAAACTGAGTCTGGGAGAAACAGTCTGGATTTTGCTGATTGTATCTCTTTCTTAGCCTCTGAATTTCCTATAATTTGGCAATTGAATCCAATAAATTGGCAGTTTGATTATTTATGCATTTTCATTTAACTTTTTATTTTGAAATAATTTTGAACTTCTAAAAAATTTGCTGAAACACTATAGAGCATTCCTGTATACCTTCTGCTCAGATTCTCCTACTGTTGAATTTTATATAACCATACTATAGTTATTGAAACCAAGAAAATGGCAGATCCATTACAAAAATATTGATACAATATGTTAACTTACAGACATTACTTAAGTTTTGCATGTTTTCCCACTAATTTCTTTTTTCTGGTCCAGAATCTAATCCAGGATATTAGATTTAATTGTCCTGTCTCCTCAGTCCCCTTCAATCCATGGCAATTTTCTTTTCTTTTACAACTTTTACACTTTCGAAGAGTCAGTTATTTTGTATAGTGTCCCTCACTTTGGGTTTGTGTGATGTTTTGTCCTGGGTAGATTGAGGTTACGCATTTGAGACAAGAATACCACAGAAGTGAGGTTGAACCCTTCTCCATCTGGATAATTTTCCTTGCTTTTGGTCTTCTGGGTTGTTGTATTGCTATTAAACCGATAAACGAATTGTGTTCAGTGAACGTTTCTTTCATGTATTTTTTAGATTCCAAAATGAACCTGAATGATTTTATCAGTATGGATCCTGAGGTAGGATGGGGAGCTGTCTACTCCCTGTCTGAATTTGTACATCGGTTTGGCAGTCAGAACTACTGAACTACATCCGGATGTAGAACCATGGAGAAGTTCTCCATCTCTTCATTTGGGACAGCGAACACTATGGTACATATGGCCTGGAATTATATTTTCTTCTTTTAATTCAGTTGAGTTGAAACATGAGTAATCGAAGAAAATTAATAAAAATAATTTTTTGAGGGGCTCCTGGGTGGCTCAGTTGGTTAAGCTTCCAACTTCAACTCATGATCTCATGGTTCATGAGTTTGAGCCCCACTTTGGGCTCTATGCTGACAGCTCAGAGCCTGGAGCCTGCTTCAGATTCTGTGTAGCCCTCTCTCTCTGACCTTCCCCCCCTGCTTGTGCTTTCTCTTTCTCTCTCAAAAATAAACATTGAAAAAATTTAAAAAAGTAACTTTTTTGATATGTCAGATCGAAACTGGACATAGTGTATATTTGCTAAGAAATTCCAGTGCTCATTTGTTAAAACGTGACGACTCATGCCAGTCATTCCTTCTGTTATGATATAGATGGGTGCATTTTGTGTGTTTCGTATCTGTTTTGGATGTTTTTTTCTCTCCCGTTACACTGTCAGCTCCTTGAGGGCAGGACTGTGTCTCGTTTCTCTGTGAAGCTCTAATGCCCCTAAGAGGTGCCCATAAAATGTTTGCTGGTGATTGTGCCGCTGCTTGAAGAGGGCTGATACTGTGAGCTGAACCAGCATACATATTAGTCTTTTTCGGACTGTGATGTTCTTCAGAAAAGATTGCAGCCCTCCCAGGCTTGAGTGTTACTTGGCTATTTATATATGTTTTTAAATAAAAGTGATTTAAATGTAATTTTGTTTTGAAGATTTTGTGTTACTCTTGATAATCTGAGATAACCCAGAATATCTCACTCACCGTCGCTTTAAAATACACACATCAATCTCCCTTCTTGAAGATGTTTTGGAAATTTGGCTTTCATCATGTAATTCCAAAGAAAAGATGTTTGGCATTAAGCTGGCATATAACACTAACTCGCATGCATGTCTTCATGATTCTGTGACAATGAGCAATTTCTTAAAGCAGGGATGTCCAGGCTTTTGGTCTCAGGTGGATTTTCTGCTTATTGAGAAACTTTCATTTAATGTAGATCTTCTGCCTTGTCTATGGAGGGACAGCTTAGTTGTCATGAATCAGTCAGAGGAAATGTCATGTATCCGTTTGGTTCAGCTGACCAGGAGGATTCTGGGAGAAAGTGAATGCAGCCTTGGTAAGAAGAATCCAAACACAGCCTCTTAGGTTATTTTATAATTTAGAACCAATTATAGACCTCACATTGGCATATCTTCATTGACTTTCAGATGATCATTTAAAAAGCATATGGCTAAAACAAAGAAGGTAAATTTTGGCAGCCCTATTACAGAACTACTTTGTCTTGAGCAAAAAATTTCAGAGGGACCAAAAGATCGTCATCTGATTTACAAATTGCATTTTTGGTGTTTTCTGTTTTTTGTGTTTTGCCAGTTTATGAACAGGTTTCCAGTCTGGTATTCTTAATTGTGTCTAGTAAAGACAAATCAGACAATGTGGGTGTGTGAGTTTAAACTCCCCGGCCACCTTCGCCTTGAAATTGAAAACCGCTTCTAGCCAGTGAAGGGAGCAAAGCTTCCAGTTTTAAGTTTGTTAAAAACGTCCACTGGTCTTAATCTTGAGTTGTTAGAAGCAATAGAGGACATCTGCTGTCTTTTCTACTTACAGTCCTCACTTCTATAGCTCCCTTTGGGAAACTCTTCTTTGTACATTTCGTATAGTCCTGGTGGCCCGTGCATGCAGGTATATAGCCTGAGCTGGGCCAGGCTTGGAGCCCACCCCTGGACCAGTCTAAGAATGACCTGTCACGGTGTTCTCTGGATTTGCTGTATTGACATCCAGAGAGAAGAAAATCTCTCTCCATGAGGAGTGCTAAACTAGGGGGGGTGGGGTGGGGGCACCGTGACTGCCTCTGAAGGGCCCGCCTACGGAACGCAGCCCAGCAGAGCCCAGAGCAGAGCAAGAGCCCTGAGGGCATTTCTGGGCACCTGGATCTTTCTGTGCTTCTGGTCAGCCACAACTTTTGAACTTCCCAGTTACATAAACTAGTGGATTCCTTCTCTTCAGCTTGTGTGAGTTGGATCGCCGTCAGTTTTCGCTAAAGGTGGGTTCCCTCACAAGATGTTTCTTGAAAACTGTCGGGAACTGTATTTTTGTCTTTCTATGCTTAATGTTTCTCTCAGGTCAGATTAGCTTTTCTATACACTCAACATGTGAGAGAGAACTAAATAAAATACCGATAAATGCTGTCTGTAGGAAAGAGGAACTTTCAAGAAAAGCAGTGGACTAAAATAGAATTTGTAAGTTGGCTATGAAAATAAAAGGAATGAGGCATCTGAGAATCAGACATAGGATGGAGCAGGAAGCCCCAGATAAAATGGCTCCTAGGTCAGTAGACCTGACTATGTCTGATTCGAGAGAGTGTTAAGAAAGATTATGTCTTTCAGAAGAGAGGTTGGTTAGCAATGGACGTAAAAAACTTTTTTGTGTATGTGGTTTTCTCAGTTTAATTTTTAACTATTTAAAAAATAGGTGGTACGTGCACAAATTCCAAATATATAAAAGTATATAGTAAAAAGTCCTCCGTCCTCCAATTTTCTGATTTCTCTATCCAGAAATAGCCCATTTTCGGTTTCTTTTGTATTCTTTCAGGAATATTTTATGCCCATGTATGCGTGTAGATATTATATATTAAGTTCTGGGTTTTTTTTCCTCCCCACAAATGGTACCATTCTAAACCTTGTTCTGCATTTTACATTTTAAAGTTAATACACTTGGATATTTTCTAATCAGTACATGTTGAACTTCCTCATTCTCTTTAAAGGTTGCATTGTATTGTGTGGTATGCATGGTCCCTAATTTCACAGTCCTTTTAGAGTTGGTTTTAGTCTTGGTATGACAAAACTGCTTGAAGGAATATTTTTTGTCTCTGTGTCTTTCTAACAGTTTCCGAGATAAATTTTCAATGTGTAGACGGCTGGTGGTACCATCGAATGCATGCTTTTTTTTTTTTTTTTTTCTAAAGAAGGGAATAGCAAATGCTTTCTGTAAAGGGCCAAACTGTAAATCCTTCAGACTTTGCATCCAGAAGGTCTTTATCATGACTGCTCAACTCTGCTTTTGTGCCTGGAAAGCAGCCATAGACAGAATGTAAATGAATGGATATGGATGGCCCTGCTCCAGTAAACCTCTCGTTGATAAAACCAGGGGACTCGGGGATTTGACCGTGGCTGTGATTGCGGTCCCTTGTTCTACGTAAGTGTTGCAGCCGGTGTGGGGCTGCAGCTCTCAGCCTCCTTTGCATCTGGGAGTGGTCACGGGATCAGCTTCTCACCATTGAATTGTAAGGGGCTGACTTGTGACACACTGTCTACCCAGTCCGTCCCACCTTCCCTCGTACTGATGAATGCTTGAGGACTAGAATGACCCCAGAAGCTGTCCATTGAGGATAGTGGAGCCACCATCAGCCTGGATTTCTGAACGACCCTATAAAGCTGAGCCTCGTGCCTACTTGAAAAGAAGGTTGTGGAACTGATGCATAGAGACAAACTTGATCATTTCTTTGAGTCACAGAATTATTGACGAGTCTTGACTTAGCAGTTTAGCTCTGCCTAAATAACACAGTGCCCATTCAGGCATTCGTGACAGGGTATTTTTTGACCCGGTCAGAAATTGTGACATTCCATGTGGAGTCAGATCCTCTGTGAGCGTATGCAAGCCACCTGCTATGTGTCCTACAGTGTGTGTGGAATTATTGCCTTTTACAGAATGTTCAGGAACACTGAAAACATATCTGTTAGTACCTCTTATTTTGCATGTGGTTAGAAGCCTTGTGGGAAAGAAGTCAAATGAGCCCTGTTTTCATATATGGTTCAGACATGTTCAGGACTGATAGCTTAGGAGCTCTGAAAGCAGTCCTTGCTAGATGAGAGACAAACAGGTTCCTGAGAAAGTAACACCTGAGCGGGGGAGACATGAGGCCGGTGGCTCAAACTGGATGATGAGGACTGGAGGCTGGAGGGATCTCAGGTGGCAGTTGAAAATGGGAGGAATGACTCCCCATTGCTCCCCATTCATGGTACACTCTGGCCCTACCTCCCCAGCCCTCTTGAAAGCCTCATCTTCTGGGAATGAAAGGAAGGAACTGTAAGTCGGGGCCCAGCATGGCTCCATGGGAACCTTGGAGGGAGCTGCTCTTGGGCAGAAGGAGATCAGCAGTCTGACAAAGGTCGGAGTTTCGATGGTTGAGTGGTCGGCTCAGAGCATCGGAGCAGCAGCGTGATGAAGCCTGAAGTTTGTGGCTCTGATTCTCTGAACTCCTGTTTCACCATGACTTTGAAGTAGGAAATGACCTTACACAGGAGTCACAATCTGGTGGTGGCTTGAGTACACTCCACTTGTAATGGTGAGCACTCTGATGGGTTACAGAAATTCCTGGTGGAGAAGGCTTTTCTAAAAGGCTGGACTTAGTGAAGATGTGTTTAAATCATAAGGCTTGGCATTCCTATAAATGTAATAGGTTTGTACTTACTGGTGCTTGGAACCCTGGGACGTCCCAGACACATCCCATGAAGGGTAGAAGTCATACTCATTTGCCTTGAATGAATTTTGGAGAACAGATTTAAAAGTCACAAGGAGGTAGTTATCCCTTCCTCTGTCACTCCCTCTTCTCCATCTTCCCTTCCTCCATCCATCCATCCATCCATCCATCCATCCATCCGCTCTGTATCTGTTGCATGCCTACCACTTGCGAGGTTAGGCCATGATGAACAAGACAGAACTGTCTAACAGAAGACAGATGCAGAGGGCTTACGTTCAAGGGGCAGAGGGCTGCCACATCCCCCTCATTAGCGAGTAAGGGGAGACCCGGCCTTTGTGGAACCTGTTCTACAGAAATCTTTTGGTAAAGACTTGGCACTTAAAAGACTGCACTCGATGGGGTCTCCAGGTGGCTCAGTCAGTTAAGTGTCTGACTTCAGCTCAGGTCATGATCTCACAGCTCGTAGCTTTGAGGTCCGTGTTGGGTCCTGTGCTGAAAGCTTGCTCAGAGCCTGGAGCTGCTTCAGATTCTGTGTCTCCTTCTCTCTCTGCCCTCCCCATCTTGTGCTCTGTCTCTCAAGAAATAAATGTAAAACAACAACAACCACAAAGATTGCATTTGAACAAACATGTAAGTCAAACTGAAGAATGTCCTGTAATTACTTAAAAGGGCCTTGAAGAAAGGAAGTGACTATTAGAGTACAGATGGCGTAGACCCAGAAAATTTGGAAAAACATGAAGACCCTAGGATCAGAAAGAAAAGTTGAGCCTGAATCAGAATTATTCACTTAGTATCCCCTGGTTAGGGATTATCATCAGCTCTCTAGTGAGGACTTTCTGAGACTCATATTAGCACCTGCTGCTTCTTCCGTGTGGCTGGATGTAGGCAAACGTGTTGAGTATATAGTACTCAGTCTGAAAGTTAATGGAAGTCTCCACGAGCAAGTCCTGTCATCTGCATAGAACAATGAGATAAAGAAACTCTCCAATTATAATTCAGTGAGTATCCTGGTCGGGAGCTGGAGCTCTTACAGGCCAGTCTCCGCTGCTCCCGGGGGACAAGACGGCCTAAGTAGTTCCCCATATGAAATTCTCCTGCTGTGTGAAGCACATGGTTGATGCTCAGTAAACATTTGCTGAAGGAATGAATATATGTTCTGAGGTTCTCTACATGTGTTTCTGTTAGCAGTGTTCATGATAAAGTCAATGAAATGGTATGTAGCTGTGTAGCTGAAACAGCCCTAGCCAGTTGATTGGATTGAATTTGGTGTGGGACACACAACTGTTATCACCTGCATCATTTTTCTCTTGATCAAGAATGATAAGACTCTGTGGGTGGGCATCTCACTGGGTATTTTGCCCTTTGTCCCACTGTGCTGCCCCTCCTCAGTCTTTTATTTAAAATTTTTTTATTTTTGATACAGAGAGAGACAGAGAATGAGAGGGGGAGGGGCAGAGAGAGAAGGAGACACAGAACCGGAAGCAGGCTCCAGGCTCTGAACTAGCTGTCAGCACAGAGCCTGACGCGGGGCTCGAACCCACGAACGTGAGATCTGACCTGAGCCGAAGTCGGAGGCCTAACCGACTGAGCCACCCAGGCGCCCCATCCTCAGACTTGCTTATACATCGTTTATGCCATTTCTGAGAGCATTCAGAAGTATCCCCAACTAATTAGAATGTTCTGTTAACAGATCTACTTCCCTGCACGCCACAGCTAAAGAACTTAGAAGGGATGATATTTCTGTATTTTATGCTGGTTGAAACCACAAGGTCAGTTTAGCCTGTTTTAATATAGTGAGGGTGCTGTGGTCTGAATATTTGAGACCCTCTCTCTCTCCCCAAATCCATATTTCCCCCATGTTCATGAATTTTACTATTTATGTATTTATTTTTATTTCAGGAGTAGAATTTAGTGATTCATCACTTACATGTAACACCCAGTGCTCATCCCAACAAGTGTCCTCCTTAATGCCCATCATCCATTTAGCCCCTTCTCCACCCCTCCACCCACCTACCAGCAGCCCTTAGTCCTCTTTATTTAAGAGTCTCTTATGGTTTGTCTCTCTTTCTGTTTTTATCTTATTTTTCCTTCTCTTCTCCTACATTCATCTGTTTTGTTTCTTAAATTACACATAGGAGTGATACCATATATTTGTCTTTCTGTGACTGACTTCTTTCACTTAGCATAGTACACTCTAGTTCTATCCACATTGTTGCAAATGGCAATACTTCATTCTTTTTTTATCTCTAGGTAATACTCTATTGTGTGTGTGTGTGTGTGTGTGTGTGTGTGTGTGTGTGTGTGTGTATCTGTCTATATTTTTATCCATTCATCAGTCAGTGATTTTGGCTCTTTCCATAATTTGGCTATTGTCGAAAGTGCTGCTATAAACATTGGTGTGCATGTGCCCCTTCGAATCAGCATTTTTGTATCCTTTGGATAAATACCTAGTAGCACAATTGCTGGATTGTAGGATAGTTTTATTTTTAATTTTTGAGGAACTTCCATACTGTTTTCCGGAGTGGCTGCACCAGTTTGCATTCCACCAGCAGAGCAAAGGGCTCTCCTATCTCCGCTTCCTCGCCAACATCTCTTTCCTGAGTTGTTAATTTTAGCCATTCTGACAGGTGTGAGGTGTATCTCATTGTGGTTTTGATTTGTATTTCCCCGATGATGAGAGATATTGAGCATCTTCCCATGTGTCTGTTGGCCATCTGGATGTCTTCTGTGGGAAAGTGTCTGTTCATGTCTTCTGCCCACATGTGAAAATCCTAACCCACAAAGGTGATGGTATCAGGAGGTGGGGGCCTTTGGGAGGTGATTGGTTCGTGAGGATGGAGTTCTTGTGAACCGGGTTAGCACTTCCATGAAAGAGATCCCATAACTGTCCCTAGTGCCTTCTCATGTGAGGACACAATGATAAGTGTGCAACCTGTGACATGTGAGGACACAATGATAAGTGTGCAACCTGTGACCTCACCTGGCCATGTTGGCACCCTGATTGGACTTCTGGTATCTAGGGCTGTGAGCAGTCTGGTAATTTGTTGGGGCAGCCTGAAAGGATTAAGACCAAGAATTCCTAACCTGGAGTCCCAGCACACATTGTGTGCGATTATATTCTTCTGGAGAGAGGACCCATTGCATATATTATCCATTTATTCATTTAAAAATATTCATTAGTATTTTTGCCTATTGAGCAGTCACTCTGTGCCAGGCTCCAGGTGAGATGCTGGTAACCACCAGAGTGACTACCCTCCTGTAGGCTGCCGGCTGATGGAGACGGATGTCCCATCAAGGAGTCATATAAATGACCACACAGTTGCAGCTGTGCTATCAAGGAGAGATAATGGTTCTGTGTGGACATATAATGGGAGAAATAGCTGGTTAAAAGGGGTGGGGGGCTTTCCTGGAGGAAATGTTTCATTCGTTCAACGGATAACAGGTAATGGTTCTGTGTGGACATATAATGGGAGTGGGTTAAAAGGGGTGGGGGGCTTTCCTGGAGGAGATGTTTCATTCGTTCAACAGATATCTCCTACTCTGTGCCGGGCACTGTTCCTGCCCCCGTGACTCAGCGGTGAAGAACCAAAGTGCCTGTGCCCATAGAGCTGGCATTCTGGCGGAGAAGACACAGTGAACATGCACGGTGTGTGGAAGGGTGGATGCTGTGTATTGAGTTGGGAACAGTTTGGGGGAGGAAGATCAGGAGTTTCATTCTGGACATGTTAAATTTGAGATGGATCTCTAAGATGTCAAACAGGAGTTGGGTAAAGGAGTGTGGGGCTCAGCAGAGAGAGAGGTTCAGGCTGGGAATATACAATCGGGAGACATCAAATGGCAGGTAAAGGCACAGGGCTCTATGAGATCATGGAGACACTGAGTGTAGACAGGGAAGTCTGGGGACTTGGCTCTGGGAGCTTTTACAATTAGACATCAGGAGACAAGGAGGCACCAGAAAGGGGATAGAAAGGATGGGTTGGGGGAGGAGGAGAAAGCAAGGCAAACCCAGAGGAGATGTGATTCCAGGGGAAGAGAAGAATCAGTGATGTTGGAAGTTGCCGCTCAGTTGAGTAAGCTGAGGACTGAGGGGACCGTTGACTTTGGCAACGTGGAGGTCTTCGAGCAATTTCAGTGGCATCATGGGGATGGAAGGAGTTGAATGGATTCAGGAACGAACAGGAGGAAGTGGGCAGAGTGCTATGGGAAAGGGAACAGGAAAATGTGGCAGCGCTGAGCCAGGATGGGGGTTAAGGGAGAGGCTGCCGTGTCCCTGGCCCTCATGCAGAGGAACCATTTCTGCCCCTCCAAAGAGAGCTCTGCTGACATCAGAGACCTGTCCTCCAGGCCCACTGTCCTCTCATGCAGGGCTATAACACGACTCGGCTCTTGATCCGCAGGTCATTCCCTTTGACTAGATCCGTCCCTTGGCTCATATCATCTTCCTGATCACTGATGCGGAGGAGAAAATGCTGGAGGGTCTGTGGGGGTATTTCATCCAGGTCAGGGAGAAGCTTTGGGCACTAGCCCTAATAAGACCCCCCTGCTTTTCTTTCTAATCTTCTTACCTTGTAATATGTCCTCCATAAAGCAGCCAGAATGGTGTTTTAAGAATATTATCCATAGGGGGCGCGTGGGTGGCTCAGTTGGTTAAGCATCTGACTTCAGCTTAGGTCATGATCTCGCAGTTTGTGAGTTCAGGCCCTGTGTTGGGCTCTGAGCTTGGAGCCTGCTTCGGAATCTGTGACTCCCTCTCTCTCTGCCCCTCTTCCACTCATGCTCTGTCCTTCTCTGTCTCTCAAGAAATAAATAAGTATTAAAAAAATAGAATATAAACCAGAGCGTCTCACTCCTTAGCTTTAGAACAACAGTGAACAACCACCACCACCACCACTCTGTAATGGATTCAACGTTAACTTCAGATAAAATCCGCTGGACTTTCTGAGGCCCTCAAGGCTGTGTGTGGTCTGGACCGCGGCTGCCTCTGTGATTCCTGCTCCGTGACTCCCTGGTCCCTTCCCCATCCTGCCGCCCCAAGAAGTTTCTGTTGTGGAGCTTGCTGAGCTCATTCCTTCCAGAAGGTCCTTACATTCTGCTTGCCCCAACTTGTCCCTTCTTTCCAGTACCTTCTCTGGGCTGACTGCTCCCTGTCATCTAGGTCCTAGCTCCAGGTCCGCTAATCCAAGCTGCCCGACCCAGCAAGGTCACATCGCTTCATTACTTCTTTCTTTCTAGCAGTTGTCACTAATGGAAATGACCACGTGTACATACTTATTTAAAAGCCAGTTTCCTGTCTTCTTCCACCAGAGCGTGAGATCTGGCTCTCCCTTAATTCACAACTGGCCGTGTCTGATCCTGTAGGTACTCAGCAAGTATTCTTTAACTGTTTCATGAAGGAGCGATTCCTGTTATCAACGGAGTCAGGAAGGTCAAGCCCCCAACCACCGGATCTCTAGATAGTGCTGGAAAAATGCTGCTAAAGCTTTGCTCTTTGGATTCCTCGCTCTGACTACGCTCTGCTCCTCCGTAGAAGATGCTGGCCTTTTCCACGCAGTTTTCTGTCCCAGACTCCCAGTCCCAGGCCTCCTCTTTCACTTCTTGGTCTGGACGCGCATCACCAGTGAGTTCTGCAGGTGGCCCGGGTCATCATGAGGTGATTTATTAGCCTCATCTCCACTCTCATTGGGCTTGTCACTCCAGCCTCCTATCACAAACGTACGTGGAGAACCCCTTGTCTTGTGTCTGACCATGACAGTGGGGCTCGGGTGATGTGCCCCTTACAGAGCTGGCCACACGGCCTGGCCCCAGAATGGACCATCTCGTTCACCCCCTCAGCCAAGAAGAATGGAGCATGGCCGTGAGCTTTAGCAGGTGTCTGTTGGGGCCAGGCTTTTAATAACATCCGTTGTTATCAAGGGAGCGGTCATAGCTGAATTTCACTTAGAGTCAACAGGCAGACTTTCCTGAGGTTTCTATGGGGACCGGTGTTTTAGAGCAATTCTGGGAGGAACATTGGAAAGAAATTGAGGGGCAAAATGTTAGTACAGTCACACTGTTCTGGCACACACTATTTCTAGAACCATGGGTGATAGAGGAGTCATTTCCCTCTCAAGGCCCACGGGGTGCAGTGGTGTGTGTGTGGTCTCTTTAAGGCCAGCTGTGGAGGAGGCATAGTTCTTGCACTTAGAATATAAGAAAAATCAGATTTCAGTCCTTAGTCCCCTGTATAGCTGTGCTTTTTGTTTCTCACTTGCTGTGTTACCTTGGGGAAGTCACTTAGCCTCTCTGGGCCTTGGATGCTTCACTTAAGAAAGTTACTTTGAAATTGTGTGTGTGTGACAGGGACACACAGAGAGAATATTTCATACTCTGAAAGGTAAAGTGTTTTAAGTTGGTAGCTCATTGCATGGCTAATACGTGCAGTATCTTTTTTTTTATAATGTCATTTTATTTTAATTTTATTATTATTATTATTTAATTTTTTTAATGTTTTATTTATTTTGGATACAGACAGAGACAGGGCATGAGAGGGGGAGGGGCAGAAAGAGAAGGAGACACAGAACCGGAAGCAGGCTCCAGGCTCTGAGCTAGCTCTCAGCACAGAGCCTGATGCGGGGCTCGAACCCACGAATGTGAGATCTGACCTGAGCCGAAGTTGGAGGCTTAACCGACTGAGCCACCCAGGCGCCCCTTTTATTATTTTTTTAATGTTTATTTTTAAGAGAGAGACAGAGTGCAAGTGGAGGAGGGGCAGAGAGAGAGGGAAAGACAGAATCCAAAGCGGGCTCCAGGCTCGGAGCTGTTGGCACAGACCCCGACAGGGGACTCAAACTCACAAACCAGATCATGACCTGAGCCAAAGTCGGGTGCTTAACCAACTGAGCCACCAAGGCACCCCTTTAATGTCATTTCTTCCATTACACTGCTCTTAACCTCCTGTTCTACGGCTCTAGCCTTTGATTTTGCTGCCTTGAGTGCAGGTGAGTCCTCTATGCAGCTAGGAGCCCTTTGCATGCTGGTAAGGCATATGTTTCTGGGCCACATGTGGCTTTCAACTGCACTTTGGGTACAGAAAAGCTCAGGAGCCCCATAAGCTCATGCAAAGAGAAAAAAAATCTTCTCAGTAGATTTCTTTTGTTTTAAGAATCTTAACACTTGGAGGAAACCCATAATGATAGCTAACATTTACTGGGCACTCATTTTGTACCAGGCATTGCTCAGAGCTACTTAGCATATGACATTATTATCTTTACAACAACCCTGTGAAGTAGGGATTATTATTATCCCCATTTTTCAGACAAGGAAACAGACATGGGAAACTTGCCCAAGGTAGCACAGAGTTAACATGTAGAGGGACATGATTGGACCCTGGGTCTGACACCAGAATTATACCTTATAAAATGAAGACTGCAGGTACGTGAGAAGAAGTCCCAAGGCAAAATTAGGGCACTCTCCTCAGAGAAGCGGGGGTGAATTCCAGAAGTGAGAACCTGGGGAAGTAATAGGGTGGCCTGTCTTTGGCACATGGGGTGCCTTGACTACTAGAGAGCCTTAAACCACAAGATGAGACTTAGGGCAGGTTGAGGTTGGCAGTGGAAGGAAAGGGAATGCAGGGGGGAGAGACTCCCGCAGGCAAATTGATGAGGTCAGCACTAGGGAGGGGGCCGTGGACACCGGAGGACGGATCTGGATCTGGGCAGTTCCACTCCGAGGATCTGGTAGGGTTTGTACTAGTGGAAGATTGAAAAGGAAGCGAGGAGAGAATAACATGGTCACATCTCGTGCAGGGATGGGTCACCCAGGAGGCCCTTCGTCCCAGTTTCACATTGGGGGGTAGTAATGCTTGTGCCAGGAACTCTGCTCCGGGCTTTCATGGTCTATCCCTCGTCTGCCCGGACAGCTCTCCCGGAAGGCGCACAGGTGTTGCCGGTCCCCACCTCCCGACAGGACCCACCTCAGTCTTCTTCACCAAGGAGGCACGGGAGCTCCCACGAGTGGCTTTCCCTTTCGCAAACAGGCTTGGCTGGAAGCGTGGAAGTGTTCCTATGCCCTGGACAGTCTTTAGCAGCTGATGTGCGGAGCTCCTGGATGAATGCTTCGGCTTCCTTGTTCCTCAGAGACGACAGCTCTTCTTTCTTTTTTAAACATTTTTTAACATTTAAAAAATTTTTAAATTTTTTTTTCATTTTTTGAAAGACAGACACAGTACGAGCAGCGGAAGGACAGAGAGAGAGGGAAACATAGAATCTGAAACAAGTTCCAGGCTCTGAGCTGTCAGCACAGAGCCTGATGCAGGACTTGAACTCATGAACTGTGAGATTATGACCTGAGCCAAAGTCGGACACTTAACTGACTGAGCCACCCAGGCGCTCCTCAGAGGCTACAGCTCTTGAGTGAGGTGCTGGGCTCTCCTGGGGTCCCAAGCAGAGTTGGTCCCCGATTGCCCACATGGAATTCCTGCTTCATGCCTGCTCAGAACCCTGCTTTCTTGCCTCTCCTGACTCACCTCCCCACTCCTTGCCGGTGCTTCCCAAGATTCTTTTTCAGATAAACTACCTACACTCTGGTCCCTGTCTTGGAGTCTACTCTGGGGAACCCAAACTAAGGCAGTTTACAGATGATACTACTATCTAGGCCTGGAGAGGTGATTTCACTTGTTCAAGTTCACAAATCAAGTCTCTAACAATTCTAGGGTTTTAATCCAGGTCTTCTGAGCCCAGTGGGTTCCTGATCTTATTTTCTTTCGGCTAGACCATGTTTAGTATGTGCTGTGATGCCTCCCTGTTTTCTGTTTTGTTTGTTTGTTTTAACAAGCTGACTTTGCTACTAGAATCTGGCCTATTAGACTCTAGTATAAACTCATAAAAAGCAGGAACTATGGTCTTGATGATTTTGTACCCAAGACCAGCAAGAACTGTGTCTTTCAGAGTGTAGATGCTCCATGAGGATTTATTGAAGAGATAGAGCAAGAGGAAGGGGGCAGAAGGAGGAAGAGTAGGCAGTCGAGTGCATGGCCTTGGGGAGCATGAAAGAGATTCTCCTGGCATCTTGACATGGGACACGAGAGTAACTTGCGTTGGAGGAGACCCTGATTGGATTGTCAAAAGCAGAAGACGTAGAGGAGGCATAATGGTGAGCAGAAAAATTGGCAGAGAACTCAACATGTCCATTTTCTTGGAAATCACTTATGAGGAAATATAACTGGTGGAAATAGATCATAGTAATTGATTAATACTTCCTGGATTCTAACTCTTAAGGGGTGGGTCACACCCTAGGCTATGTCTTGCTCTGGATTATTTCATTTAATTCTCCCAGTTACCTTTGACAATAAGTGCTGTTACCATCCCTTCTTCTGAAGCTGATGCTCAGAGAGGTCACGCAGCTAGTAAGTGGACAAAGTAGGATTTATTCTCAGGGCTGTTTGACTCCAGAGCACTTGTCCTGCACGGGCAAGACTACAGGTCCCCTTCTCCCCACCTCTTTGCAGATGATGCCTTCCCACCGCCAGACTGAAAGTCCGATTTTGACACCATGGAGAGCGAACTGGGGCATGGGAACTGCACTGTTGGTTGCAGATTGGGAGGGAGCACATTAAAACGTGCCATCCTTTGGTTGCCTTCTGTACATGTCTTGGGGTCTTGCTTTGCCACTGGCAGAGGAGGTTTAAGTGCACAGGATGAATGCATTCTGCTCTCTTGGGACACCAGGGGGAGCATTTGGCACAGGAATGGGAACAAGATCCCAGTAGGGAGTGAGCATTCTTGCTCTTTGCAGGAAGAGTTCTAGCTCTCTGTTGCTCATAGTTGTTTACTGAACCACTTGAAAGCAAGTTGCAGACATCAGGAGACTTCAGCTATAAATACTACAGCAGGATTTCCTAAGAACAAAGTCACTTTTCTGCATAATCACAATTTTGTTTTCATGTCCAGGAAATTTAGCATTGATACAGTGATATTTAATACACATTCAATATTCAAATTTCTCCATATATTCTCAAGATGTTCTTTAGTGTTTTTCCCCCACCCTCCAATCCAGAATCAACATTATGTTCTCTTCATATCAGATCATGGTCATTTTTCCAGAATATGCTGCAAAAATGTTCATAACTTTTACTGGCTATTTAATATTCCCTGGAATGGATTTGCCATGAATTGTTAATAAATTTCTCTTTGGTTATTCCTATTACAAGTATAACATGGTGTTCAGTGTGGCTTTTCCTCCTTCACATCCGACTCAGGCACCAATTCAATAGATATCAGATTCCAAAGTGAGGGTGAGGCTAACTATCATGTATGGAATTCGCCAAAACTCGAAGGTCAGGTTCCCTAAGACTCTGTGATGGAGAGCTGTGTACAGGCGGTTCACTGGGGAATGCTTGGGGATCAACACCTGTGGGGGAATAAAGGAAGAGGCTGGGCAGAGGGAAGAGTCCACTTCGATGTAGTCACTGTAAAGGCCTAGGCCACGCCTCCAGCTCTGAAGCTGAGATGGTCTTGCCGAGGGTCTCCTATTGAAGCAAGGAGGCCGGGTCCTGATGCCTCTGTGAGCCAGACATTGGGTGCAGATTGCCCCCGGGAAAGGGACGTGACCTTGGAACTTTCTTCAACTTAGAGCAGTTTTCAGAAAGCCTCAGGTGGGAGTGAGGGCTGCAGTCCTGAGGGGAGGTCTGGCTAGAGACCAGAGCATCCTCTACACCAGGGGAACGCTCACGAACCCCATGGCTAAGTCCTTGACCTCTGCATCCAGTCTGAATAGACAAGCAGTCAGTGCATCATATGCTGTGACTCCTCCCTTTACCCCCCGGTATATGATGGGGGCTTCCTTAGGGCCACATATGAACTTGAAATATATTTTCTACAGTTGGGGGTAAAGAGAACTGGCTTGAGTGGCCTCTGGCAGCAGGGCAGAGTTTGGTCCTGCCCTCCCAGGCTCTGTTGGGGCAAAGGATGAGAGAATGTTTTCCTGGGGCTTAAAGGTGGGCCGCCTGGGAAGAGAGAACTGTGCCAGAGCCATTTTAAAAAACTTAAAAAAAATTGTTTAAGACTCACAACAAGTTGCAAAAATAGAGAGTTCCCATGTGCCTTTCACCCAGGTTTCCCCAGTGATAGCATCTTATATAACCATTTTCTAAATGAGGGAATTGACATTGACATTGGCATAAACTAAGTTGCAGACTTTACTTAGGGTTCATCAGTGCTTATGTGTACATGTGTGTGTGTGTTACTATGCAATTTTATCACATGTCCAGATTTGTGGATTTATGTAATCACCACCGCAATCAGGGCATGTAATTGCTCCATTACTATGAAGAAACTCTCTAATACTACACCTGCCCCTGCAACCCCTGGAACTTATTATCTGTTCACCTAGAGGTCAGTATAACCTGGTGGTCTATTATTCTCCATCACTGTAATCTTATCTTTCAAGAGCGCTAAGTAATGACATCAAGCAATATGTAACTCTCTGAGATTGGCTTTTTCCACTGTGCATAACACTCTTGAGTTCCATCCATGTTGTTGTATGTATCGTTTTATAACTTAGTAGCATGAAATTGTATACCCACACTCCATTCCCAAGAGGGCCAAGAGGACCCTCTGGGAAGGTGAGAGAAATGTCAGGGCTGAAGTCTGAGGGGAGAGGAGTGCCAGGGACCAGAGCGCAGGAGGCAGTGGCAGCTGGGATAGACTGCTTCTCCCTTATCCTGAGAACTCAAACTAGAAAGGTCCCCAGAGATGGTGATCTCCCAAGATTACACGTGGAATGCCACAGATGAGAGGCAGTGTTCTAGAGCTGGATAGCCCACTGAGCAGGAAGTCATCACTACCCATCACAAGCCAGTGAGAGTATTTCCAGATGTAAGCACTCACCTCTTTGCCTTCCATCCATTTTGACATGGTGTTCAAGACAGCAGCCAGTGAGTGGCAGAGGACTGTGAAGGAGGGTTGGAGAGAGAAGTTGACTGCATATGAGCGTCCCCCCTTCCCTCGTGGCTCTCACCGAACTGCTGGCTCTTGCTCAGAAGTGGGAGAAATCTTCAGAATGAACCCTGAATCGTTGGTTAATATAATGAACATCACAGTGCATTGAATTACTCTATTAAGACCAAGTTTGTGACTTGATGTGACCATCAGACTGTCATTACCTGAAAGTGACCGGAGCAGGCAGGGGCCTGTGATAGTTGGCATCTAGAATCAAGGACAACCTTTTTTCTTCTTCCTAGTGCCCCCCCACCCCAAACTGAATATGTTTTAAGGAGATGGTTGGAGAAAAATGACAAAGTGTGTTTTGAGAATGTCTACATAGCAGTACAGAAGTAACTTGGAAATAAATGTCCATACATAAGCCTTTTCTTCCTTTCATATTGTAATTTCCTTAGAACAAATTCCTGGGAATGGGGTTAATAGGTCTAAGAGCATGGGTAGTTTTATGGTTTTCAAAACATATTGCTAAATTGCTTTTCTAAAGGTTTCTACCAATTTATATTCCTGCCAGATACTGTATGAAAGTTTCATCACATATTCAGTGGTACAGGACAGTATCATAAGATTGCTTGATAATATGATGAGTTTTAAACACTATTTGATGTTTGGGACACCCGAGTGGCTCAGTCAGTTAAGCCTCAGACTCTTGATTTTGGCTCAGGTCATGATCCCACAGTTGGTGGGACTGAGCCCCATGGTGGGGCTGTCAGGGCTGTAGGGTAGAGCCTGCTTGGGGTTCTCTCTCTCCCTCTTGCTACCCCTCCTCCATGCATTTGCTCTCTCAAAATAAATAAACTTAAATAAAAATGCTATTTGGAGGTGCCTGGGGGGCTCAGTTGGTTAAGCATCTCGTCTGACTTTAGCTCAGGTCATGATATCACAGTTTGTAGGTTTAAGCTCCGTGTCAAGCTCTGTGCTGACAGCCTGCCTCAGATTCTGTATCTCGCTCTCTCTCTGCCCCTCCCCTGCTTGTATTCTCTCTCTCATAAATAAAATATTAAAAAAAAAATTTAAATGCTATTTGATGTTTTGGAACCATTTTTAAAATGCTTTTATAATATGAAAAATTTTTGCATTAGATGTTTTATCAATCTCTTTAAACTTGGCATTAATATCTTGAGTATAAGAATATTGCTAAAGGTCTGATTTTATGAATTAATTACTGGATATTCATATGCAGCTTGTAGGGGGGGCTTTCCTGGAGCAATTAGAAGAATAGCAAATTCTGTAGGGTTTGTGAGCAAGGAAGAAAGAGAGAGGTGAAGGCCAGAAGATCTCTGAATGAATATAAGAGGCAGGTTCAAGAGCTGTAAGTGAGAGGTAACATATGAAGCAAGGGACCAAGAACAAGGAGGTGGCCATGAGGTCAGGAGATGAGTTGAGAAAGGAGCTTGGGAGACAGAGATTCTGGAATAGCCTCCAAATAGGTAGGAGGATTGGGAATATGCCTTTCCCCCTGCCAAGTATCAATGGATTAAAAATTCATGTATGCATGTGTTTTATATAACACAAAATTTATTATCTTAACCAGTTTTAGGTGTACAGTTCATGGTGTTAGGTATAGTCACATTGATTTGAAACAGATCTGCAGAACCTTTTTTATCTTGTAGTAGGAAATTCTTTACCCATTGAGGAACAATACCTCTTACCTCCCTCCCCTGACCTCTCGTGGATACCATTTTACTAATTGGTTCTGAGTTTGAACTACTTTAGATAACTTCACATAAGTGGAAGTGTGTAGCACTTGCCTTTTTGTAACTGGTTGATTTCACTTAGCATAATGTCTTTGAGTTCATCCATGTAATATAGCACTTGACATAATTTCTTTCCATTTTTAAGGCTGAGTAATATTCCAGTGTATGCATATAGCATATTTTGATTATCCAGTCACCTAATGATGGATATTTGGGTTGCTCCCATTTCTCAGCTGTTGTGAATAGTGCTGCTCTGAATGTGGGCATGTAAATAATGCTTTGAGACCCTCGTTTTAATTCTTTTGTATATATATCCAGAAGTGGGATTTCTGGGTTGCATGGCACTTCTATTTTTAATTTTTCAGGATCCTCCATACCATTTTTCATAGTGGTTAAGCCATTTTACAATCCCACCAACAGTGCACAAGAGCTTTAATTTTTATTGTTATTTTCTGTTTTTTGTTTTGTTTTGTTTTTTAGTATTAGCCATCCTAATGGATGTGAGGTAATATCTAATTATGGTTTTGACTTGCATTTCCCTGATGATTCATGATGTTGAGCATCTTTTCATATGCTTGTTGCTGTTTGTATATTATCTTTGAAGAAATATCTATTTAAGTCCTTTGTCCATTTTAAAATCAGGTTATTTGATTTTTTTTGTTGTTGAGTTGTTAGAGTTCTTTATATGTTCTGGATATTAACTCCTTATCAGATACATATTTCTCCTGTTCCACAGGTTGAATTTCACTCTGTTGATTGTGTCTTTTGATGCACAAGAATTTTTAAGTTTGACGTAGTCCCATTTGTCTGTTTTTGCTTTTGTGGCCTGTGCTTTTATTCTTGTATCTAAGAAATCATTGCTAAGTCCAATGCCATAAAGTTTTTCTCCTGTGTTTTCTTTTAGGAGTTTTACAGTTTTAGATCTTATATTTAGGTCTTTTCTATTTTGAGTTATTTTTTGTATATGGTGTAAGATAAGGGCCCAACTTCATTCTTTTGCTTATAGATATCCAGCACCAGCACCAGCACCAACACCATTTTTGAAGAGATGGTTCTTTTTCCATTAAGTGGTATTGATCATCAACTATGATTATTTTTTATTGATGGAAACATGGTAAAGTCACAGACTTATTCTTTGTAACGCAGATTTGGGGGCATATAATGAGTTTTTGAGTGAGATGGAAAGGTCAAAATAAAAATATGAAAATATGAATAAAACCATGAGATTATTGGATGGGGACTTAGTAACACCTTTTCTTAAGATGTTATCAATGCCAAGGGGCAGGCGTTGATTGACTAATTAATTCACCAAGTAAGTGATTATTGAGTGCCTACTATAGAGGCACTAACCAGGCCAAGAGAATGCAGGTGTGTGTAAGAGACTCGTCCCTGCTGGGCGCCTGGGGGGCTCAGTCAGTTGAGCATCCGACTCTTCGTTTTGGTTCAGTTCTTGATCTCACGGCTTCAGGGATTCAAGCCCCGCATCAGGCCCTGCACTGACAGTGCGGAGCCTGCTTGGGATTCTCTCTCCCCCTCTTGTGCTGTTTCTGTCTCTCTCAAACTAAATAAATAAACTTTAAGAGAGAGAGAGAGAGAGAGAGAGAGAGAGAGAGAGAGAGAGAGAGAAATAAATCCCTATGTGTGTTTCTGGGTAGAATCCTATTTTCTGTTAGCAGCTTCAACAAAAATATGTGTTCCTGCCCTCGTTCTGCTAGGCGTTTGGAGAGGCGTAAGGGACTGTGAGATGCTGTCCATGTCCTCAAGACCCATGTGCCCTATTCTTACCATGGCCTCCAGAGACCCTCTGTGTCTGCTGCTCTTTGCGAAGGGCTAACATCTGATGAGATGGACACTTCGTAGCATAGAGAATGAAAGGACTAAGGCCTTGGAGACTGAGGGTTCTGTCTAGATGCCTGAAGGAGTCAGTGTTCCTTCCCTCCGAAGCTGCTCTCTTTAGGGCTGTTTATCGGTGCCTCCCCAAGGGCATTCTACTTTGGTTGAAACCAAAGGTTTTGTCGTTTCAGTAACCTAAGTGCTCCACTCAAGAAACACAGAAAAGAGGGTAAAAAGAGATATTGTTTTTGCAAGCCACGGAGATATTCAATAGCACCTCCATTTGGGCTGAAGAATGACAATCGTGTAGAAGTTCAGGTAGTGCTTTGTTTTGCAGTTTCTTGGCTGGGTGTTTTATTTCTGCCAATGGGAGTGGGCATACCTGTGTGACTAGATTATCTTTTGCATCGACCCTTCCCTCAGTACAATTCCCAGCTCTGTTTGAAGGGTTTTTAATATCATTGGCGAGCCATGTCAAATTTATATGAGAAACCCAGCTTGGACTATTTATTGTTGTAAACAAATTATTTATGCTTACCCAACTGTCCCTTGATCTGCATATCACTCTCACTCCATAATGTAGGTCTAATCATTTTTTAAAATAAACTTTTTCCTTTTGTGGTATTTTGGATTTGCAGAAGACTTATAGAGTTTCCATGTATTTCTTATCCACTTTCAGTTTCCCTTGATGTTAACATCTTATATTATGACAGGACTTTTGTCAAAACCAAGAACCCAGTGTTGGTACCTTGCCATTAACGAGGTGCCCCTGAAGACGACTGTAATGAAGGGATGGTATACCCAGGTGGGACAGAATTTTAGCTTGAGCTGCTATAAAAAGACACCACAGAGGGTGGTCTGGGTGGCTCAGTTGGTTAAGTGTCGCTCACTTGATTTCAGCTCAGGTCATGATCCCAGGGTTGTGGGTTTGAGCCCTGCATTTGGCTCTGTGCTGACAGTATGGAGTCTGCTTGGGATTCTCTGTCTGTCTGTCTATCTCTCTCTCTGTTCCTCCCCTGCTTGTGCTCTCTCTTTTTCAAAATAAATAAACTTTAAAAAAAAGTAAAAAAAAAAAAAGACCACAGAACTCAGTGGCTTAAACAACAGACATTTATTTCTCACAGTTCCAGAGGCTGGAAAGTCCAAGATCAAGGTGTTGGCCAACTGGTTCTTGATGAGGGCTTTTTTCCTGGCTTATAGATGTCGTCTCTTCTCTTTGTCCTCATAAGGAGAGACATAACTCTAGTTTCTCTTCTTCTTCTTTTTTTAATGATTAAAAAGAATATTTATATTTGAGAGAGAGAGAGAGAGCAAGCACAAGTGGGAGAGGGACAAAGAAAGAGGGAGGATACAGAATCTGAAGCAGGCTCCAGGCTCTGAGCTGTCAGCACAGTCTGATGCGGGGCTTAAACTCATAGACTGCGAGATCATGCCCTGAGCTGAAGTGGGGTGCAGGGGACCAGCCCACGCACCAGAGTCTAAGGGTCCCTGAGTAGGGGGTTGGTGTCGGCGCAATATCTATAAGAAAGGAGACAAAGTGAATGGTGGCAAGATTGCACTTTACTGTGATGCTTAGGATCTTTATATACCATAGGTGATCACATCATTTTTCTAATGATTACATTGTTTGTTACTTCCAGAAAAATGATTATTTCCATGGTAGCAAAAACAGAAAATCAAAACAGAAACGAAGTACAATACAGAAGATCAAAAAACATAATTTATCACTCAAAATACATCAGCAGGGGTTTGTTTTATGTATATAGTAATATTATTAACT
>NC_043714.1:62415348-62473701 GCF_006229205.1 Suricata suricatta
AAGGTGAACATGATGATTTACGGGTAAAGTGCCCCTGACCAGGAAGGGAGTTTCAATCTGAAAATTTGCCCACTCACTGAAACTAATTAAAGGTCATAGAAAACTAACTCCAGTCTCTAATCCATCATGATCAAGAGGTCATGTGCACATTCTCTAAAACAAAGGAAAGCAGGACCCAACAAGCCATATGACACTGTACACTCAGTCTCCCAGGAGAGCGACTCAATCCCGATCCTCAACTGAGGGATCTCACTTGCACGAGGGTCACACTTTCCAGACAAGCTGGAGATATGTGCGTTCCTCTCGGTGACTTACAGCAGGATCTCAACAGGTCTTTTGGCAGAATGGGCCCCTACAGTGGGGCACTTAACCAACTGAGCCACCCAGGTACCCCCTAGTCTCTCTTTCTTCTTAAAAGGGCACTCATTCCATCATGGGGACCTCACCCTCATGACCTCATCTATACTTATTTACCTCCCAAGTGTTCCACCTCCAAATAGCATCACATTGTGAGTTAGAGCTTGAAAATATGAATTTGGGGGGGATACAAACATGCATTCCGTAGTAGGCAGGGAAAGAGGGAACCAGTAGGGGTGTTGACTCTCTCAGGGACTGGCAGCAGAGGGGCGTTCTTTCACCCCAAGGAATGAAGGCAAAAGGGGAGGGAGTTGTGTCATGGAGCTCAGACAGAGCTAAAGATTTGAGGTGACAGCAGGCAGGGGTGCCCAACAGGAGCTGTAGTAGTAGAGAGACGAAAACATTGCCAGAACTCCGAGGCAGGGAGAGAGCAAGAAATCACCAACTTTATGCCTTCTATCCTCAAATTCCCAGTTGTTGCCTCTCATTGGCCAAACCCAGCCAGAAGCTAAGGACAAGGGAGTCTGGATACTACAGTCCCTTGGAATCAGCCCAGAAGGCCACGGAAAAGGCAGACAATGGAGGAGGGTATGCACCCATAGAGAATAGCCACCGCAGACACTTACAAGTGTGCTTCTGCCGACTGTATCCACCTGTATCGTCATGCACACTTTCGGAGGCAGGACACCGTTTAAAACTTAAGCCTTGTTAAAGCAATTATATATGCTTCCTAGGGCTGCAAAACAAAGTATCACAAACTGGGTCAAAACAGCAAAAATGTATTCTTGCAGTTACGGAAGCTAGAAGTCTGAAGTCAAGGGCTCATCTGGGCCATGCTCCCTCTGGTACTGCTGGGAGAGAATCTCTTCTTTTCTAGATTTTAGTGGTTACATTCCTTGGCTTGTGGATGTATCACTCCAGTCTCTGTCTCCAAGGTCATGTCATTGGCCTCTCCCTGTGTTCTGCTTGTCTTCGTATAAGGACACCTGCTGTTGGGTTAAGGGCCCACCCTACCCCGGTGTGATCCCATCTTAAATGAACTAATCATATCTGCAGTGACCCTATTTCCAAATAAGGTCACATTCTGAAGTACCTTCAACCTATTAGGACTTCAGCCGATCTTTTTAAGGCACTCATGCCCAGAGAACATTTTTTAGCTGATGAGATAGAAGGATCAATTCAAATCTGTATTTATTGCTCTGGAGTGTTATTATTTGATAGGGGTCTTTTCCCACTGTCACTCCTGAGATGGATAGCACAGGCTGTTTTCCAGAATTTTAGAGTTCCTGGTAACTGGGCAGTGACTCAGAGCACTTGTGGGTAGGGAAAAGGCAGGGAGTGTGCCAACCAGGGCGAAAACATCCAAAGTGAAGAAGCAGTGTAATCAAGACTGACCTTCCTCCTCCTTCCTCTGACTAAAGCAGAGCCTGATCTGGCTACAAGATGATTAATTGCCCTCTGCTAGTCCCTTTACATACATTGTCTGTATTGTTTACTCCGTGAGTTTCCTAGAGCTGCCAAAATAAATGATCACAAACTGGGTGGTTTAAAACAACAGAAAGTTATTCTCTCACAGTTCTGGAAGCTACAAGTCTGAAACCAAGGTGTCAACAAGGCCGTACTTCCTCTAAAGGCTCTAAGGAAAAATCCTTCCTTGCCTCTTCCTAGCTTTCAGTGACTTCTGGTGGTCCTCTCTGTTTGTCTGTGTGTCCTCTCTTCTTTTTCTCCTCCTCCTCCTCCCTCCTTCTAGTTTATTTGTTTTGAGAGAGGGAGCACAAGCAGGGGAGTGTCAGAGAAAAGGAAAGACAGAATCCCAAACAGACTGTGCACCATCAGTTCAGAGTCCAATGTGGGGCTTGAACTCATGACTGTGAGATCATGACCTGAGCTGAGATGAAGAGTCAGAGGCTTTACTGACTGCATCACCCAGGAGCCCCTGTCTTTTCTTCCTTTTTTTTTTTTCTTAATTTTTAAAAATGTTTTTTATTTATTTTTGAGAGACAGAAAGAGACAGCATGAGCAGGGGAGGGTCAGAGAGAGAGGGAGATACAGAATCTGAAGCAGGCTCCAGTCTCTGAGCTAGCTGTCAGCACAGAGCCTGACGTGGGGCTCGAACCCATGAACCATGAGATCATGACCTGAGCCAAAGCTGGACGCTTAACTGACTGAGCCACCCAGGCGCCCCTCCACTCTTATAAGGACACCAGTCACTGGAATTATAACCCACCATAACCCAGTATGACCTTATCATAATTTATTTACATCTGCAAAAACCCTATTTCCAAAAAAGGCCACATTCTGAAGTTGTAGTCACTATTCATTTCCACTACACTTATTTAAACTAATTTTTTTCATTTGAGGAGAACAAGTCAGAGAAAATAAGCTGCCCAGCTTACAGTTAGACATGTGCAGAGCTGAGGGTAAGGGTACATGCATATTCTTAATTATTACTTAGCCAATGCCTTTCTTCCCATCGGCCAGCTCCCTTGCTGTCACCGTTACTTTCATTACTTATTTGCTCATTCAAGCACACTTTGGATATCAGTTTATCTTTTTTTTTAAGTTTATTTATTTATTTTTGAGAGAGAGAGCCCACCTGTGCAAGTGGTAGGGGAGGGGGCGGAGGGAGGGAGGGAAGGAGGAAGAGAGAGGGAGAGGCAGAGAGAGAGAGAGAGAGAGAGACAGAGACATAGAGAGAGACAGAGAATTCTAAGCAGACTCCAAGCTCAGCGGAGATCTCATGAACCATGATGTGAGATCATGACTTGGCCTGAAATTTAGAGTCAGATGCCACCCAGGCACCTCTGGATGTTAGTTTATCTTAACTTCAGTGGGAGAAAATGATTTGATTGTTAGCTGTTGGGCATGGGGGATAGGAAGACATTACTTTGAGGGTTGCTTATTGGGGATTTACTCAATCCATCATGCCTTCTGCATTTATTAATTGTAATTCCTCTGTAAGGAAGAGTTGTTCCTTCTTTCTCACTTATATTTTTATATTAGGATAGGCTTATGCATATTTATTCTATTGTATGGGTTACCATCTCACACTATCATTTTTTATTTTATTGCTCAAATTGTCCCAGCTTTGTCCCTTAGGAGCTTAATGAGGTTGCATCCTGTATCCTTTCTACATGATCCATCAGTTGTTAGTACCTTCTTAACTTTTGTCCCTTCATTTTTGCTTTTTCTAGGCTCATCTTGTATTTTCATTGTCCCAACCCTGGTATCAAACTTTTTTTTCCGGAAAGCATTAGTTCTTTTTATCGGAGTATCATTTTTTAAGTTTATTTATTAATCTTGAGAGAGAGACAGAGAGAGAGAGAGAATCCCAAGTAGGCTTTGCAGTGTCAGCAAGGACCCCAATGCTGGGATTGAACTCATGACTGTGAGATCATGATTTGAGTTGAAATCAAGAGTTGGACACTCAGCCGACTGGCCACACAGGCGCCCCATTACAGGAGTTTTTAAAAAATGTGTTTTTCAGAAAAATCACATGTTAAAATGAAATATTTGTCAGACACCTTTATAGAAGGAAGATACAAGAAGATAAAAGTAAACATGTTAAGGTGTGTCTGGTGACTCAGTTGGTTGAGCGTCTGGCTTCAGCTCAGGTCATGATCTCACGGTTTGTGGGTTTGAGCCCCGCATTGGGCTCTGTGCTGACCGCTCAGAGCCTGGAGCCTGCTTCGGATTCTGTGTCTCCCTCTCTCTCTGCCCCTCCCCCACTCGTGCTCTGTTTCTCTTTGTCTCAGTAATAAATAAATATAATTTAAAAAAGTAAACATGTCAAATCCATATGGATTTTCTGCTGCATGAGTTTATTTGGGGCTAAATGTTGGTCTGTGCAATAACCTGAAAACTTAGAACAATTTTTTTAAATGTTTTATTTATTTTTGAGAGAGAGAGCATGAGCAGGGGAGGGGCAGAGAGAGAGGGAGACACAGAATTCGAAGGAGGCTCCAGGCTCTGAGCTGTCAGCACAGAGCTGGATGCGGGGTTCAAAGTCACAAATGGCGAGATATGACCTGAGCCGAAGTCAGATGCTTAACCGACTGAACCACCCAGGCACCCCTTAAACTGAAAACTTTTAAGTATGACCACATTCCTCATTAAGAGAAGCTCCCATAAGTTACCCTTCAAATGGCTTCTAAAACCTACAGGGAAAAATTGCCTTCACTTTACTGAGGGGCAGATATATTCTTTAGAAAAAAAAAGCGTTCTCTACCCCTGCCATTGAAATGCAGCTTCACAGACTTTAGGGAAAAGCTAACAGCAAAGACAAAAGTCTTGTTTCAAAGTAGTCATTTTGTGGATGAAGGTAGAAACCTACAATCTTTCCTCCACCACAGGATTTCATATTTAAACCTTCTATTTTTAACATGATGGTGGGATTCATGGCTAATGCTTATGAGATCTATGTCTAGACAGTTGAGAAAAACAGGAAATGAGTTACATTGTCGTAGCTTAAGAGAATTTAACCTTTTGTCTTCTAGCTCCAAGCTGTGCCTGCTTTAAAAAAACATTCCTTCTCTCCTGAGAATTTCAGGGCATTCAAGGGACTAGAATCATCCAGGGCCTCTTCAGGGAGCAGAGGTAGCTATTTTGGTGGAAAAGGAAATGAGAACATGGGTTTACTCTGCTCATGCCTTAAAATGAACGCAGCCATTTAGAGGAACATGCTTACTCTATGCTTTTGAATTAGAAGTATGTGCTCACAGCTGTCTCCGACTGTGTGCTCCCGAAGGGCAGGAGCTCAGCCGGGATCACCATTCTCCCTCTGTGCATGATGCATAGAGTTAATGCTGCCGACCATAACATGTCCTGCAGAAGAGCAAGTTAAGAAGAAGCATCTGGCATTTATGGAACGCTTTCTACGTTCTAGGCACTGAGCAATGCACATCCCATACATTGTATCTCATTTAATCATCTCAACAACCCTATGATGTGGTTACTACTATTATCCCCATTTAGAAGAAATGGAAGCACAGAGATGTGAAGGAACTTTGTAAGAGAGGCAGAACTCGCGTTTGAACCCAAATCAGTGGGTTCTATGTTCTTTGTTGGTATGCTATACCACTGTGGGGCTGTTGTGCAGATTAATGAGATGATGTGTGTAGCAGACTTACCACAGTTCCTGGCCCCAAATAAACATCCTAATGAATTCCTGCTGGTATTTACATGTGTAAGTAACACAATGCTGTTCTCCAGTGTTAGACAGGAGATGTACTCATCTCTGCTACATAAGACCCACCACCGTGCCTAGTGTTCCTAGGTAGCTATTGAATCGAAATGAATTGAATAGTGGTGGTAAGGATTTCTACTCCGTGTATATAATCCGTGTAGTGTTTTTGTGAGAGGGTTTGTAAACAAGAAAAGGGAACTCTGCGGCAAAGTCTGCCATCTTGGCTTGATTAACCACGGCCTCTTAGAGAGTCTAAGAAATGACCATATACCACACACAGCAGATATTATATTAAGGGCCTGCTTTGTCAGACTCAACAGCTGTAGAGATATGCTATTTGATAAGACATAATTCTTGTGCTCAGAGAATTTGTAATCTAGTAGGGAATACATTAAAACCCAAAGAAACAAGTGAAATCGTTACAAGTGTAATACTAAGTGTCACCAAGGAAATAATGAAAGGATTGAGATAGAGGATGGTGAAACTGGGATGGGGTAGGGGAGGTCAGATCGACTGCATCTTCCTTAAGTGGGTGGCATTTAAGACCCAATGACAAGAAGAGCCTAGGAAGGGGGAACAATACAAGGGCTTTGAGGTGGGAAAGAGCTTGACAAGTTGAAGGGGCTCAAAGAGGATGGGGTGTGGCAGAATGAGATGGGACCAGAGAGATGGGCAGAGCAGACTCTGAAGGGTCTCATCCACCCTTAGTAAGAAATTGGGTTTTATTTGAAGTGTAATGGGACCCCACCAACGGGTCCTAGATAGATGAGTGGGGTGATCAGATTAGACAGGACCAGAATTCTGCTGGGGTGGCCTGGGCCCAAGTCCGTGGTGGCTGGGACCAAGCAGTCCTGATAAGAGGGAGGGTGGATGGTCAGAGACCGAAAAGGAGATAAGGTGATGGAAGCAGAGGTCAGAGCAATGTGGGGTCAAGAGCCAAGGAACACAGGCAGCCTCTAGACCCTGGAAAAGGCAAAGGAATGGATTCCCCCTAAGGCCTCCAGAAGGAATGCACCCCTGCCAACCCAGTTTTACCTCCTGACCTGCAAAACTATATTACAATAAATTTGTTGCTTTAAGCCACTAGGTTGGTGGTAGGTAGTTAAAACAGCAGTAGGAGAAGTTTACACCTAACCCTAAAGGAATAAAGGCCGGTGGGGAAGGCAGGACCAGATGCAGGGAGAAAGCTACCGGAGAGGGTCACCTGACAGCCCCTGTGGGCCTAGCCACAAAGAGGCAGCTAACCTGTGACCTGGCAGGCGGCTGGGGGGGGTGGGGAGGGCAGCAGGAATAAGTACTCTGCCTTCACCCTGCCCCACCCCCCAGATCTTTCTGTCTTTCTTCCCCTGGCCTGATCTAACAGAGCTGCAGGCAGGGGCCCATGATGCAGTTCACGTGGGTCAGCCTCTCAGGTAATGAAGAAGATGGAGTAGATCTGGAGCAGCAAATGGAAAATATCCAGCCTGGTGTGGGTTGAGTGGCTTACTTCTTATCCAGAGCTTATAACAAAGCAGGAGGTTTACAGTGGTTCCCTTTCTTACCCGGGCCTCCTCTTTCACAAGTTCTCTCTAGCATAGCCTTCTAACTTCTTTGGGTTTTCCTCATATTTTTATAGTTTCCAATAATCTACTTTACCTCTCAGTGTGATGCAGCAAGTTCTCAAAGTAGATGATACGTTAAAATTAGTCTATCATTTACTGTAAGTATAAGATCAAAACACAGATTGATATCACAGTACCATGAATGAAGTGACCTAAAGTTTCTCATATTATTCCCTAAAATAGAGGTCCCCAAACTTCTCTCCTTGGACTGAGTACGTCAGCATTCCTAGGGATGTGTTAAGGTTTTACAGATTTGGGGATTCTGTCCTTGGAAATTCTCATTTAGTGAGCCTGGGTGAGAACAGTGACTCTGTTTTTCTCTTTAAAATGTGTCCCCAGAAATGATCATGAGCAACAGGTGCCTTTGATTTAGTCTGTTTTTTAGGGCAAGATGACTACAGACTTAGGTATATATATCGTGTAAAAGCAAACTCTTTTTAGTTTAATATTACCTTCTTCAGAAGCTTACTGAGTTCTTCCAGTCAGCTGGATTGTGATTGGAATTAAATTCACTAAGCAGTTTTGTGAACAGAAAGACCATTTCATTAACGTTAGTCACACTGTGTGTGTGTGTGTGTGTGTGTGTGTGTGTGTGTGTGTGTGTGTGTAATGAACCACCAAGCTGTGTCAGCCACTGAATTAGGCGCTGTGGATATAAAATAAAATGAATTATGATTTGAATTTTCAAGGCTTTAATCTGTTTGGAGGGACAGCTCTGCGGACAAATAATTATAATGCAACAAGGTCAGTGTTATGACAGAACCATGAGCATAGTGCCTCAGGAATTGTAGCAGGGGGTGATGCTCAGAGAAGTCTTTACAGAAGAGGTAACATTTCAGCTGGGCGTTGTAGGGGGAGTAGGAGTTTACAAGGCAGGGAATGGCATTCTAGAGAGCAGGTACAGTACTGCAGCAGAGGCATGAAGCTGGTGGCTAGTGCCAGGAACTGCATGTGGTTTGGAGGAGCTGCAGCAGAGGGTGTGTAAGGCTTTCCAGGAGGCTTTGGGGAGGCTTTGGGGAGGCTTTGTGCTTGCCGTGACCACAAGCTTGCGTTAGACTAGTATTAAAGAGATGCCTTGGGGCGCCTGGTGGCTCAGTCACTTAAGCATCCGACTCTTGATTTCAGCTCAGGTCATGATCTCACAATTCATAAGTTCAAGCTCCGCATCAGATTCTGCACTGACAGCATGGAGCATGCTTGGGATTCTCTCTCTCTCTCTCTCTCTCTCTCTGCCCCTTCCCTGCTCATACTCTCTTTCTCTCAAAATAAATAAACTTAAAAAAAAAGAGATGCCTTGAAGTGATTTGAAAAACTATTATAAAAATGACAAAAGTTAAGCTTTACCAAACTTTCAAACAACCCAGAGTAATTTCCTAGTTAAAGGGTGAAGGGCCCCAGAGAAAGACAACTATCATGTGATTTCCCTCATATGTGGAATTTAAGAAACAAAACAGATGAACCTCAGGGAAGGGAAGGAAAAATATGATAAAAACAGAGAGAGGCAAACCATAAGAGACTCTTAAATACAGACAACCAGCTGAGGGTTGCTGGAGGGGGGGTAAGGGGGGATGGACTAAATGGGTGGGTGATGGGCTTTAAGGAGGGGACTTGTTGGGATGAGCACTGGGTGTTAGAGGTAATTGATGAATCACTAAATTCTACTCCTGAAACCATTATTATACTATATGTTAACTGATTTGGATTTAAGTAAGATTTAACAATAAAATAAAAATTTAAAAATAATTAAAAAATAAAATTTATTTTCAAAAATAAAATTTCAACTGATCAAAGAAAAAACCGAAACCAGACAAACAAAATGGGTGACAGTCCCTTTTCGTGTCTCTCTTCTACATCTCCCCCACACCCCCAACACAGAGTTTGCTTTTGTTAATAGCCTGGGACATCCTCACTGTTGTGTTACAAGTTTTATTATATATGTTTTCAAACCTACTGCTGTGGACTGAATTGTGTCCCCCTGAAGTTCATATGTCAAAGCCATAGCTCCCCAGCATGACCGCATTTGGAGACAGGAGGAAACTCAGATCGAATGAGGTTAGGTGTCTGCCACGTGAGGCCTCAGTGAGAAGATGACTGTCTGCAAGTCTGGAAGACAGCTCTCACCAGAAACCGGACACGGCCAGCCCTTGACCTTGGACTGTCCAGCCGCCAGACCTGCGGAAAAATGAATTTCTATTGTGTAAGGTCTCAGTCTAGGGTATTGTGTTATGGCAGCCCGAGACCAAGACACCTGCCAAAAATAGAAGAAATAGTGAAAATACCAATCATCCAGATCTAACAATTAAGTATGATTAGATTTGGGTTGTAGAAGCAGCAAGACGGGAATGTTGAAAAGGGGTTTAAGCTGGAGTTGAGGAGACAGGTTAAGTTTACCTCTTGCAGACTTCCAGGCAAGAGATGCTGACAGCTCTAGTTTGGGGAGGCAGTGGAGAAGGAGGGGGGCCGTCAGGGAGAGACCAAAGAGTAGAATTGATGGGGTACATGAGTTTCAATCATCAGTCTGTGCTTCACTGACTCGAAAATGCCATGGATTATAAGATGCAGCTTGCATTCGAAGCTACTAAGAATGAAAAGGGCGTTCATCTTAGAATTGATGAAATGCCATAGAATTAAAAGCTGAGACCGCCAATTCCCCACGAGAATACCGAACACCAGCTCACAATTTATTTGTGTGTAAAAGAGAAGCGAGATTTTGATATCTGGAATCCTGATCCATGGTATAGATTAATGAGCATGTCTTAAGCTTCTCAAGTTGAACTCTTGCTGTTCTCGATTAAAGAACATGGTTAGGCGGGATTTATGCGGTTGGGAACTTAAAGGAGCGCTCAATTTAACAAAATGCTACCCAGATGTGATGATGTCATTTGCAAGGCCACAGTCACACTCAGTTTAGAAGCAGCCAGATTCTGTTTATTTAATAAAAATGGATGTTTTGAATGGCGGTGCTAGGGGATCTGGCCTCCTGCGTCTTTTTCCGGGAGTTTCTTGGGCTTCTAGAGAGAGCTTGGGTTCCACAGGCAGATGGAGCTATTCTCCCTGTTTTTCTCTCCCCAGCGACAGGCCTACAAGCCAAGCCTGTAATTACAGAGAATCAGCATCCTTTGTTTTGGAGCCGGGATGGTTAGATAAACACCAAGAGCGGGCATTGCTTGCCCAGCCTATGCTTCCAGGGCCTGAAATTCCCCTTTGGAGGGCCTGGCATCCGCACCAGGCAAGGCATCTGGCTGGGGGGCAGGATGCAGCTCTCTGCAGGGTTGTAGGATCCACAGGCCAGGATGGGGCTTGTCACACCAGCCTGGGAGCCTGTACCTGCACGCCCGGGACCCCAGGATGAGTTCTTGCCTTTCCTAACTTGAAACAGGATTGGAGAATTCATGCAAATGGTGTTTTGTTTTGTTTTTAAAGTTCAGGCACACCAGACTTCTGTGTTGCAAGTTATTTTAGGACTGCATCTTATTGGTCACTGTTTTGGAAAAACTAGCCCTTGTGTTCCCGGAAGTACCCGGCAGAACTGGCCACTTTATCTAAACCCCTGAGCTACACACTGAGTGCAAGCCCTGGATCTAGACAGCCCTAAGGTTTGAATCCCATCCCCAGCCAGCTGCTTTCCTTCCTGTGCCTCAGTTCTGTCCTCTGTAAAATGGGAATAATAAACTACCTATTTCATAAGAATTGTTGAGATAAGCATTTTTTGGGCTTGGAACAGTGCCTAGCCTTTCCACGTAAAATAACAATAATAACTACAATACTGAACACTTTAAAAGTGTTCAGTTTACCGTGCCAGCCGCTGTTTTACCTACAAGAGCTCATTTCATCTATAATCCAACCAACCGTTCTATTTGGTAGGTGCTATTGTTATTCCCATTTTATAGATGAGGACATTGAGACATAGAAAAGTCTATTTGATACAAGCGTTATTGTGTGTCTGCTGAACCCCATGTATATCTGATGGTAGAATTTTAAAATGACTGGTTCATATATCTTAGTTTCCCCCATAAATATGTGGGCTCCTGAAATAGAATGACTCCAGCTGTCTTTTTTGACTTGATAGACCTAGAACCAGGCACACAGTAGGTAAATGAGAACTGGCTTAACGGGAAGTCTCATTTCAGGGTATCACCATGAAAAGATTTTTTTTTTTCAATATTGGCTCCCAGCCATATTATATGGCTCTTCCTGAGGCTTCATGGGAATGGCTTCCTTGGTGCCCTTCAAGTCGAGTCCTGCAGCTTTCCAGCTCTTGCTGGTCACTTATTAGGAGTCTCATGCCAGTGTGTGAGCCGCAGTCCTGTTGATTACATGGTGTCTCTCTCAGTTCTGAGTTCTCTTGTCCACCCCACGAGGGCAGAAGGAGGTGGTGGCTGCAGTGGCTGCTGGTTTCCTCATGGCTGTCCCCCTTTCTGGAGCTGAGGTTGGGGGGTGGGGGTGGGAGGAGGCAGAGACTCTTCCTTACGGAGTCCAAGAGGAGGTCTCCACCCTCTTCTCCCCATGGGTTGTTGCTGCTTTTCTAGCTCACTGGTTTGCGGTCAGTTCCGTCGGGGGCGGGTCCTAAAGCCAGCTCTCCTGTGGGCTGTGGGAGCAGGTCTTTCCAAGGCCCTTTGGGAGTCCTCCCCACACACTTCCCTGCCTGGAGACCTGGCTGCAGCAAAACCTCTTCCGCTGACCTTGCTTCCATCCTCACCCTCTTCAGTGGCTCCTGGGGCCCCTCACCTGAGGAGCACGCTCTTACTGAGATGCAGAAGGGGCTCAAGCCTAGTTACCTTCTTAGTGTCCCACCCACCGAAGGAAAACTTGCACACCCTGGCATGCCCCTGGGCACATCTCTGTCTCACAGACCAGTGTCCTCTCCTAGGCCCTTTGCCTTAGCCTCAGGCAACATTTGCAAGCCTGTTGCCCAAGCAGCTCTCCATGGGAGAAAGAAATGCCAGTATTCTCACGGCTGGCACTCCTGGGCTTTATGAGTGCTTCTCCTGATGTCCCTGCTGTGACTTACAGGAGGAGACAGGCTCTTTCCATGAACAGCCCTCCCCTCCTGCCTGAACTCCACCCTCCTGCTTCTTGTTATATCTTGATTCAGGGGATGGAGGGTAGATTCTGGCCTTTCCAAAGCCCTGCAGGGAGGTGGCTGGCTCCCACTGTTGGACTGAGAATGTCAGGAGACTCAGTGCCACTGTTCAGCTTTGGATTTTATCCAAAGTGCTGGGACTTCACCGCAGCATTGTTCATAATAGCCAAGACATGGAAGCAACCTGAATATCCACTGGTGGATGAACAGATACTGAAGATGGTGTGTGTGTGTGTGTGTGTGTGTGTGTGTGTGTGTATACACATAATGGAATGTTACTCAGACATGAAAAAGGAGATGCTGTCATTGGTGACAACATGGTTGAAACTTGAGGGCATTATGCTAAGTGAAATAAGTCAGGCAGAGAAAGACAAATACGGTATGATTTCACTTAGATGTGGAACCTAAAAATGCTGAAGTTGTAGAAACAGAGGCTAGAAGGCTGGTTGCCAGATCCGTGGGGTAGGGAAAATGGGGAGCGATTAGTCAAAAGGTACAAACGTCCATGTATAAGATGAATAAGTCTTGGTGACCTAATGTACAGTATTTTGACTGTGGTTAACAGTACTATATGATATATCTGAAAGTTGCTAAGAGAATCTTAAAGATTATAATCTTAGAGAATCTTATAGATCCTAAATATTCTCAACACACACATACACAGTAATTATGTGAGTTGATAGAAATGTTAAGTAGCCTTAACATTGTGGTAACCATTTTATAGTATACGTGTATATCAAATCATCACATCGTATACCTTAAACTTACATGTTATATGTCAATAAGAGCTCAGTAAAGCTGGAACAAAAACAAAAACAAAACTAGGGGCATTTCCAAACCTAAAAAATCTTGCACAAGTAACTTAGACATAACACTTTATTTTGTAAGTGCCTCTATGAAAGAGGCCATAAAGTCAATGCATGTCATTCTTTTTTTCTCTTCATACCTGGAGCTATGACTTTGTGAATTATATGTCTTCAGAAATGAAAGAGTAATGAGAAGTTCTTTCAAATTTCATACACAGGCAATTTTTGAGCTAAGGAATGTGGCACATGTTAAAAGTATCTGAAAAACATAGATGTCCCCAGAACTAGGAAATGATGTGATGGATGTTAGTGAGGCTAGCTAAAATCAACACATTATGGGAAATAACAAAAGGAACACTCTGCGACAAGAGAAACCCCACTCAACATCCTGTTAGAGTAATTTTCAAATTACAAATTATTGTTCCGGGGGAAGATACTGAGCATTCCTAGGTCTGAGTTGTCTTGGTGAAATGGGAGGTGCTGTATGCTGATAGGAAAATTGAGAGCAGCTGGATCAGATCACCTCTTGGGGTCCCTCAGGTTAATGTCTTTAAATCTGTGAAGTTCATGGTTTTGGGGCTGCCTGAATTCAAGGTTTCTCCCCTCTGTCCTTTGTTTTGACTCAAGTTAAAATCGCATTCGTGTCAATGCATTTTCTGGTTGTGAAGCCCGACCTAGAAAGGGGGGCAACCCTAACTAGGAGAGAAGAGAGCATTGTGCTCGCACATATGAGGGGATGGAAACAAGGCAGTGCTCTGTGCATAATCTCTGCCCGTCTACTAGCATCAGGGCTGTCAGCACGAGCCAAGAATCTTTCAGTTCTTTGTCGGCAAGTCTTCATCTAATAGAAAGCCCATTTTAATGGCAAGGCCAATGAAAATTTATTCTGGGGACCTCTGGGTAATCTGGTGCCGGAAACATGCAATTTCTTATGCCTTTTCCCAAGGCTGTATTAGGGGCTGCTCAGGGAAGACAGCTGTAGTATTGTAAAGAGCACACTGGGTTTAGGGTGAGACAGATTGGAGCTTAAACCGTAGCTCTGTGGTTTCTTAAATATTTACCATCCTACTCTGGTAGTAGCTCTGAAGAAGGAGGAGGGGGAGGGGGAGAGGAAAGGAGGGGGCGGCAGCTCTGGTCTGTCGCTCTTTCTGATTTCTGTGGTGTAAATGTTCTCACTAAGGCCAATTTTAAGTTACCAACGTGGCATTGAATGTGGAGGTGGAAAGAGGCGCACACGGGCAGCTCAGCTCTCCTGAGCCAGCTCTAGCACACCGCGCTGCATGATCTTGGGCAGATCACTTAATTTGTCCACGCCTCCTCAGCGTCCACATTTGTGAAGTGGGATGATACTAGCACATACCTGACAGGGTTGCTATGACAACAAAAAAATGATAATGTATTTGAAAGTGTAGGACTCAAATTATTATTATTAAATTTTTTTTAATGTTTATTTTTGAGAGAGACAGACAGCACACAAGTGGGGGAGGGGCAGAGAGAGAGGGAGACAGACTCTGAAGCAGGCTCCAGGCTCTGGGCACAGAGCCCGAGGTGGGGCTCGAACTCACAAACTGTGAGGTCATGACCTGAGCTGAAGTCAGACACTTAACTGATGGAGCTACCCAGGCGCCCCGGATTCAATTTATCATTGATAAGACATCTGGGCTTTCTTATTTCTTATTACTTAGGAGTTTATAAAATTTAAAGGATTTTCACCCAAGAAACATTCTAACCGAAGGAGGGTGTATATGTGCTGCGGGAATGATGTTGAAGAAGAAAAACAAAAAAGAAAACAAAAATACCAAATAACATATTTTCATCTGAACTAAGATATAACTTCCTAAAATCACAAAAGGACATTTGAGCTACAAAGGACCTAGAGAGTAGCTGATCCAACATACCTCCATGTTACAGACGAGGAAACTGAGGGCTGGCATGGCTTCCCGCAGGTTCAGCCTGGTGGGACCGAACCCTGAGTGGGAGCCAGCAAGCTCTGCTCAGTGGCCCTCTGTCTGGGGGCCATTCTGTGAGCCCAGCCCTTTTCAGCAGGTGTTCAGTGGCTCGAGCAAGGGCTTTTCCCCAAAGAGCAAAGGGAGAAATGGGAAATCTAAGGTTTATATTCACACTGGTTGGGAGAATTATTTGGCTCTATCTTCAGAATAGCTGTTTAGACTGGTGGTCTCTGAAGTGAGGAGCCAGAAGGAAAAAAATAAAAACCTCCATTGATTCCTTTATTAAAGAGGAAGAAATAAAGCAGTCACCGGGTTTCTGATGGGAAAGAATCTCCTTATGTAGTTCCGATGAAGGGACATTAGCGACGGGACTGCTTGCAGAGATGTGGGCAGGGTGAGGGAGCACAAAAGTGCTGAGGCGGCCGGAGGTGAGCAACCAGGAGAATGCCTTCTCTCCCAGGCTTGGAGGGGAGGTGCAGGAGAGCCAGGGCCTTGGGGAGGGTTTATGTGGAGGAAGGATTGTAGCCCCTTGAGAGACTAGTGGGCCAGCAGGGAGATGGCAAGAAAGACCCCAAACTCTCTCTCTCTGCTCTCTGGTCTCTGCCAGCACCTCTCATTGGGCAAACCCAACCACACACCAATCTAACCAGCCGATAGAATCTGGGGGATTCAGCCCTTTTCGTTCAGCCCCCTGGGGCACAGAGCTGGGCGTGGACCTTTGGGGACACACAGAGCAACCAGCACAAAAGCTTTACAAATATTTAATACCCAGATGGATAATGGTTCTTCTCTCCGCCCACCTATCAGACATCAGGTGTCCTGTGAGTACCCAAGGCACCTTGGCCCCAGGGCAAAGTGGAGGCCAGTCAGTCCTTTGTTTTTGGTGTATTGTGACATAATACAACTTCTGACTGCCTGGCTAACTGGATTCATGGATCACAGTATCTAGTTTTAAATCAAATCTCACAGAATGGACACATGCTGTTAGGTGGTTCTTGCAAAGAGACAGCAGAGTGGAGATACTGCGGTTGTATACATACAGGCCCAAGAGAATGTCGGCATTAACACAGCCCTTCCCAGGAGGGCCTCCTCGCTGGCTGCCGTGTCAGGTGCGAGCAGCGATAAGCCAATGAAATCTGACCAACAGTTGACCAGCACTTTCAAAATGATCGCAACTATTTGAAATGTGGATTTATATCCATCATTACTACTGATGGCTGTCCTCCTAAGGGTTCATTATACTTGAAATATTAATGATGATAATGCCTGCCTATAAATAGGTACACAGATATCGGGTTTCTTTTAAAAATGTTTACTGATGGGGGATGCTTGAGTAGCTCAGTCGGTTGAGCATCTGACTTCGGCTCAGGTCATCATCTTGCGGTTTGCGAGATTGAGCCCCATGTCGGGCTCCATGGTGACAGCGTGGAGCCTGTTTGGGATTCTCTCTCTCCCTCTCCCGGTCTCTCCCCTGCTTGCACTCTCACACACTCTCTTTCTCTTTCTCAAAATAAATAAATAAATTAATTAATTAAAAAAAAACCGCTATCACTTCACACCTGTCACAGGAATGGCGGAAATCAACAACACAAGAAACACTAGGTGTTGGTGAGGATGTGGAGAAAGGGGAAGCCTCTTGCACTGTTGGTAGGAATGTAAATTGGTGCAGCTACTGTGGAAAACAGTATGGAGGCTTCTCAAAATGCTAAAAATAGAATTGCCCTACAATCTTCCAATAGAGCTACTAGGTATTTACTTAAAGAACACAAAAACACATTCAGGGGGATATATGTACCCCGATATTTATAGTAGCATTATCTGCAACAGCCAAATTATGGAAACAGCCCAAGTGCGTCCATCAGTTGAATGGATAAAGATGTGTGTGTGTGTGTGTGTGTGTGTGTGTGTGTGTGTGTGTGGAATATTACCCATCCATGAAAAAGAATGAAATCTTGCCATTTGCAACGACATAGAGACTATTATACTAAGTGAAATAAGTCAGGGAAAGACAAATACCATATGACTTCACTCATATGTGGAATTTAAGAAACAAACAAGCAAAGGGGGAAGAACGAAAGAGGGGGAGGCAGACCAAGAAACACACTCTTAATTATAGAGAACAAACTCATGGTTGCCAGAGAGAGGTGGGTGGGGGGATGGGTTACGTAGGTGCAGGGGATTAAGGAGTGCACTTGTTGTGATGAGTACGGGGTGATGTAAGAAAGTGTTCCATCACTATATTGTACTTCCGAAACTAATATTGCACTATATATTAACTAATCGGAATTAAAAAAATTTTTTTTAATGTTTATTTTTGAGACAGAGCAAGAGACAGAGTGCAAGTGGGGGGAGAGGCAGACAGAGGGAGACATAGAATCTGAAGTGGGCTCTAGGCTCTGAGCTGTCAGCACAGAGCCAGGCGCGGGGCTTGAACTCACAACTGTGAGATCATGACCTGAGCCGAAGTCAGACACTTACCTGACTGAGCCATTCAGATGCCCCTAAATAACTGGAATTTAAATAAAAGCTTGAAAATAAATGAAGTTAGCTGACAGGTCAACTGAGTGCTAGCTGATAGAAGAAGGGTCACATTTCTTTTATAAAAAAAAAAACCTAAATATAATTAAAACCATTGAATGTTTAAACAGTACAAAGAAAGGGGAGCCATCACTTTTATGTGGGGTAAGAGGGACTATTTTGCTTCCCTCTTTGGCATCTGCCAAATAGGCTTTCTCAGGATGTGGTCAGTGGCCGACAGCCTCCTCAGCCACTAAATTCCGCTCTCTCTCTGGTTTCTCTCCCTTTTCCTCCTGCCCTCTGAAAACTTCCTGTAGACTCTCCTCCTCACCCTTGTTCTCTTTCTAGGAGCTTGTATTAGTCAGGGCTCTCCAGAGAAACAGAACCAATAGGAGGCATCTCTCTCTCGCACTCTCCCTGTCTTTCCCTCTAGCTCTATATTGATATACATAGTCTCTCTCTCTCTCTCTCTTTATATATGTGTATATCTATGTATTTTATTTTTTGAAATCTACCTATCATCAATCATTTATCTATCTCATCTATCTATCCCTCTCTCTCTCTCTCTCTCTCCCTCTCTCTCTCTCTCTCTCCTTGAAGGAATTGGCTCACACAACTGTGGAGCCAGCAAGGCTGTAATTTGTACGGAAAGCCAACAGAATTTCAGAGAAGAGCTGATGTTGCAGTCTTGTGCCTGAAGGCAGTTTGGAGGGAGAATTCCTTCTTTTGGGGGTGGGGGACGTCAGCCATTTTCTCTTAAGACCTTCAACAATTGGCTAAGGCTCACCTAGCCAATCCAAGGAGGCTAATCTGTGCTACTCAAGGTCTCCTGATTTAAATGTTAATCATATCTAGAAACTACCTTCACAGCAACATCCCCGTTGGTGTTTGGACCTAACAGATGAGTGCCATGGTTCTCAAGTGGACTCAAAATTGATCATCACAGAGTTCTTTGAAGCAACCTGGAGTTCACTGAGCTTTTGTTAATTTTCGAGAGCAACAACAAGGCTCAGGCACAGGGACCCCAGGGAACACTGAGAGCTTCTTCAGTTCCCTTCAAAAGGGAAATCTGCCCAACCTTCAGTGTTTTCTTTCGTTTTGTTTTGTTTTCAAAAAACCTATTGACAACCCTAACCAGGCAGGGGTGGTAAGTCTTGGTCTCTGGCTTTGAAACCACAGTTCCTGGCTTCCAGATTCTGGGGGAGCCCTTGCTTAGGCTGACTCAGGAGGAGTATGCTGTGGGCTTCTGTCTTATCCCACCTTGTTCCTTTTTGGAAGCATGAACTCAGTCCTTCCTCTCTGAATCCCTCTGGTGCTTTGTACCTCACTCAGGGCACCTGGAGCTTTGGATCTTGCCTGGTAGTTGATGTACACTCTCTTGCCCCACCTAGGCCCCCCCCACCAGATCCCTACAAGTCCTTGAAGTCAAGGGTGGGGCTCACACTTGTGAATGGGTGCCAGGTCACTGCTGCTTCATAAATGTTGCTTATTGGAGAGACTTTGAAATGCTGATCCTCTGATGCTTCTTGGGCAGGAATGTGATTGGTGTTAACCTCAATAAAGTCAATGTAAGAAGGGCAGGAGGCAACTTCACACCTACCACACTGACAGGCAGAACTCTCCTTTTGGCTTTGAGGGTCAAATAACTGGGCAGTCAACATAACTCTTGCTGCTGGATTAGGCAGCAAAGACAGCTGTGCCTTTCATGTGCAGAAGGATCTTCCCTCAGCTTGGGGTGGGGGGCATGCCACAGAACGGATAGCTTTTTTTATTTTATAAAGTTAAAAAAATTTTTTTAATGTTTATTTTTGAGAAAGAGAGAGAGGGAAAGAAAATGAACGGAGGATGGGCAGAGAGAGAGAGAGACAGAGAATTAGAAGCAAGGTCCACACTGTCAGTGCAAAGCCCGATGTGAAAAGGGGTTCGCACCCACAAACCATGAGATCATGACCTGAGCTGAAGTTGGACGCTTAACTGGCTGAGCCACCCAGGCGCCCCAGAACTGATAGCTTTGTAGGGCGGGCTGCTGGACGTGCTGGCAAATCTGTCTGATTAACTGTGTTAGTTCCTGTTAGTGCTGTCACAGATTACCACAGAGTGAGTGGTTAAAACAACACAGACCCATCAGAATTTCAGAAGTGTGACACCATTCTTATTGGGCTAAGTTCAAGGTTTTGGTAGGGCTGTGTTCCCTTCTGCAAGCTCTGGGGGAGCATCATTTCTTGCCTTTCCCTGATGATATGCAGCGCGCTCATTCCTTGGCTCGTGGCCCCCATTCTCCATCTTCAGCTCCAGCAACAGTGGGAGGGCCCTTTGTACATCACATCGCTCTGTCCTCTTGTGCCTTTCTCGTTTTCACTTTTAAAGACCCTTGTGATTGGGCCCACCCAGGTCGTCTGGGAGAATCTCCATCCCAAAGCATTGACCTTAATCACACCTGTAAATTCTCCTTACCATGTAACATAGTCGCAGGCGCTGGGGAATAGGATGTGGATATCTTTGGGGACCCATTATTCTGCCTACCTCCACAGTCTTATTATTTCCATTTAAAATAAGTAATTAATATAAGATATGATTTTAAATGGAAAGGTATAATGATTTCAGTAGTTTTAACAGTACTAGGGTTTTTGAGATATATTTGTGCTTAATTTATTAAGTTTATAAGTTATTAATTTACTTGAGGATGTTTTACTTATTAGGGCTAATGCTTACCTGAGCAAGTATTTGAAGTGCCTATGTATTTAAAAAAAAAAGCGTATGTGCCAGATTTATAATTGTAGCTTTAATATCTTTAAAAGAATTTTCATTAAGTGTATAAAAGGGGCCTGTTTTTTAAAAATTTTTAATGTTTATTTGTTTTTTAAGAGACAGAGAGAGGTAGAGCATCAGTTGGGGTGGGGCGGAGAGAGAGGGAGACACGGAATCCGAAGCAGCCTCCAGGCTCTGAACTGTCAGCAACAGGGCCTGAGGTAAGGCTCGAACTCATGAACCGTGAGATCATGACCTGAGCTGAAGTCGAACGCTCTGCCAACTGAGCCACCCAGGCGCCCGGGGACTTGTTTTTTAAAGGAACTTTGGTCTGTTCAATTTGAGTTTATCAAACAGTAATAAAAGCCGCTCTTATTTTATATGAAAATGTACTAGGCTTGTAAAGATTTATTAAAAAAAACCTTAATGAAAACTAGGTCTCTACATTTGTTACCTTTTCAACTACCATTAATTTTTAACTGAGAAGCTAGAAATAGTTCTGTCTGTGTCCATCAACTCACACTGATTCTAAGTTGAGTGGAAGGCAAGTGTGTGGTCAGTGAGACTTCCAAAAGCATTTTGTGAATGTATGTGTGTTAGTTCATTCAGCCCCTGCACCGTGCTGGGCACTATGCAGTAGCCTCAAGTAAGACTACAGTGTAGCAAAGTCTGGATGCAGGACAGTGTTGTAGGAGGTGAGATTTACTCAGTTGGAGAGGCTTTAGGCCCTAAGAGGCAACAGATGTTTACCCGACAGAGACTGGGAAGAGTATTCTAGGTAGATGAAGTAGTCTCAGCAAAAAGTGCATGGGATATTCAGTGAGTGGGGAGCTTTTGTGATCCTGGTGGAAACGAAATAAAAAAAGTCTTGGGGCACCTGGGTGGCTCGGTCTGTTGAGCATCTGACTTGGGCTCAGGTCATGATCTCGTAGTTGGTTTGTGAGTTTGAGCCCCATATCGGGCTCTCTGCTGTCAGCTTGGAGCCTGCTTTGGATCCTGTGTCCCCCTCTGTCTCTGCCCCTCCCCTGCTCTCTCTTTCTCTCAAGAATAAATAAACATTAAAAATAAATATCTCTGATTACTCTCATGTGCTTCTTAGGTCATTTTCCAATGAGAGTTAGTGGCAGGATCAGTGTGTGTTCCAGAGTGAATGTATTATTAAGTCAGTCACCACGTCGGTCGCCCGAACATAACATACCTAACGAGAGAGAGAAATGTGGAGGAAATCTAACCCAGTTCTCAGACCCTTGTTGCTCAGCGAATCATGACTGTTAACCTTTAATGAACATTTATTGAACTGTGTGCGTGGCTCCACACATTTCACTTGTGCTGGTTCACATAACCCTCACAACCCTAGTCATAGACTTATTTTCACCATTTTGGAGTCTAGGACATTGAGACCTAGAGGAGTGGAGGTAAGCAAGGTCACACTGCAGGTAAGTGGCAGGACCATGCACAAGCCAGTCCCTCTTTCTGAAGTGCTCATGACCTCGCTTTTCTTTGGATGGCTCCTTCTCACATTCTAGGCCTCAGCTTCAGTATCTGTTGTTGGACACCCTCCCCGTGCAGCTTGTCCGAAGCAGGTCCCCTTGTCATTCTGGATCTCAGCCCCTTGTTTATTCTCTTCATAGCACTTATTATGAACGAAATATTTTCCTACTTGCCTTGTGCGTGTTTTGCCTTTGTTTTTCCCATTAGAATCAAAATTCCATGAAGGTAGGGACTGTATCAGTCTTGTTCACCATCCTATTCCCGATGCCTTCCACAGGGTCCAGCGTATTGTAGTTGTTCAATAAATGTATGTTGATGAATAAATTGCTACTGATTTCACAGCTCACAGCTCCCTAATCATTCTATTATACAAAAGTAAGTGGAGATATCCCACTTAAGCATAATGCTGTGTTATCGACTGAGGTTGGTACTCAGCAGCGAGGTTATTTTTCTACATATCCCTGGAAATTTTGTAACAATGATAACAAGTTTCTGGGACAAGGCATATAAGCCTCATGAGGCAAAAGATAAACATACTTCGCATGCTCAAAAAGCCAACTTGAATTGGCACACACCAAAATGCACCCGTGTGTTGTTGGAAAAACATTTATTGTAATTCAGTGTCAAAAAATCTTTACAAAAATATGCCACCGTCTGGTACAAACAACTATAAAAAAAATCAATTCATCATGCAAGAAAAGTGTGCAAATAATTTATACAGGAGGGCTTCGCTCACATAATATTAAATAAACAGCTTTGTGTGTAATTAGTCTAACCTTATACTTTTAGTTACAATGTTCAACCCCCTATAGTATTTTTTTTTTATTAAAAGGAGTAAAGCTTCTAGACTTAGGGCATGGACTTGAATATACATCCCCTTCAGCCAGGGTTATTGGCACTTGGTAGAATAAAATTGGTGCCAAGAGATCACAAGCATAGAACAGTACTTGGAGCCTTCGGTTTAACAGACTTGCACATCGTTAATTAAACAAACATTGCTATACTCAAAGACAGAAAAAGTCCTGTTCAAACTCCAGAAGTAATGTTGTAGCAGATGGAGTTTTAAGAAGTTCAGAGATTTGGAGCAGCTATCCATTTTTGGACAAATGGAACAGGACCTGAGTTTTGAGAGATTTCTCAGGAAGCTTTGTTTGCCGAGTTCAGGGACACTTGGAAAAATGTCCAGCAGACAAAGTCAGAAATATCGGTGGTGCCTCGCTCCCTGCTGCCTCTTGGAATAATTTCTCTTTGCTTAGCAAAGATGAGGTGTAGCCGAGAATGGGAGGTTCCCCCCTGGGACAGAAGCTCACTAGGTCTCATGCCGGGTGCTGGAAGATGGGGAGATGAAGGGTATGGATTAAAGGTACCTCTTAGTCTAAGAGAAGAGGAAATACCTGCTTGGTTCCCAAGCTTGGTTTCAGAACCTCAGTTTCTGGAGAGCAAGTTGGCTGCTCAGTCATTATCTGTCTTAAGGGCCACTTTTGTAATTAAAATGCAAGTACCCAGGGAAAAAGTGAATTTGTCAAACATGCTGCCTGCTTTATGGTGAGCAGATTGTTCTCACTAGAATGCTGTCCTCACAGCAGAGGCAAAGGTCTGTAAAAATGTTAAGTGGCTCCAGGGAGAAAGTTAATTTCTCCAGAGAGAGCCAGGGGCTTAAAATAGTCGTAAAAGATAATGACCAGATGCCTAACACTGGACTTTCAAACACTTGCTTTCCACAGTGAAGGTGTTGAGGAGATTCAGGTCAGGTATCATGTGTCTCCAGACATAGCAAAGGATGCTGGGTAGGGGGCAGAAAGTAAAGACCTCTGAAAGTCCCAGGTTCATACTCCGGTCTACCGCTGAGTACCAGATGGGCTCAGACTTGTCCCCTGAATACTGTGGACCCTCTCCCTAACGCCAAAAGGCCGAAGGAATGCCAGACTCCACCATCTTTAACTTCCCTTCTAGCACTAACGTCTGGGGTAGGAGTTTCTTCCCTTTGGAAAACCAGAAAGGGTTTATTCCCTTAAAAAAAAACAAACAAACCAGAGAAAAAGCAGCTACAGAAAACCTGGAGTTTAAAGGAGTTATGATCTTGTTTACTGAAGACATCAAGAGCCCAAGATATATCAGAGAGTCATGCCTTTGCATTTGTCTAGAGGTTCGGGGTGTTTCTGAGGTCTGTTTAAACACTAATAGGATTTTAGGCCAGCATCCAGTCAGAAGGATGGTTCACAGACTCAGATAGTTGGAAACAGATAAAAACAAAACACAAAACAAAACAAAAACTCCCAGATGTCCACATAGAATATGTTTGATATAGTTTAGTTAAAAAAAATTCACACATAAAATAGAGAGCATAGCAAAACATTATTGCCCTATAGCCTGGCAGAAAAATATAAGCTCAGGTACATGTTTTATGATAAACATTGTATTGAGTGCTAGAAATGATACACTGTTGAACATGTCTTGAAATGATTGACCTTGTGAATCACACCACTTGCTTAGACAAACGATATTCTAAGCCCCCTCCCTTCTCCCACATAGGAAGCCACAGAAAAGGGGAGCCTGTTAATTGCAGGCTCCTAATGAGAAAACAGTTTCTGAATCCACTGAGAATCCCAGTGGTAACACAGTACACAACTTGTTACCAAGTCACCATCCCCAAGGAGGTTTCGCCCTTGCTGCGTGTTTTGCAGTGTCAACCCAGCCCATCTCCAATATCTCCTCCCGGCTACTTCAATATATACGATTGATCATCACCGAACAAATGTCATCTCACACCCAGTGGCCTGGGGATGTTTTTACTTTGTAGTTTCTGCCACTCACCCTCCCATGCTACTGATCCCTCTCCACAGAGTAACAGCATTAATAATGCAATCTGGTTTCAGATGTCATTGGGCCTTTTTCTGGGTCTTGCTATGAAGTGAGTGCTCACTGCTTTCCCCAAACGTTGTGCCTTACTCTTAAGAGACTCTAGGCTCATTGCTCCTACATGTTGGACCAGCTCATCATACAGAACATCCCTGTGGACTTGCTCACACTGCCCTGGACACGCTCCTTTTTCTCCGGAAGTCCACATTACTTCATAGTTGACATCAGCTTCAAATTCTACATTACAGGGTTGGAGGCGGGGGTAGGTAGGTAGAGCAAAGAGAGGAGAGCTTTCTATTTCTTCCAGCAATTTCCATTGACCTGTCCCTCTGGCTTTTTACCAGTAGTTTGGAGACAGGGATTCTTGGATTTTGTTTTTGTTTTTTTCAGGTGACGTTGTCCTGAGAGGGTTTGCCAATAGAAATGCTATAGATGATTAGTACCGGGGAACAAGTATTTTCTTTTTCACTCACTTCACTTACATGCAAGGCTCTGACCATGCTTAACAGCTGGCATGTGGCGGCAGCACAGACGCCCTGCATCCAAAATGTCCTACTCCATCGCCTTCATACAAATCACAATGTCCAGGATAGGCCATTTCTATTCCTTCCCCCGTCCCTCTCCACCTGCCATTTCCTTCCTTATTCTTCTCTGCCAATGAAAGAGAACCAAGAGTGTTGGTTTCTTCTCTTTCTTCCTTAAAAATTTTTCTTGACTGTGTCGCACGCCACCTCTGAAAATGCCAGCAGAGATGGGGAGAGCCCAGAGGCACCATCCAGGTAGACATCTCAGAAAACCATAACCCCGCCCCCGGTGGTAGGAGTCATCCTGTACAGAGGTGCCTCGCTGCCCAGGGTCAGATGTGCCTTGTGGGCATTGCACAAAGTACAGATGAGACTGGTTTGCCAGTTTTGTGCAGACTGTGGAAAGTGGGCAAATTTCTGGGACTGCAAACCTGAGGGTACCCAGGAGTTTCCATCTCCCTGATCAGCATGAAGGGGTAGGGGTCATGAGTTGATGGGCAGATGTGGAAGGCCATGAATGCCTAACCCTAACAGTGTCAGAGCCAAAGGTTCCAGAGATCCCAGAGAAACAATAAACCCAGCTCCGCCCCACGTCTTTAAGGGAGCTGAGACATTTGAGGACAGTTCTCTGAATTATGGAAGTGCTAGCTTTTTATTCCCCCTCTTAGGCCCTGCATTCTCAATGTGACTCTTGCTCAGGAGGGAGTGGAAGCAAAAATCTCATCAGGTAATACAGGGGTTCCTAAAGCTCAGCCTTACCCAACAAGATCTTACTCTTTAATATTTAATTTGTCACAGTGGTGAGAACTGAAATTCAATTCAATATTTTCTTCTTTTGGGGGTGATAAAGCAAACAAATGTGGAGACACTCTGGGGTGTAGGTGCAGGCACTGCAGGGTGAGGGAGACGAACAGTTGACTTCTCTTCAGAATGCTGAGTCTTGGGCTGTGAACTGATGGGAGGGCATGACGGCGCTCTGCATCGCCAGCTGGTCCCTTGCCTTGTTTCCGTACATGCTTGACCATCTCTCCCCTCATCTGGCCACCCCAAGGTTCAACCCCTAAGGATATCCTGTTCTTCAACGTGGATGTGAGCCAAGTTTCCTATTTCTGCTTCACCTATTTGCCAAGGGCGTGCAGAGTGGCAACTTTATTTGCATAAAAAGCACGAAGCAAATACAACTGCCAGAATATGTACATTATTGTAGAAAAGCAAAGTTCTATAAAAAGTAAAAAAACAAAAACAAAACAAAACATCCCCTTCCCCATCCCAGGAATATTTGACAATGAACTCATTAAGTCCTGAGATTTCCTTTCTTCAACACAGCCACCTGCCGGTATTGGCCTCGCAAGACCCCCGGGGTACGGAGCAAGTGTAGGATGAACTCACAGTACTTCTGTTCCCAGTGGTTGGAACGCCAGGCTTTATCTTGTCTTCCTCGCAAGAAGTGCTAGCTTAGGTTGACTGAATTTTGATGTTGGACGAACAGAAAACAAAGCCCCTCAACTCATCCCCTGTCATAAGGAAAGGCAGCTGGAAACATGTTGAACTGATATGTAAAATCTGTTTCACAAGCCTCTATCAGCACTCTGGCTCCGACCAGTCCGCAGATAACGCTTATCCGTGAAGATAGTCCAGGAAGCCCTGACAAGCCAAGAAGTTAAACAGGAATAAGAAAGTCTTCACAGCTATTAGGTGACTAATTCTATCTTTTCTGCAGTAGGACTTCCTCTGGGACTGTTTTCAATTGGCCTTGTGTTGCCTTGAATGAGCTACAACACGGAAGGGAGAAAGGCAAAGGTGCTGTGGGGCTGTTCTAGAAGAGAGGCAACTCCAAAAATGCTTATTTGCCTAAAAAGGAAGTCTGAAACACGACGTGGACTGCCTCCAGTATTCCTTTCCTATTTAAGCCACTTTCACGTGATGAAAAAAAACAAGAAAAACAGACACTGTCTACTGGACAATGCAGTTTGTCAGAGAGGGCATCGCATACTTTCCGAGGTAGACTATTGTGTGATATATTCGCAAGATAAGGCCCTAAGCCCACACGGTTTAAGATGGGTGGTGCTTCCTCTGCCTTTTTAAAACAAACCCCAAAAAAATCAAAACCAAAGCACAGGAACTTTTCATATGTAATGAAGTTTTCTTCTTCTCTTCCTTTCTTTCAGCAAAATTTCACATTATAAACAGAGAGTGTTCTATCATGTATTGAGTTCTGCCCTTTTCTTCCACATCCCTAGGGAACCACAAAGGCGTCAGGGAACGTCAGGGGAATTCCACTTTCACCGATGAAACTCAATTCCTGCCCTTATAGTCTTGCCGGCAAATAGTCAGGGAAAAAGTTTCTCTACAGTCTTTCTGCTTTTCCGTATCAATCCTAATGAGAAGTCCACAGTCTTAAATTCCCCGCCAGCAACTCCATCTCTCCCCTTCCAACATCCTCTCAGTGACTTATCTCAGAAGTTTTGAGCCAGCATTTCAAATGTACACTATTTACAAATGAAGTGTCCAAACTTCGTATTCCCAAGAATCCGATCAGCCGGGGACCCGTCTGAAGTGTCATCCTGTGCTGGGATTCAGAACTTGAACAAGTTGATAAAGTCCTGGGGTGAAAGGGATACGGAGCAGCTCTCTGGATTATTGGCTGTGCACGGGTGGTCAGTGCCCTGGAAAGGAACATCATGGTTAGGCTTAAGTTCTCAGAAGCATCTCACTGGCTTGTTAGTACCGCTGAGTCATTGTCTAACCTCAAAGCAACATTCCTCTGTCAAGAATGCTGTAAGTCATGCAAAATCTAAAGAGCTGTGTGTGTGTGTGCACGCCTGTGCACAGAGATGGGAGAATTTGCAGGTGGGTGGGATGCACAGAAAATATATATACATAAAATATACATATGTAAAAATAAAAATATATGTAAGGAGGTGGAGGAAATGAAGGTCTTTGGAAGTCTTTCTCTCCAGGCACTGACTCAGTTTCCCTGCACCTTCAGTGGGAGGCTGCAGAAGCGAAGAGCAGGAAAGGAGCAGGAAAGGCTCTGACAGAGCTGCTGGCTCCTAGGGGCTGGGCTGGGGGAGGGGGGTCTGTGGCAGCCACTGGAGACACATACCTTCCAGGAGAGGATGTGACAGTGTCTGCAAAGCTGAAGGGTGTCTCCGTACTGCTCTTTCCGTGGGTAACATCGCACAAGTTTAAAATACATCTTCTTCCAATCCAGCTGTCCTTTGTCTGACAAAATTAATCGCTTGCGGATCTAAATTGCAAACAAATACAGATAGTTGCAGGAGAGTTCATCAAGAAGATGGCTTGTGGTTTTGTGGTTCTGAAAAAGTTCTGTTCCCACCCTCCTTCCCCCCTTTTTCGTCTGTGTCCTGCAAATGCCAGGGAGAAAAATTGCCAAGATATAAAGAGGGACCTTCTGAGCTCTATCCAGTTAAATGGTAGCTGTTGCCAGTCTTTAAAAGAAACAGGTGGATGGTGACATCTTACTAGTGACCTCTACTAAATTATATTTGGATGGTCCTTTAAAGTTGAGGTGATCCCCATAAATACCTTCAGTCTTCTCTTCGCTGTACACTCGAGTGATTATTTCCAGGGAGATGGAATAAGTCAGATGCTGAGCAGACTGAGCCACACAGCCGTGCCCCCCCCCCACGTGACTGCTTGGCACAGTGGCTCTATTTTAGGTCTAAATATTGGTGGCTTCATGAACAGGACTTGTTGAACTCACACATCTTTATAAAGAAGTTGGGAAAAAAAAATCCGAGGCAGCATGAGGAGGCGAAACAGGCCTCCTCTGGTGTCAAAGGCCCCAGTTCAAATTTAAAGTCAGGGCCAGTTTCCTCAGCTCGAGGGCCATTCCCCTAGTTTGGATGGGTCACTTGCCACCTGTGGTCTGAGCCTTCTCCTCTCTTTAAAGTGAGCATAATGATACCTACTCACCCTGGGTCATTAGACTGAAATGATGTAATATCTGTAAAAGTACATTAGCTATAAAATGTCATGAAAATAAGTTACTTTTTTAAGTTACTTTGTTATAGAAAAGGAGGATTGATGCCATTTTATGAACTTTTGAAAAATATTCATTTTTGAGAGAGAGCGAGAGAGAACGAATGCAGGGGAGGGGAAGAGAGAGACAGGGAGAGAGAGAGAACCCTAAGCAGGCTCCTTACCACCAGTGCAGAGCCTGAGGCCGGGCTCAATCCCACGAACTGTGAGATCAGGACATGAGCCCAAATCAAGAGTAGGACGCTTAACTGACTGCACCACCCAGGCACCCCAATTTATGGCCTTTTTAAAGCAAATTATCAAATGTCCATATAGGTTAAGAATGTAAGTTGGGGGGGGCACGGCTGTGTGGCTCAGTCTGCTCAGCATCTGACTTCAGTTCAAGTTATGATCTTGCAATTCGTGGGTTTGAGCCCCATGTTGGGCTCTGTGCTGACAGCTCAGAGCCTAGAGCTTGTTTCAGATTCTGTGTCCCCCCCTCTCTCTCTGCCCTTCCTGTGCTTGCAAGCTGTCTCTCAAAAATAAATAAACATTTTTAAAAAGTAAGGTTTTTTTCGCCTCATCAAAATCACCTTAAGGGAAACCCTCGCATACATGATTTAGAAACTCCCTGCACTGTGGTTTTCTTGTGGGCTGGGAAGCCCTGGAGGGCGGGGGCCAGAGAAGGGGGCCAAGGATGCCTGAGGGCGGGGGCCAGAGAAGGGAAAGAAGGCAGGCCCACCCGCCGGGCCCCTGACCTGCCGCTCGGAGAAGTGGTATTGGCAGAGCTTCTTCCACAGCAGCCGGTCCTCGCTGAGCACGTGCAGGTCAGGGGCCACCTGGCCCAGGCTGACCAGGTCCCGCCCGTCGCTCAGCCTCTGCATGATGTTCAGTTGTAAGCACAAAGGCAGGTCGGTGAAGGTAAGGCCCTTGAAGGCAGGCTGTGAGGGAGAAGGGTGATGTTAAGTTGCAGGTCGTGGGGTGGAGGGGGTGGCACCCCCCCAGGAAGCAGCCTTCCCCTCGCCCTCCGCCCTCAAGCTGGCGACTGCTGAGTGATGGGAAGCAGCAATTCTCCCCGCCCTAAACGCAGGCCCCATGGCCGAGACCCACAGGAACAGCCCTGAGCAGCCTGAGCTGAATGGTGCCGGAGGGGTTTCCCCGAAATTCACAAAGCTTTATACTTTTAACGATCCTCCACACGGCAGGGCACATGCTGGAATCTCGTGCTCCACTCAGTTCACTCGGTGATGAGATCCACTACCTTCTTACAGGGCAGGGTGCCTGGGGCAGAGTGCCACCCGCCCCTGCCACCTCAGCTGGCACTGCCGGTCACTGCCCCTCCTGACCACCCACCTCTCTCAGGGGGCTGTCTCAGCTGTGCCCGAACGTGCTGCCCGTGGGCTCCGCTCTCCCCAGGCCTCTCTGCCTGGCCCCATGACACTCTTCCTCAGACCTAGTGTCTGCCTGTCTCCTCTGAAAGGCCTTTCTGCTTCTGTGACTACCCCCGGCCTCTTTCGCTGCATCTTCCTGGAACTCCTAGGATCTCTCAGGTACTTTGGGGACCAGTGCCCAAAATGCAAACATTTTCCCAAAGAAAGCTAAACGGAATATTCCTGCTGGAAGGTAAGCTCCACAGAGGCAGGACTTTTTGACTATTTTCATTGCTGTGTCCTTTGTGGGTCGCATAGAATAGGCACCCAATAAATACTCGAGGGATGAATGAAACCTTAAAATTAAGGAGGTAAAAAAAAACAGTAACAGAAAGACCCCGTGCCTGTGTGCATGTGAGCGTGCATGTGCACTTTGGGAATGGCTGGTCCAAAAGCTTTTGATCTAAGTGCCACCATCCATTCCATCCATTAGAGCATCGCCATTCAAACCCAGGGCTCCATGGAACATTTTAAAAACTCCTTGTGGATAATACATAGGCAGTTATTCAGAAACCTCTACTATAAGCCTGAACTTGTACTTAATTTTATAATTATTGTTGAAATTTTGATGGGCCTATGTTATCCCATCTACATGTTGAACCTTGAAAGCGGGGAGTTTCTAATTTCATATCCCTTGCAGACTAGCCCAGCACAAGCCACCTCTTTTGAGGGCCTTCTGTGGACTGGTACTGGAGTTGGAATGGGTTCCTTAGGCTGGCAAGATACTCAAAAACATAAGCAAGTAGTTACAGAACAACATGTTAAGCGCTAAGCAGGAAGTAAGCACAAAGCACTCTGGGAACAGCCTGTACGCAGGAGGGCTCAGTAGTATTTGCTGATATGTCTTGAATAGCATCTGAATGCTGCCATTTGGGTATGAAGTCGGCACAAAGCACCCGAAATCGTGGTTCTTTGTCCTCATGCTGGACCTGGGTGTGTTTTTGATTTTGGACTCCACGGACATTTTTAGCTCAGTGCTCTGTCATGTCTGGGGTAGGGGTGGGGAGGTCAAGGGAAAAAAACAGAGGATGAAGAAGCCTTTCCTTAGCTCAAGGGAAAGTATCTTGTCAATGGGTATCGAGTCCCCTCCTCAAATTTTTAGGGAACTACTCTGTTCGAGGGACGGCAAAACTCCCTCCCCTCCCCCCATTCCAGGGAGTGTGCAGTCTAATCAATTCCCACCTGTGTCCCTTACCAAGTTGTGCAGGTGTGTAGAGAGAAGGTGGGAAGTGGCAGGGGCCTTGGGAAGCTAGGCTATGAAGAAGCGTGGCAGGTGACATGGGAGATATATTGAATAGACAAGCAGCTGACTGGATCCCAGGGGCCCTTGGGAACTCTGGGTCTCAGTTTCCCCACATCCAAAATGAATTGGCTTACAAGACTCTGAAGATCCCTTCCAGCTCCAACAATCTCAGATTTGGATCAGCTTCAGCCTCTTAACTCATCAGAAGTGTCTATGACTTGACAATTTAAATTGTTCAGGCTGCTGGGCTGAACTTTCAATTGTTTGCAAAAATTCAGGACTTTGCCGGGCTGCTGAACGCTCTAGACCTATTTGTCATTTATCATCTGCTGGTGATCATGGGAGCTAATAAAACTGCCATGAAATTTTCTTTTTGTTTCCAGCACTTCAAAGCATCTACTTTTTTGGTTAAAACTCCCAGGCCAATTATTACATGAACTCCTATTAAAGTCCATTTGGCAGAGTTCACTCTAAATTTTCAAACCTGAACTTTTCCAAAATCCTTGCCCAGACCCCACGTGGAACCCTTACTCCTGATAAACAGTTAACCACTTGCATACCTTCTTCTTTTTGAGTGTAAACATATAAAGGAAAAATAAGTCACCCTTTCTCCTCCAATCAAGCATTTGGCTAACAAAATTCTTTTAGGGGCACCTGAGTGGCTCAGTTGGTTAAGCGTCTGACTTCAGCTCAGGTCATGATCTCACAGTTGGTGGGTTCGAGCCCTGGATTGGGCTCTGTGCTGACAGCTCAGAGCCTAGAGACTGCTTCAGATTCTGTCTCTCCTTCTCTCTCTGCCCCTCCCCACTCGGTCTCTCTCTCTCTCTCTCTCTTTCTCTGAAAAATACCTTGAAACAAAAATCCTTTTATGGCCACCCTGCCCCACGCCAAACCAGTTCTCTTTTTCCTCCCTTCATCCTTTATTCTATTAATTATTTTTGCCAAACAGCTTTGGCTCCATGTAATTAGAGATGAAATTTGGAAGGGAAACGAGATTATATGCCAGGAAGATAGTGCTAGAACTTTGGCAAATAGAAAGCAATTACTGTAAATGTCACCTTAACGTTTTTGTGTAATAACATACCTCTCTTTGGTCCAAACTGTTAAAAAGTTGGCTTTAAAATATAGTCCACACTAAAGTAATGAAATCCCTTCTCTCCTTCTTTCCTCTAGAGAGTTGGGCATTTGTGTGACAAGCTCTTTAGATCTCCATGGGTTCCCATCACTGCTCTCCAAATACTGTGGCTCAGAGGAGGAGAGCTGGGAAGGGGTGTGGGGAGTGAGTGTATGGGAAGAGGTGCAGTATCTGTAGACAGGCCCGGGGTTCAGTCCCCACGTTGCTACATCTGACCTGTATTGGGGTACCGGCCAGCCTGTTCTTAACTACTTAGCCTCATTTTTCTCATTTCATTTCTAATGGAGTTGCCGGGTAGGATGGAAGAGATAATGCACAGAAGTACTTGGCACAGTGCCCAGTGAAAATGAACTATCATAAAGACCCTACTTACAATTATTAATTAATACAATGTGAAAGACTTGGGAAAATGCCTGCTGAAGAGTGAGCCCTTAGAAATAATAAGAGCTGACCCATTTAAAGACTTATTACATGTCAGGCACTGTTCCAAGTACTTTCTAGGTTATTGAATCCTACCCTAGGGCTAGGAGATAGGCATTACTGCCCTTATTTTCCAAATGAGGCCCTGAGGGGCTGACTAACTTGCCCCAAATTCTGCAATTGGTAGATGCTCATCATCATCCCTAACCCAGGGCAGTATTTTCTATCTGTAGTCCGCCAAACATGCACGAGTTATTTCAGGCAGGTGGTAGGGGACTTCTCCATTCATTCATCTCAGATTTACTGACCGCCTTCTGTTTTGAGCAAGGCAGAGGGAATAGAGCGGGGGCAAGATGGCATCTTTCCCTGCAGTGCTCAGAGGCCAGTGAATGGAGGCAGGGAAGTGGAAGAAGCCAGGAGATAATTTCAGGTGGCAAGAACTGCTCTGAGGTGAGGGGAGAATGGTTTTCGTGGATCAGATGGTCCAGGGAGGCAGGATCAAGCTTGGAAGTGGCAGGGAATAGCTTGGAGCAGAGGGGCGAGTGAGATGAACTTCAGTGTCTGATCTGTTCTGCACGGGATTGCACTGGATTTAAAAGGTTTGCAAAAAGCTGCATCATGGAATAAACAGTTGAGAAGAAGCTTGGAAACCTCTGATGTTAAGAAAGCTTTGCCGTGTGAGGAATAGAGAGTCCTAGTTCTAGACTAATTCACCGGGCTTCTCTGGCCCCTCGGTCCCCTCAAACTCCATGAAGGGTTATAGCAACCACGATGGCTACCTTTCTGGAATGTCCGTGGGTCCATTAAGGGGGTTTTAGGTAAGAATCCCATGGAGGTGCAAAGTCCGTCAGCGGCTCTGGCCCAGGGGGCTCCTGTTGTGTGGACAGAGGGGTCAGAGGCAAGCTCTGGGTGAGTGTGATCATCTCAGCAGTGTCCCAAAGTTGCCTGGGGAAAGATGCCCTTGAGACAGATGGGACTGGCTCATTTAGATCACTGGCTAATTCTCTGCTGGGCTTAGACCAAAAAAAAAAAAAAAAGTATGAAGTCCCGGGCTACACAGAATACCAGAAATAATCAGGTAGAGGGTACAAGTGAGTTTTCTGGGAGAGAGAAGCTGGGAATCTGGGTCTCAAGTTCACGTTGTCAAACTATGGCCACACCTGAGAGAAGTGATTGGGGTAAACTTTTAGAATGAATTAGGTAAATGTTCAGAATATGCTCTCTTAAAATAGTCAAATAATTGTGATAGCTTTTGAAAGATTATCTGGGCTTGAGCTCTGCTCTGTGTGTGTGTGTGAATAAGTGTGGGAATTGTAGCTTAAGTGATTCTAAAAAAGTTACATAATTCTGAGGCTTCTAGTTATTCCCTTTGTTTCAGAGTTTGAGAAACTGAGGCATAGAGAGGGTGTTAACAGCAACGCTGCATTTTGAAAACTTCATATAAAGTAATTATTTAAATGTGGTCAAACAGGTTTTTTCCTGTTACTGTCTCGAGAGATGGGGCAGACCCAACATTTATCAGCTCGGTCCCGGAACCACTTAAAACAGTGCGGTCGGTGATTAGATACGCAGTCGAGCGCTATGTGAGCGGTCCAAGTGTGCCTGCCCATTAGCCAGCCTTAGAGATTACAGCAGTGTCTTTCTCACATTTTTTGTGTGCCTTAGTCCTGCTGCTCACTAGGACGAGCTCAAGAGCTGGGGGCCAAGTTATGTTCTAAAAGTCAAAAGGTACTACTTATAGTAGGTTAGCCATAATATAGGGTTTTTGTTGTTGTTGCTTTGTTTTTTACTTTGAATGAGAATTACTCTTCTCTTTTCCTACATGTATGTTCACAGTCTTTAACCAAAGGCTTTCTTGTCATAATTATTCATTGGAACTGGAATTTTCCAAGCCACTGCCATCACTGTATCCACGGCAGCATTCCTAGAGCTGTAAGGGACACTTTCTTTAAGAGGAACTGGGCAAAAAGGAGAGATTTCCCCCACCTCCCACCCCCCTAATCCAAGTCTCCAGTTTTCCTGCCATGTTTCAATTCACACACTTTGATCTTGTTTTGCCAAGTTCCTCTTCCTCCCTTTACTGGGAAGTTGCAGCCCGCTCCCTGCACCCACTAGAAAGTATCAGATCAGGACAGTTCAGACTTCATCACCAGAGTGGATCTAAAGCCCCGGGGAGGCTGCCTGGCCTCACTGGGGAGGAAGCAACCAGTGTCTTTCCCGCCGGTTGGAAGCCGGGGCGCCCCTGCTCACCCTGGTGATTTGGACATTGTTCAGCTGCTGCTGCCAGTGGAGGATGGTCTCCATTCGGTACACCCACATGTTGATGTTCCCGACCAGCACAGACTTGCCGACTCTTTGGACCAGTGTACACAAGGACGTGTAGAGGGTCTGGAGTAGCTCCCTTATTAGTCTGATGTTTTGCTGGTCTTCGAGGACTGGAGTGGGGAAAAAAACAGTATGAACAGTTATGATGCCGGAACACTGTATATTTTACAAGTGGGCCTTTCTTGTCAATTCTGCTCATGTTATGTGGGTAGCGCCTCTGGAGACATGGTTTTCTTTCTCACTGTTATTTATTCTACACTTAGCCAAGCTTATGCACTTGAGGTTACTGGGTAGAGTTTCCATTATCTAGGTCTCTCTTTGTTCTCTTCTCCCCAGTTTTTGACAAAGACTCTTTCTCCCTTCACTGTTTTGCCAGTACCAATGGCTCACCTGACCTGAAGGCAGTTTTCTTTGCCCAGCAGTGACGTCCTGCCCAGCAACTGGTCAGCAGTCAGGAACGTGAGTTCTGATCCTGTCTGGCTGAGTCTTTGTGTGATTATGGATAAATTACTCTTCCTTATGGACCTTGGTTTCCCTCTACGTACATGACTCAGATCTTTAGATGTGAAGTTTCTTTTAGATCATATAATCTATAAGTCTATTCTGCCTTGAACATAGCTCAATTTTCTAGGAATTTGGAATCCAGAGGCTTAGTTAGCCAAGGTTGGGATGTGTGCCCACATTGAGAAGTTGGAGAGGCTAATAGCAGAGCAAATGGATGCTCCCAATAAAAGGATGGGAGGAGGGTGATGGTGTCTCCCTTGGTCATGAACATGAGTGACACTTCTTTCTCAACTGGAATTTGGCATCCCTTAAGTGCATTTCCATCCACTCACTCTTCCTTAAGTCTAATGACAGGTTCATTCTACTGGAAAATCTATCTGCCCATCCCCATCTCTATAAAAAGGAGAGAGAGAGAGAGAGAGAGAGAGAGAGAGAGAGAGAGAGAGAGAGAGAGAGAGAGAAAGAGAGTGAGCACATGCACGTGCAAGCACTCACCTTTCAGTACCACTTTTTCCAAAATGTTCATGAAGTTCTTTTGGGCGATGCCACTCAAGGATGTGAGCTGTGACTTTGCTATCAGTTCCAACAGCTGTGGATAAAAATAGAAGTTGCCAGGCTTAGAACACAGAGACATTTTCCCCCTCTAATCTTTGCTTTTGGGTCACATGACACATAGATACAGACTGACGGGGAGAGATAGATGGCAGGCGGGCCCACAGTGCAATAAAAAGCAGATGCTCAAAGTGAAAGACAAATGGGGGGTAATTCAAAACCCAGGAATCAGGCTGAATATTTAATTGTTTTTTTTCTTTTCAATATAAAGAGTTTGGCTTCAGCCAGAGTGAATTCACTCTGCCTGTCCTACTTCAGCAAGTGAAGCTGAGAAACTCTAAAGGGAACAAAACCTCCAATGACCTGCAAATGTTGGAGTCCTACACAATCACTCCCAGCAAGAATTCTTCTTCCCCTTGAACTTCTTCCCCAGTGGCCCCAACTGCTCTCAAGGGACACTGCAGCTCATGGTCAGCAAGATGCGCATTTTCCAAGGAAGGGGCAATTCTTATCCAGAAATCTCCTGCTCATGCAGCATTCTCAGTAAAAAAGGTCTGTTAATTAGAACCTTCCGTTGCATTTAAATTCCTGTAGAAAGAGGCCAATCACAGGAAAAGAGAGGAATTCAGGGTTGTATAGTATATATATATATATGTGTGTGTGTGTGTGTGTGTGTGTGTGTGTGTATTTTTATTTATATTTATATTTCTGCTTAGGGGCTCGTGTCCTTGTAGCCCCGAGCTGAGGGTTCAAATCTTGATTTGACCACCTATTAGCCCTGTGGCAATGGGCACGTTACTAATTTCTTGGTGCCTCAGTTTCATCATCTGTACTAATAATACTCAGAGTCCTCAGACTGTCGAGAGCTTTGAATGAGGGAACAGACATTGCACAGTGCCTGGCACAAATTAGGTGCAAAATAAAGGTTGGTGTTTATTGAAAGAGTGTGTCCCAATCCCACCACCCTCTTTATCACCAAACAAAAAGAAATAAAGGTAATAATTTAAGTTGATGCATCCCTAGTCTGGTCTTTCTTTGGTAGCAAAATTCTTTACAGATGTGGAAATATTTAAAAAAATCTATTAAAAATTCTATTGTTGAAAAATGAAACTTGAGACTGGAAGGGAATCTTAGAGATCATGTAGTTCAGCCCACTTAACAGATGAGCAAAATGAGGCTCAAGAGTCTAAGTCTTATCAACTTAGTGAGAGCAGGGAGAGGACGCGGCAGATGCTCTCACAGAGTTATCAAACAAAAGAAGTTGATCTAAAGTGAAAATTTTCTCAGAGCCCAGCAGGAACCCAACTAACTCACCTTAGACTTAAAACCAAGACCCCTGTTTTACATTTAAGCCTAAATTTCTGCTTCTAGGAAACATTTCAAGAGTTTCATCTCCTGGCCAGGCCCCAGTCCGACTTCACTTTGGGTCAATAAACACCGAGTGTGACACTGTGCTTGAGCGTTGGAATCAAGGCTGAGGGAACTAGCAAAGTGACATTCTAAAAATGAGGCTGCAGAGGAGAACTGAAACTTCTGGATCAAAGCCCCAGGCAGTTCAAAGAACCTCTGCTTCCAAGACATTTGTTTAAAACTTCTGTCCTCCGGAGCCCCTTTGGAGACTGTCAAACCACATACAGACTTTTAATTTCCTGAACATAATTTTACTTTCAAGTAAAAAAAAAACTCCAAAGAACCAAAAAAACCCCAAAACACCCCAAAATCTTTTCCTGCCTGGCTTCTGTATCTCTCGCACATGCAGGGAGAAGGAGGTAGGGCAAGGCGGGGGCTGGTTCATTAAGATTAGTACTGGTGACCCAAGGGTGGAAGTCAGGAGCTGATCCGTGCCCACTGCGAGAGGCGAGAAGTCAGGACGTCCACAGAAGCCACATCCATGGGTGGTGACCACACTGGATGACCTCTGCTTGTCTGGTTCAGATCTGTCACCAACCAGCATGTGATAGTCAAGAGAGGAGTGACAAATGGCACCAAGGGACTAGCCAAACCTCGCATTTATCTCCCTGACCAACAACAACCAGGTTGAGAAGGCCAGCCCGAAGGTCTATTAATACGCTGTGCCTCACATGACCAGCATCAAGCACGATGAAAGAAAACACAAGCCTTGAGTGGCTCTCGAACTGCAGTTAGCTGTGCACCGTGACTCATCGTGCAGTGGGAGGGGGGAGGGCCGGCAGAGCTCTGCCTGCAATCCATCCCAAACCCAGACTCCACGTGACTCCCATCTCTTGAGGGTGTCCGTTTTAATCTTGTTTAAGAACACACCAATCACAAGGAGGAGGAAACTCTCAAGGCGATGACTATGCATCCGAGGGAAAACAAAAAGCCCTTCGGTCAGATTAGATGATGTCTGACTAAGGAGGAGGAGGAAGACGGCAGCAAAGATTTCTCAATCAACATCAGAACACGTCAACTACCCGAGTTTAACTTGATCTCCAGAGAAAGTCCCTCTTCCCACTGCCAGGCAGAGGTGGGGTCAGGAGAAAAAATCCTGGAATAGGAGCAGACCCAGCTTCTCTAGCTGGGTGACCGCTACAACTGTATTTCATTAGCAAGTATTTTCTGAGTGCCCACTCTGTCCTAGCACTGTGGCAGGTGATGTGAATGTGATCACAGGGCCACATGATGGCTAGACTCATGGAGTTTACTGTCTAGTCAATGACAGAAGTCATTTAATTTCTCAGAACCCCATTTTCTTCATTTCTAAAATGGAAACAAAAGGACTACCTACTTTATAGGGTTGTTATAAGAGTTAAAGAGATCAGGTGTAAAAACCCATTCTAAATACCAAATTCAAGGCATTATTACTATTACAAGACATTATTTCTTCCTATTTCAGACCCTAGTCTCTTAGTGACGTTTACAGCTGTTATCTGTAAAGGGCCAGAGAGTAAATATTTTTGGGCTTTGTGGTCTATAGGCTCTTTGTCACAACTACTCAGTTTAGCAGTTATAGTGCAAAAGCAGCCTTAGGCAATATGTAAATGAATAGATGTGGCTGTGTTCCAATAAAACTTTATTTATCAAAACAGGTGGGGGGCTGGATTTGGTCCTTGGGCCATAGTTATTCAACTTCTGATCTATCTATCTATATCTCAGATATAAATATATATCATAAATATATAATAAAGTTTAAGATTTATATTAAGATATATAAATCACTACAGATACCTAGACTGTCCATGGAGCAATGATACTGTGGAATGAATGAATATATATGTGTCAGATACCGTGAAATATATATATATATATATATATATATATATACTCTCTCATATATATATATATATTTTTTTTTTTTTTACAGGAGGGCTTCAGAGCCACACTTTGTACCTCAGTTTCCCCCTCTGTAAGCTATGCATAATAATACTACCCACTTCAGAGTTGCAATGAAGATTGACTATGTTCATAAAGCATTCAGAATAGTGTCTGGTACAAAGAATACACTCAAATTATTATCATTAGTTTTTATCATAATACAGAGAATATCACTAGGTAAAATTGATGCCTGGGAGTGAATTAGTAAAGTACAGATGGGTTAAAGATCTTTAGAATCCTTGTATTTTAACTTTATGTATTGTCAACCAAATGCTTAAGTGGTTTCAAATTTTAATTCCTTTCTGTCACTTTTATTATGTTTGTGATACATTTAATAGCTTCCTGTCTGTTGATGAACGCTAATGTTGATACATTTTATGACTTACATAATTGTATCTACCGTGAGGTCTTATCTTGCTAACAGTAAGTGGGGGGTTCCTACATATCAGTGACCCCACTGGGCTCTTCACCTGTACACTCTCGCTTAGTCTTCAATGGTAACCTGAGGAATTAGGCTCTCCATTTGAAAACGAGGACACTGTGGCTCAGAGAAGTTAAGTCAAGCACCTTAAGTCACACCAGCAGTAGTAAGTGTGGAGACAGGACCAGCCAGATGTGTCTTAACAGAAAACATATTAAGGACTTCAGCTTTTCAGTGTCGATCAAATTTGCATCTACAGCCAAACTTTAAAACTAGTAGCAATATCAAGTATTGCTATACTCTAGGAGACAGAGTCTGGAAATGCCATATTAATATTACATTGTGACAGGTAATCAGCTTTTACCATTAAGGGAGGAATAATCTGCAGAAAATGTTAACGTGATTGGGATAGGGCCATTGTTTTGGGTAAATCATTTAGGTCTACTTTCCACATCAGCAGAACTCTGCAGGTCCCACACCAGTAGGTAGTATGGTGTGGAACTAGTAGTAAAGAGGACAGAATTGATTACCTTTACTTCTGTGTTAAAAGAGCTGTGTGCCGAGGGAAGCAAGGCTGTATCTAGCAATTTCTCTACCAAGATGACCTAGCCAGCTGGATTCTTTGCCCCCGGCCACAAGAGAGCAAAGGAAATTGTCCTGCTTGGAAATGGCTCTTTTCTGCTGGGCAAATTTTAGCCCAGGTTCCAGTAAGCTGCGCTGTGTTTAAGGAGAGGCAGAGGGTAAAGAGGAGGAGAAGGCGGAGAAGGAGGAAGAGGAGGAGGAGGAAGAGGGCTCTCAGACTCCTGAATTCCCCGGTATCACTGCCGCGTGGGCAGTCCGGGTATCCGGAGTGATTTGCAGGGACTGCTTGTGCAGGAGCAGGAATGGTTCTGGGCTACCAGAGGAAGGGATGGTGGTCACCGCATGCGGAAACCACATCCTGCCCTTCAGCTTTGGCTCATGCTAGTTTTGGAGACATTGCGTAGGAGAAAATCTAGTTGCAAGCAATACCATAGAGCAAATCTTGGAGCGGATACAACTGCAGTTTGAAGTGGTGTGTGGAACGTGAATGGGCAGAAGAGAGATTCCCCTCCTGTCTCACTTCTCAAAGAGCAGCGTTCTTACCTTCTCTCGCCTTCGGTTCATCATAGCATTCATACTTTGAACAATCAGCTTATGTCACCTCTCTGCCTGAAACCCTCAAACAGCTTCCCTTAGAAGAGAATCTAACCTCCTTTCCGTGACTGGCAAGGTCCTCCCTGATCTGGCCTGGGCCCCTCCTCCGACTTCATTTTGCACAGGCGCTTCCCCAACTCATTCTGTTCTAGCCGCAAGGCCTGTCTTTGGTTTCCTGAACAGGCTCAGCCCAGTCCCACTTTCCAGCCTTTGCCCTTGTCACGGCATCGCATGCTGGCTCTGACCCACCCCTCAGGTCTCATTCAGATATCACCTGCTCAGGGATGCCTTCCGTGACCATCATCTATGGAAACCTCACCAGTTTTATCTTACTGTCGTTACATTGTTCCATTGACCTATCTATGAAATGATCGTTTCCTTACTTGTTGACTAATTGGGATATGAACCTCAAGACAGCAGGGGTTGTTTTGTTTACCACTCTACCCCCAGCCTGGCACGTGGAAGGCAGTCAACCAGTATTTGTTTTCTAAACATTTGTCTTTTAGAATCACTGAGTGTTGTAGCTGCAAGGTACCTGGGAAAGATTTCCCCAAATTCCTCCTCTTTAGATGAGGAGGCTCATGATGGTCACATGACACAATCACGGTCAATGGTAGATGGTCTGGACTGTCAGGATGGAATTCATATGCGGTCTGGTCCCAGATGGATGCTTCAGGAGTAAATTACTTAGAGTGCAAACAGATCACACTTTCCAGGAAGGCAAGCAGCTGAGATCTAGAAGAACACTAAATAATTTGGGCTTCAGAAGCACCAACAGAAGCAGTAGCTTCCCTGTGTGTTTGTTTCAGACAAAACCACACGGAGGTTAACAATAAGGCTGCTGGTCAAGCATAGTCTGTCTTGCATAGACTATTGTTAAGAACATAACTTATCTCTAAATTTTTCTATCTCTTATGACTGCGGGCTCTGAAGTTTGAATTATAGGTCTGATTGAAAAACATGCCTCAGGGTTATCAAAGGGAGGAAAGAAGCTTCCAGGAGCATCTGCCATGTCTCACGTGTTCAATACCCAAGCTGGGTACCTTTTGTCTTTTGCTAGAAACCTTTGGTTACATCAGGCAGTGCCTCTTTTTGTACTGAGTGCCATGTACTTTCACGACCCCTATTTATTCAGTGGATAACACAGATTAAAAACCTGGAAAGTTTTGTCCTGACTTTGATCTTAAACACTGACAGGTTGGAGGAGGGAACATTTCAGTTACATTAATAATCTTCAGGCATGTCAAGATTGGGTAAATATTATTTGCAAGTGAAACATCTCTCTGACTGAGAGTGTTAAAATCCTAAGAAGGAGGGCCAAGTTTACACAAATTAATTGTATTCTCATCTGAGAGAAACTTGCCTGTCTTCTATCCTCCCAGATATTTTTTAAACTGTAATGGTGCCTTGGTCCCTGTTTGCATCAATCTGAGCAGCTCTGTTGCCTCAATCATCCTGCTTTTAGATTGGGCTTCCCGTCTACTCTAACACTCCTCACCCCTACCCTCTGATTCCATGAGGCTAGATGTCACATCACCCTGGGCCCCTGGTTGACCAGTATTCCCCTCCACTTCCATTCTTTCTTATTTCCAGTTTCCTGCTCACACCACTCATCCCTGCAAAGCTTTCTCCCTGCCTCAGCACCTAGCTAACTCCTGGAAGGACTGGTTCTTCAGCATCAGATTCAACCTCTTCCAACAGGCTGTCTTTGGTGCCCCCCTCCTCCAGTCTCTTAGACAAGACCAAAACCCAATCTGCCATTTCAGTGGTGGTTCCTTGTCCCCCAAGTAGCCCAGAAGATCCAGGTCTTCATTAATTCTCAAGTGGCTATGGCGACACTAGGTAAATGTTATGGGTTTCATTCAGAAATACCTATTTAGGAATTTGAAAGCATTCACCAGGAGCAGTCTGTGATCTATGGGGACCTAGCAGAGGGACGGTGTCAATTCCTTGCCTTTGGGGCTCCTCCTTCTGTGGACTGGAGGGACCTTCAGATCCTGGCTCAGTTCCTAAAAACAAACCTTACCCTCAAACAGAGCACTGGGAGTATGGTGTCCGGCGCTCTCAGGAGCTTGCCTCCTCCAATAGGAGGAAAGTCTGCTGAACTGGCATTTAAAACTCAGCTCCCCTGGACATGGTAGCATATCCTTCTGCATAGGAAGCACCTGGTGATGTAGAAACTAGACAGAATTTTTTGTATATTTTTGTATATTTCTGGGCCCGTGGTGGGATAGGTTTAGATTCTGAGTTCTCAAAAAAAAAAAAATTGATCTTGAGGTCTTCAAAGTGTGATGGGAAAGGAAATCTGACAGAAAAAGTATAAAACATCAACCTATCCATTGTATTTTATCTTTAATCTCTATTATCTATTTCTGTCATCTCTCTATTTGTGTGTCTTCTAATGCCTGTAATTAGGACCCTAAAGATGAGGATATTAATGGCAACAACTGAGTCTCTTCGAGGGCTATCCACGTACCAGGCCCTGTTGGAAAGCATTTAAACTTAGTTTTAATTCCCTGAGCAACATGATGGGCCAGATACTATTATTAGCACCTTTTATAGGGATGTGATTCAGAGATGCACTTATGAATATACACAAACTGAGAGCACATGCTTACGTTATTTGTTTAGGAGTCCATGCTCAAAAACACCACTGTTTTGGTTGGCCATTCCTCATTTTTTCGGGTGCCCCTCTCCTTCTGTGGGTACCTTTCTACTACTGAAAGTATCCCATTACTTCTGTGGGATACGTAGGCATCCCTGTTTCTTCAGGTAGCTCCCTCACTTCTGTTTGTGAGTGTTCCCCCTTCTCTGGGTACTCAGACATTGCAGTATCTGCTTGCCTGAATGCTTGTTAGGACTGAAAAACCAGGAATTCTAAGCGACACAGACGTTCTCCTGTAAAACCCTTGACAACCTAATCAGCATTCACTGAAGGACCCACGCTGTGCCCTCAAATGTTAATGCCCCGCAGTGGATTCTCACGGTTCCAACCATTTCTGCAAGTCATTTTCAAATAGGCTCACAGCCTTGTTCTTTTGACTTTGTTGCCATCAGGGTGGCTGGCCTTCCTCCCTCCACCCCAGCTTCTCTGTCTCAACGGAAAAATATACTACCCGTTTTAAGACCCAGGTGGCAGAGGCCACCCTCCGTTAGAGAAAGGCGCCAAGTATGTGAAGTGCTATATTAATCCAAGGTCACTGCGGCAGAAGAACCTAGCAAAGGGGCCAGGCTTCTCCTGCACATCACGACCCACCAGAGGGTTGGCAACCGCTCGTCCTTAATTGAAGGCATTGGGTTTGAATTTGAGTCTTAGTGACATATTTCAGTCTTTTGTTTGCCAAACCGCCAGTCAACTTAAACGAAACCATGTTTTTGGAAAAGACTTTTAGGGGTTGTAGGAATGCAGTAACTTGCTGGAAACGTTCAAATGGACTTAGGGTGGTAATGCAGAAAAAAATAACGTGCATTGGTTTAGGGTGTGATTTTCTTTTGTACTGCAGAGGGAGAAGGAGTAGGGTTGCAAGCTTTTGCTTGTCCTTTTGGTTCTGCTAGCACGGACGGGTCAGTTTTCTCCAGTCAGGGGCTGGTCTTCAAGGTTCTCCAGGACCTTTCTGGTCTAGAGGTAGCATCCACATCCCAGAGAGAAGAGCTGGAAGACCAGGTCAAATGGCATCCTGGCATTAAAGCCTCTCCTGCATGTATGCCTTACTGTGTCTTGTTTAAACATGCAATATGGGGTGCTTGGGTGGCTCAGTCGGTTAAGCATCTGGCTTCGGCTCAGGTCATGATCTCACGGTTTGCGAGTTTGAGCCCTGCATCAGGCTCTGTGCTGACAGCTAGCTCAGAGCCTGGAGCCTGCTTTGGATTCTGTGTCTCCTTCTTTCTCTGACCCTCCCCTGCTCACACTGTCTCTCTCTGTCTCTCAAAAATAAAAAATAAAGATGCAATATGCAAAATATAGCATTTGGGCTCCCAATAGTGTTTTGAGCTGGTTCCCAAACTTGAAAACACAGGGATCACCCGAAGGGTAAATTTATGTAGCAGTGCATGGGCCCCACCTTCAGTTAATTAAATCATATGCCCTAGAGGTGGGCTTCTGTAGAGAAACAAGCTTTGCAGGCGATTCTAGTGTGCAGCCAGTTCAAATGAGAACCAGTGGGCTAGGCAGGCTTAGTTCACAGAGCGGGGAGTTGATGTGTGATCTCCAAAACCCAGCTTACTGGAGACCTACTTTCTCCATTGGCTTCTCTGTGCCTGGGCGTAGTTACCTCCTCCAGGGGACCAAGTTCTCCACTCACCTCCTCTTGGGGACCAGGTTCCAGCCCTACCACCAGCGCAGCCCCAGAAATCCTCGCCAGATCCCCAGGGGAACTGCCAAACTATTTGATCTTTAGGCATGGTGTAAACCTGTTTTTAAAATGACCTTTCATAAACGGGTAGGTCGTTGCCTCTGAAGATTTTAGATCATCCTTAAAAACCAGTTAAAATTGTATTTAAGCCGGGGGTGTGTATAGTGAAGGGGAGAAAGGCAGTGAGTATAACCTGAAGCCTATTAAAATAAGATGCAGATGCTATATGAAAACCCTTTCTTTCCATTTTATATTCAAAATTTTTGATTCCATAAATTCCAAGAATTTTCGTACCTATGGATAAAATTAGAAAATTTTGAGATAGTGGTGTTGGCCCCCTTTTTTTTTTTATTGCTTCTGCATTGCCTGTTTCTGAAGAGGACAGCCAGCATTGAACACATTTTGTAAAAAAAAATGTACTTGGCTTTAGAGGCAGCCGGGTGGCTCCGCTGGTTAAGCGTCCAACTTCAGCTCAGGTCATGATCTCGGGGTTCATGAGTTAGAGCCCCAGGTTGGACTCTGTGCTGAAAGCTCAGAGCAGACCCTGGAGCCTGCTTTGGATTCTGTGTCTCCCTTGCTCTCTGCCGCTTCCCACTTGCACTTTGTCTCCTCTCTCAAAAATAAACAAAAATTTTTTAAAAAATATACTTGGCTTTAAAGAGACTAGAAAACATTTTTTTAAATGCCTTCAAAGTTAGTTCAGTTGTTCACTGGAACTAAGGAACCATTAAAGTACTGTATTAAACCATTAGTGGGAAGATGGTGGGGACATAGTGGCAAGCTACTTTGCAAAGCTGCCTTAAGGGTAAGAAGAATAGAGGAGACGTGCATTGAGTTCCTTACAAGAAAACCCTCAAAATGCAGTGCCTGTCATTAAAATGTTTTAAGCTTTTTATAAAAATAACATTATTTCTCAAATTATAGAGGACTCTAACAGTGAAGGAGCAAGAAAAAAGAGATTGTTCTTTCCAAAACAGAAGCATTTTTCCACTACTGCTGAACCTGACAGTTCTGAAAGCATGCGGCAGTTTAGATGATGTAAGGGAAAGTGCTGGTATTTTACAGTTAGATATGATCAGATACAAGTTCTCAATGCTGAGTCTTAATCAAGTGCCAGATTTCCCATTAATTTTTTTTTTGTAAGTAGAAAAACATTTATCAACTGAATTGAAAAGGCATATTAGGGAGAATCAGTGATAATTTAGGTGAGTAGGCAATAATAAATATTAGTAGCTGACTCTGAATAATACATTCAGATTTGTAGGGTATCTTCATATACATTAGTGAGTTCACCGCTACTCTGTGAAGTTGGGGTTGTTCTAAATCCTTACGTAAGGGGCAGCTGAGTCTTAGGTTGTCACAGTGTGAAAGCAGGGGGGCAGGGGCACGACTTCAGACCACTATACCTTCTGTCTTCTGCTTGCAGAGAACTTACTACGGCAGTGAAGAGTGTGGGCTCTGACACTGACCAGGTTTCAGATCCTGCTTTTGTTGCTTCCGTAGCTTTGTGACCTTGGACAAGTCATTTTACCTTGCTATACTTCCATTTGTTGAAACTGACAATAAAAGTACCCACACTTCATAGGGTTAATGGAAGGATAAAGATGAAGGCACATAATCGCATGAAGATAGATTTTTGCTATTATGATCTTGTTCCTTTGCTCTATTTCTTGTGAAAGGAAAAACAGGTAGGAAGAATCATCTACAAACTGACCGTTTTGCTGATCAGTTTGTAATTAAGATGTCAGAGCTGGGTGTCCTCCTCTGACACCTAGAAGATGGAAACTATTCATATTCTTAGCAACAGTTTCCAGCTCTTGCTGGGCCTGTCTCCAACCCAGCCTGGGCTGGGCTGCAGGCCACAGTGACCTCCCTGAAATGGCAGAGTCACACTGAATGACGTGAACATTTCATCAAGAAGGTCTCTCATTTTCGTCCCTTTTGGATTGGAATAAGGGCTCAGCTGAAAGCTGACAGATCTGCTCATGTGGTCACAGGCTCAGCCCAGAGCTTCTAAACTACAAGGAGGCCTGGGTTTTTATCAGGTCAGTTGGGACAGCTAGGCCAGCATCTGCCCCGATGACAGGTGAATGATCCAGGCCTCAAGGGGGCTTGAATGTCATTGCTCTGGCTGAGCCGTGGTGGCAATCATGTGACTCAGTAACTGGGCACTGAGAAGCACAACAACCCAGGAGAAAGAAGATAAAAACCCAGCCACGCAACACCCACAAGGGGTAAATTCCCTCCTACTTTTTAAAAATTTACTTTTTAAATTTACATCCAAGTCAGTTAGCATATAGTGCAAGAATGATTTCAGGAGCAGGTTTCTTAATGCCCCTTACCCATTTAGCCCATCCCCCCTCCCACAACCCCTCCAGTAACCCTCTGTTTGTTCTCCATATTTAAGTCTCTAATGTTTTGTCCCCCTCCCTGTTTTTATATTATTTTTGCTTCCTTTCTCTTATGTTCATCTGTTTCGTATCACTCCCTTCCTACTTAAAAAAAAATTTATTCTTAATGTTTTATTTTATTTTTTGAGAGACAGAGTGCAAGCAGGGGAGGGTCAGAGAGAGAGGAACACACAGAATCCCAGGCAGGCTCCAGGCTCCGAGCTGTCAGCACAGAGCCTGATGCAGGGCTTGAACCCACGAACATGAGATCATGACCTGTGCTGAAGTGAGACACTTAACTGACTGAGCCACCCAGACTCCCCAGTTCCCTCCTACTTCTGAGCCTAAAACCCAAACAGCTGCTACCTCTCAGGTTGGACCACTGACAGAAATGCACAACAGAGCTTGGGGGGTGGGGGGTGGGCAACAACAATAAACCAATTAAAAAGAATCACTGACTTGAAGAGCATGGATAGACTTATTTACTTACTACCTTCATCATTAATATCTTGCCAAGGCTCCTTAAATATCTCCCCCTCCAACCTAGGGTTTCAAATGTAAAGCAACGGACCCAAACAGTTAGTTAGTATCAAGCTTTAGGTGAACATGAGACTAAATATGTTATCACAAGGGGTGGAAGGGAGTCACGGGAAAGATGCACTGAGGTGCTTTGAACTTAGGAGGTTTTGTGGCCTAAACCAAGAATGCCGTGGGGTCACCTAGAGTCTGCTAACGCAGGACAAGGAGGACAGGGAGAACAATCAGAGGTCCAGAACATTTTTTAACACAAGCCACGGTGTTTTTCGGCTTGCTTACTACATTCTCTTGCCAATGTTGCCACCAGAGTCCTTGCTGCCTATAGGGTGTCCCATTTATGGAGGGAGGAGGAAGTGGCTTACATGAGGGACTACGGCCATTCCTATCTGTCACCACCGTCCTCACAGGATCCATGGGAGGACTCAAAGTCCGGAGGTGGACAGAGGTGGACTGTTTTCCACTTTTCTCAAAATCCTCAGTGTCCTACAGAGTTATTCTCTGGGGGGAAACTACCTCAAGAGAACCCGAGAAAGACAATTCAATGGAGACTCTGCTAACCTACAAAACTCACCCGTACGACGTAGTTAAATCTTCTGGAATCCAGAATGGCAGTTGAGAAGTCCAGCCTGTTGAAAGCTTCACCCAGAGTGCAATATCCATGGCGCTGAATATGAAAACGGGGGGGGGGGGCACAGAGGTCATTCTCCAGAACGGTGCACCTGGACCCTACTGGCAAGCTGGATGCCTGTCTCAGGGAACTATGGGAATGTGCTGTTTTCCTGGGCCAGGATGAGCTCTTTCTGGGAACCCCCTGTGAGCCACAAAGGTGGACAGTGCAGCCAGCTGCTGCTTTAGTCCATGACTCACATGTTAAACACCCCTCTTCATGATTTACACCATTTGGGCTCTTGTTCTCTGCATCAGCTCGAATGGGAAAATCCTAAGGCGCTTATCCAGGAGAGGTTAGGAGTTAGACGCAGAGGGTCACTGTAACATCTCCTGGGAGGAGAATTAGACTTCCTCGTGTCAGCACTGCCTGCTACCTTGCGTCGCATCCTCAGTGTTTTTCTCATTGGGATCATCAGAAGCATTTTTTAAAGCTTTCAGGAGGAAGTAAAAGAAGTTTTGATTTTTTACCTATGAACGCACAAGGCATTGGGAGGAGAGGGCCCTGACTCACAGCATCTGCTCTGAGTATCTGGGTAGTGGTGGGTGTGCCATGATCCCCATGGGCCCCAAACCACAGAGGGATGTATATATTCACCAAAGTCCCTGACAGTGGTAGAAATTCCATCATTCTACCACACTGTCTGGTAACCTGAATATCTGAGCAGATGCCTGCTCAGGGAGAAAATATAATGTACATCAAAGTGTTTTATAAAGTGCCATGCAAATGTCATTGTTACAGTGCCTTGTCCCCTTCCACATCTAGCTCAGTGTCTCCTACTGAGCAGACATGAAAACTTCTGGTGTGTTTAGTGATTAGCTCCTCCAGGGCTAAAAGTTAACCAACTTGGAGTCTAAAGAGATCTCAGAACAAAAGAAAGGCACCGTTCTGGGGGGAAGGGCCAGGGCTTTATAACAACACATTTGAGATGGGTATCCTAATCTTTATAAAGCACTTTTACAAACGTGATCTCACTGAATGGGGAGTCTACCTACTGACGTCCCGGTAGCCTTAACTCTAACCCACACCTAGCCATGACTTGAAGTCATATTCTTGCCCAGTGTCCCTCCCTATCCTGTTGGGAAATTCATAAGGCTAAGCATATACTCTTTAATAAACAGATGGATGCCCACCTCTTTAGTACTTCCTTTGTGAACATAGATCCATTTTTCTTGGTGGAAATCTACAGAGGCAAAAAAAAAAAAAAAAAGGAATTAACAACAAAAACCCCCACAGCTTTAAAATTTGCAACATGCCCCAAATCTTAAACTTGTTTCTTTTTCATATACTCTGATGTGTTAAAAAGTTTTAACAGAAAGGACAGAGACCTAAGGTGCCTGGGTGGCTCAGTGGGTTGAGCATCCAGCTTTGGCTCAGGTCATGATCTTACGGCTTGTGAGTTCGAGTACTACTTTGGGCTCTGTGCTGACAGCGTGGAGCCTGAAGCCTGCTTCAGATTCTGTTTCTCCCTCTCTCTGCTCCTCCCCTACTCATGCTCTGTCTCTCTATCTCTCAAGAATAAGTAAAACATCAAAAAAAAAAAAAAAAAAGAAAAAGGACAGAGACTCTATGACAATCTAAGAGATGCAAATGTCTCATTTCTGCAGTGTATGCATATATACATGCACACATATTAGAGTTACGCGTATTTGGCCTGAAGCACTCCCGATCTTTGATCATCAGATTTAGTACATCAAGGCTTCACACTGGAAAAAACATCAAACACCCAAGTCCAAGTTTGTTTTAAATGTCAAACCTACAACTTATACAAGGGCATAAAAAGTAGAAATAAAGCAGATAACGTGAAGAGATCATGTAGTATGGGTGGATAAACGAAAGATCTGTAAACTAAAGATCTGTAATTCCTGCTTATTCCTAGGACTTTATATTCTTACCTACAGCATCTAGAAATGCAGTAGTATTTATACAAGGAAAGAGGGAAGAACAAATCTGTTTTCAGAGCCTCACAACACAGTGACAAAAGCACATGCTGGAACTGATTCAGCTGACCATATCACTGTATAATATAATAATCAAATATTAGTGACAAGCAGGAAAAAAAACCCCACTCTGACTAGCAACTGACTTATAATAAACAAGACTATAAAGAACACATTGATCTTGCTTGTAAAATGCACAGCCAGGTTTCTGAGTGCAAAGTTCCCAGTAACCTCTGTCAGTGACACAGCGAACATTAAAGCGGATGGCTCACGTTCGAGGTCTGAATCCCCCCCGCACCCGCCGCCGCCAACCCCCAGCCAAAGAACCAATCCTAGGGATCTTCAAACAGCTTTCTTTTAAGTTCAAAACAAATGGCTTACACTGGGTTTTGGTTTTGCTATTCAGCATGTCCTTCTTTCTCTTCTTGGCTGCAACATCATAGTTCAGGCTGTTGAAAAGGTTCTCCTTATTGTATACTTCCTTGTTGCAGTAACTAGGAATAACAGAAGAGGGGATGAGCTATCACAGCTATACTTTAATAAGAGCTGTTTCTATAAATAACTTACTGAGTTATAAAACACCAACATACATCTTCTCAAACAAAACAGTAAAACCCCCTCAAAAGAAGTCTGTTTGGCCACAGACCTCCCTCTTTGGGGATGCAATATTGTCACATCTCCGTGGAAGGCAGGGATGGGGGCTTCTACTGCTTTTGAATTCCCAACAGTGCCTGCCTTTGTGTTTGACACACAGCCCATCGCCCTTTAAATTAGGGCCATGCCGGGTACTACAATATTACTTTAAGCAAAAATGAGGACTGCAGCGGGGAGGGAGAGGGATGATTACTGCTATCCTTGGAGTACACAATGCCTTCATTTTGCAAAAGCATCCACTGGAAGCTGCTTTCTAAAAACAAACAAACAAACAAACAAACCCCCAGCTTTATGGAGATATAATTCACATACCATACAATCCATACATTTAAAGTGTACCCAAGCTTCTTTTAACTAGCACGCCTCTATCATGCCTTTGAAACATGATCACATTAGCAGAAATCTGCCTTACACAATCCACTGCTGGGAGATGTCGAGTGTACATGCGAATTGTTTAGATTTCATGTAATTCCATGACTAACACTCGGCATCATGCTACGAGGTGAGGACCTTGGCTCCTAAATAAAACCAGCTGATTTCACAATTCATAAATTCATGAGGGCTGAAAAAACAGAACTGCCCAACTCACGGGTCACTGAAGGATGCACGGATTCAACTTGGGTCAGGTGCGTATTTCTGCCAGTAGGCTGGGCTACCATTTTGGGGCAGCTGAGTTCTATTCTGTGATACAACGTAACTTCACAGTAAAACTCTTACGTTACCCTTTTCATTGAAGGGATGCTGGAGAAATATTGAAGAATTATGAGTAGGCTCCCCAAGTCCCATGAGTATATATATGTACAAGGTGGGATTTATAACGCTCACTAGTGAAACATAAATCAGGGGCTCTTTCTTATATCACCGATATATAACAGCTCTTTAATTTGAGTTCCTTTGCTGAGTTTAAAGTGTGATTTGCTTTGTATCTTCTCTGGACATACATCTGTTGGATAAAATGAGGCACACCTGCACTTCTCCATTCAACAGACTTTATGTAAATGGTCAAAGAGAAAAGAGGGTTTGAAACAATTTCCAGTATCCTGTTGCTACAACAGTCTCTCATGTAGCACAAGTCAATACGTACAATAAGTATCTTGCTACATAAATGCTTACCCCTGATGTCACCAACAATGTGCCCAGTGTTTCTGGACCCATAGGAATAAGCTTGTTGGATAATCATTTGTTAATCTGTCCTTGTAAGGCCATATTTAATACCATTTATTGAGATTTCTAATATCTCGAGCTTTCTTTTCATTCAGGGAAACAGGATATTTTTAGGTTTCACAGAGATGACTGCAGAAATGTCTTCTCTTAGAGACAGATTCTTAAGCAAGCCCAGGGTCAATGTTTGGGGCCAGGCTCTGTGTATGTCTACTTGCATGACTGTAGTAGACAGAACCACTGACCGGTCAGTTACTGCTCCAAGGTCAGCAAGAAAAGAGAGGACTAAGGGAAGGCTGAACTCTGAGTCCTTAGCGCCAATTTAAGAAATTTCAATCAAAGTTGAGGAGAAGGGAAAACGATGGAAGGTTACTTGACTGGTCCATGCTGTATCAAAGCTGAGAACAGCTTTAGAAACCAAAGTTAGGAACGTCTGGTGTGTAAAAACACCACAGGAAGGCTTATTTGCACAGAAAACACACTCATACACCATGAACAGAAACCGAGAACCTACATTCCACCTGCAGAGAACCATAAGATGAAGCAGTTTAACTCTCAATCACACCTCTGAGATCTGGCAGAAAGTTTTCAGAGCCTGAGCCATAGATTGTGACCATTTCCCCGAAATTTGAAATATTTACAGTTCATCTTACTCTCTTCTAATTGAGAACATTTACTCAAGGAATTTGAGCACGTGCTTTCCTTATAGAAATGACAAAAATCTGCTTTAAGCCCGAGTGACTCATTTCCAAAGTTAGTTGAAGGAGAATTTGACATCACTGATGATGCCCTCCCGCTGCAGAATGTAGAAAAGCTTCAACCAAAGACAAACCCAGCATTTTTCTCTTGGTTTATCAGGTTTTAGACTTAAGAGGTAGGGCCTGGAAGGAAGGGCTATGAGGTTTGTTTGTGTTGCCTGTTTATAGGTTTTCTTTCAAGCAGTAACATATTCAGTTAGAGGTTATTCTGAGAGTTCAATTATGTCCATCCCAAGGAAATGCAAAGCCAACAGAAAATTACAACTGAAATTTTTAACAAGAAAAGCCACCACCATTTAGGAGCCATGACATTTCACTTAAAAATTTTTTTTTTAAATTTTTGAGAGACAGTGCAAGCAGGGGAGGGTCAGAGAGAGAGGGAGATACAGAATCTGAAGCAGGCTCCAGGCTCTGAGCTAGCTGTCAGCACAGAGCCCGATGCGGGGCTCGAACACACGAACTGTGAGATCATGACCTGAGCCGAAGCTGGAAGCTTAACTGACTGAGCCACCCAGGTGCCCCAACTTTTTTTTTAAGTAGCACTATTTAAGGATGCTAATTTCTTCATTAAATTCAAGAATAGCCACCAAAGTTGCCATTTTGTGATTAGTTTTTACTACTCTTGATTTTTATAGGCACAGGCATGGAAGAAGAAAAAAGACCTCTCCCAGCCTTATACTATCAAAATACACATACCTAGATACTTAAAGACAACTTTAGAAATTATGGAAAGATTTCAAAATAAGACCATTCGGGCAGAGGAAATAAGGGGGTGGGGGGAAAGACTTCTTTCTCGTTTTTTTTTTTTCCCCAATCACAGGCCACTTAAGAAAGCTGCACCTGCCCCAAAGGGTTTAGTTGTGGATTAAAGCTGGTGAGATTTCTATGCTAATTTGCTCTAATACATATGCAAATCAGCAACCTCCCGTGACTAGTACCCAGATTGTTCTGGTAAAACAAACAGCCCAATAGATGAAGCTTGCAGAACAGTGCCTTGCACACAGTGAGCACTCATAAAAATCTGAACTATTATTTCTGTCCTCTGCAGCACTAGTCGTCCAGGGCACCAGGCTTCCTGGTTCAGCCTTAGCTATATGGAAAGCAACACTGGAGTTTTCAGCTGCAGGCCCCCGGACTTGAGAAGAGTGGCCTGAGGCTCAGCTCGCTGAGATGACTCATCCTGGGGGAGGGGGAAGCAGGAAGGTCGGTGGTGAGGCTTGGAGGTACCTCAACTACCACTTCCTTGAAGCATTCTTGGATCACCCCAAATTCCTGCCAAGCACTTTCCTTGAATTTTTAATCTGCCCACCCACATTTCAACTGGTCATTCCTCTTCTACCTTACGCCGTTTCAACTTTTAAACAAGGGGTACTGCTTTAAACTTATTCTAAATCCTGCTATGATCTCAGTTCAGGGCACTTGGCCAGGATGGCCTTGTAAGGTTCTGCTGTTGGGAGGGGACGGGGTCTGGAACACGGAGAGAATGGCTAGCCGACTCCAGAGAAGGTGTGCTGTGCAAACAGGCTGGGGTCAACTGTAAACACTCTTCCCAGGTGGGGGCCCACCAAGCCACCTTTCATTCCCGACTCTTGTTCACGCAGCTCACAGAACTGGACTTCGAATTAGAGAAGTATACCAGGCCTCTGTCGTCCTCTGTTTGATGGCCCCCCACCCCCTTTTGAAAGGGTGGCCTTTTGTTTTCTCCTAACAGGAGAGGCATTCACCTGTGTAGGCAGGCATTCGGCCCAGACCTTACATCACAGAGAAACATGACCAAGACTAAAAAGAGCAGGGATATTTGAGACTACAGACCTAGGTCTCAGAAGGCCAACTGCTTTTCAGAAGTTGGCAGACTTCTCATGCTAAGTAGGGAAGGGATTGTTTACAATTGGTGGACGAAAAAATACTCCACAAACAAACAGCCAGCTGCTTTGCCAGGAGCTACCAAATGATTCCTAAACTCTGACTCCTCCAAGAGCCACAGGTGGCCACCAGATCGATCACCACTTGTGATCCATGGCAGGGCCACAGCTCTGGTCAGAAAGCATGAAATGGGAGGAAAGAAAGAAGGCTCATGTAGGGAACAAAGGGGTGTGAAGCTATGTGATCCCAGCCTAGGTTAAACTTTTAAACCATTTTCAAGGTCTCCCATACTGTGGCGAAGGCACCACTATTTGCTTCTAAAGGGGAGTGATACCAGCATATCTTGGAGCAGATACAGTGTGAATATTTATATGAGCCAGAGGTTCTGTATTTTGAATCCTCATCGGCTGAACTACTGCACCCTCCTGCAGAACAACCTATAATCATATTCGAGTGAGCCGAGGGGACATCATTCAGCAGATCCTTGCTGTATTTCCCCAGAAAGAATCTGGACTGTTGTGCAGAAATAAAGTAACAAACTATCAAGATCATCATTCCTTAGGAATGAGGAGGCAGGAAGGAAGCTTCTAGTCGACTTAGAAGCAAGCTTCTAGACTAGAACTAGACGCAAGGTCCTAGTTTAGGGAGAATCATTTGGGTAAATTGGTAACTTGCATCCCTAAAAGGTTGAGTCTAGTGACAGCAGTTGGTCTTTTCATTTTTCTATTAAGTAAATTATCTGATTTGCAATAAGACTTCTTATTTGCTCCCCAAACTCTACAGGAATTGCCTCAAAATATCTTTAACATAAGGGTTATATAGGCTTTTGTCAGTCCTGACAACCCGCCAGAATTCAATGCTTTTTGTTTTCTCATTGGAAGACTAAAGGAGTTTGATGTTTTACAAATCACAAACAGATGGGGGGCTCTGGAGGTCAAGCTGTCAAAATAACCACACTTTCTTGATGGTTTTTTAAAAATTGAGTGCCAGGGGCTCAGCCAAAAAAACCACTGGTAAATCTCAGTAAGTGGGAACCTGGTCTGGCTACAGAATTCATCACTGAAATCAATTTAAGGGCTCTGGTGCCAGTGGTTTCAACCAAAGGCTGCGGGGAAGGGCATCCAAGGATGACTGGGCTGCACTGGTCGCCTCTGGACCCACTTTCATCGCCCTTCCCACCTGTGACAAATGGCAGGGATCTGGAAGTCGACTGTTGAGACTGTTGGAGATCTGGGACTGACAGATTCCAGACCACTTATTAGACAGCACTTCTGCGTTATTAACCAAACGGAGCACCAGAGCCTGCTCCGGTGGACCTCGGGTTTTCAACTAGACTGACGCGGCTCAGGGAGTCTTTCTGCATAGATAGGCATCACTTGAACTTATTTCGGTCAGAAAACTGACAGAAAGGGCCACTGAGGAGACAGGTGCAAACGCTTCGTCCTCTCAGAAGCAGAAGGCGTGTGGGTTGCATTCCCGCCTCCCTTCCCTCCTCTGCAGCTCTGCAGCCGCGAGTCTTCACCCTGGTTCCGCCAGTCCGCCCCGCGAGCGCCGGTGCCCCAGGGACCATCTGGCCCCCCTTCCTGGTTACTCATCCTCCCTGCCCACTCTGCGGTCGCCTGTGCGTGGGAAGAGCCTGGAGGTGCTGCACCCATGTCCAATCGCGTCACCCGATTTGTGCCCACAGCTCTCGGGAGCTCGGAGCCCCGCCACCCCAGCGGTTTAAGGGCGCGCAGCCCACTCGCTCGCGCCCCCGCTCAGGCAGACGGCACGACTCCAGTGTCCTTAAGGCAGGGGTCCCCTGAAGTTGTGTGCTTGAGTTGGAACGTTTGCGGACAAGATCCGCGTTTGTCGTCACATTCCCAGAGGGACCCAGGGTTCCGTAAAGAGTCGTGCCCACTTGGAGACGCAGACCTTGAACAATAAGAGAAACCAAACTCCCCAATCCCGTGCTCTAGCGACCTCTGCAGAAACCCGGTCAATTCCCCACCCCCCACTGCTCCCCCACCTCGGCCAGGGGCTCCCTCCTCACCCTGTTCCAGCCCGGCGTGCCCCCCATTCTCCCGCCCCTGCGCCCCCGGAACCAGGCCAGGTCTGCTTGGCGGGGCTGCAAGTGGGTGGCGGATCCACTCACCTGCTGAGGTCGCTCACGAAGCTGCCGCTCTTCTCATCCAGGAAGCGCTTCCAGCCGTCGGCCGTCTTCACCCAGCTCTGCCCGGGGGACCGCCAGTCCTGCCCGAGGAATGGCATGGCGCCGGGGGGCGACGCAACGGTCGGACTCGACGGACGGATGGACAGGACCGGCCTGGCGGCCTCGGGGACGCGCTGCCCGGGGCGGATGCTCCGGGGTGCTGGGGGCGGCTGCAGGGAGGCGGCGTGGAGGGCTGC
>NC_043714.1:62803254-62825799 GCF_006229205.1 Suricata suricatta
AGACCTGAGTACACTTTGGTCTTTCCCTTTGGGACTGCCTGGGAAGTTAGGGCTCTTCTAGATGAAGCATTTGGAGATTCTCAAAGTCGGGGGCTCGCATGTCTATGTATTTGAAGCATAGTGGCTATGTCTTCGCTACATAAAATTCCAGTGATCCTAACTCATCCTTTAATTAGTTATCCAACAAAATTATTGAGTGCCTCCCATGATCTTCTATTCATGCATTTACTCAACAAAGACTAATGGAAGGTCCGCTGGGTGCTGGTCCTGTGGTAGATTCTGGTATATGATGGTGAACATTGGATAGTTTAGAGAGAGGATAGCTCTGTGTAGGACTCTTCTGTTTGCCTTTCCAAATCAATTCTCTACCTGTTCTCAGCCCCAGGATGCTGACCTGTACTGATGCATTACTCAGGTCCCTTCCCCAGTGAGGCACCCCAGCAGGAAGTTCGAGGGAGGGAGGAGCATGAGCACAGGGTTTGTGGTTGAATGAGACCTTCAACTGAAGGATGGTTGCTGCTCTATAGGGAAGCCAGCTGGACCTGACTTCCTCTCCTTCCAGGTTCTGGTAACTGCTCGCTCTCCTCATTTTGGGGTCTTCTAAATAGATACAGTTTGGCTGCTCTGAGCCTCAGCTAGCTGCACAACCCTTTGTGATTTTCCTATATCCACACCTTTGTAAATTACAACGTCCTCAGATCCTCCTGTTCTGGGGGCGCCATCTGTTATCTACTGGGACCTGAGGAGGTAACTGAATTACAAGTTGAGAAAAGTGCTGTAAAGAAAATAGACAATAGAAAAAACCACCCCTGTAGGGTAGGTAACATTGGCCTTGCCTTACTTTATAGATGAGGACAGCAGGGCTCTGAGAAGATCAAAGAGTTAGACTGTGGCAGAGCTGGGATTTCTACCCAACCTCTGGGGTCAGGGTTTTGAACTACACCACGCAGAGTCTCTTAGTACATGAGAATATTCCACACTCTCTCTGTTGTTGTTGTTGTTGTTGTTGTTGTTTTTACCAAAAACCTGGCTGAGAGGTGGTTCGTAAGCTTTTCTACACATTAGAATCACCTGGGGTCCATATGGGGTGGCTCAGCTCAGGTCATGATCTCAACGTTTATGAGTTTGAGCCCCTCATCAGGCTCTGAGATGGCAGTGTGGAGCCTGCTTGGGATTCTCTGTCTCTGTCTCTGTCTCTCTCTCTCTCTCTCTCAAAATAAATAAATAAACTTTAAAAAGAAAAGGAAGCACCCAGGGAATTAAAAAAAATCTTGACATCCAAGTGACATCCCAGATAAATCTGAATCCCACAGTGGGGGAAGAGATCTAAAGAATATGTTTACTATCTGTTCATTTAAATTTTCGAGACACTTGTGCATTCATTTCCTATGGCAGCTATAACAAATTACCACAAACTGGGTAATTTAAAATAACCCACATTATGGATCAAGAAGATGTGGTTTATCTATACAATGGAAAACTACACAGCCATGAGAAAGAACGAAATCTGGCCATTTGTAGCAAAGTGGATGGACCTCGAGGGAGTCATGCTAAGTGAAATAAGTCAGGTGGAGAAGGACAGATACCATATGTTTCCACTCACAGGTCTAACAGGAGAAACCTAACAGAGGACCATGGGGAGGGGAAGGGGGAAAAAGAGGGAGAGGGAGGAAGGCAAATCATGAGAGACTCTTGAATACTGAAAATGAACTGAGAGCTGAAGGGGGAGGGGAAAAGGGAAGGGGGGCAATGGTCATGGAGGAGGGCACTTGTGGGGAAGAGCACTGGGTCTTGTTATATGGAAACCAACTTGACAATAAACTATATTTTAAAAGCCCCACATTAATTTTCTCATAGTAATGGAGGCTGGAAATTCGCAATCAGTATCACGGGCTAGAAATACAAATATTGGCAGGGCCCCTCCCCCCCTGGGGAGTATCCAGTTCCTGCCTCTAGTGTCTCTGCTGGCCGTGATGGCATCTGTCCCATCTCTGCCTTGTGATCACATCGCACTCTTCTGTTCTCTGCCTCTCTCTTCTAAGGATACATATTATAGCAGTTAGGACCCACCTGTCTAACCCAGGGAAATCTCATCGCAAAATCCTTCATTTAATCACATCTGCAAAGACCCTTTTTTCAAGTAATATTTACAGTTCTGGGGATTAGGACTCGTTGTCTTTGGGGAATATGATTCAACCTAGGACACCTTTCTACTCAACATTGGCCCTCAGCCAGCAGGAATTGGGGCATTGCTATTAGAAATGCAGAATCTTGGACTCCACCCCAGACCCACTGAATCAGAATCTGCATTTTAACAGCTTCCCAGGTGATTCTTATGCACATTAAATTTTACAGATGAGGTACAGAGGGAATAAATTACTTGTCTGAAATTCCACTGGCAAGGTCGTGACTTGAAAGCATGTCTTTGAATTCATAATCCAGTTTTCTTTCCATAATACCATGCATATAAACCTACTCTTTTTTGGAAACAGAAGATGATTTTTTTTAAAGAAAAATTAAGGTGTATGCCTGTCTTTTCTGCCAATAAAATGTTAAGTTTCATACTGGCAGGGACTGTACCCCTTATGGTGATTAGCATAGTGCCGGCCAGTTGAGGCTCTGATCATCACTGTGTATCATATTTGACAGAGTTTTCTTCCTTTGTTTGCTTCTCTAGATGGCCAAGGTGAAGCAGAAGTATCACAGGAGGGCCCTTCTCACCAGGAAGGACTGGGAGGAGATTTGATTTATGATCATACATCTGGCACCCCTGTCCCTTCAGCTCCTTCAAAGAGAAGGTACTGTGCAGATGCAGGCAGTCAGCGCACATTTACTGAGCACCTCCCACGTGAGAATAATAACCGATCACTGTTCACAAGGCACCAAAGGTCTAAGGCAGGAAGACAGAGGTCTCTATGTACTCAGTTTCCTCCACGGCAGTGCTGGCCTCTTGATAGTGGTCAGCCATCAGCGAGCCAGGGTCCCAGTTCTACCAGCTTCTGCTCTTAAGTCCCCTGAGTTAAGGTCTTTATGTGCCTCATAATTCAAGAATGACAGCAACAACGGAGACAGACTCGAGAGCTGTCACTCGCCTGCTCTTTAATTCATCAAGGTGCCAGATGTCTTGGCTTTGTCCCAAATGTTGGTACTATCTGACAAAAAGAACAAATTGGCCTTCTGCATTTGATTTGCTGTATTAGTTAGCAATTGATGTGTAACACTCCCAAACTCAGAGGCTTAATAAAAAATGTATTGTTGCTTATGAGTCTATTGGCTTGTTGGTTAGTTTTACTGGTCCTAGATCACTACACATTCACACTCGTGTGTGTGTGTGTGTGTGTGTGGTCATTTGGTGGCTCCGCTGATTTTAGTTTGACTGTTGGCTGGTGATAGGCTGGTCTAAGATTGCTTCACTTGGGACCATTGAACTCCCTCCATATGGAATTAGACCCTCCAAGGCTAGTCGGAGCTTGGTCCAGCAGCGGTGATGGCAGAGTTTCAGGAGAAGGAGGAGGAGTACATAAGGTCTACTGAGCCTAGGTCTGGAATTAGCAAAAGTCATTTTTGCTGCATTCTATTGGCCAGTGCAAGTCATGAGTCCAGCCCATGTCAGAATGAGAGACCAGTGATAAGGCAAAGACGAAGGATCCAAGGATGCTAATACCTGGGCTGTCAAGGTATATTTGTTTATGTCTATTTGTATATGTCTATTTTCTATATTTGTTTATGTCTATTTCCTACTCATTGTAATTCCTCCTGCCTTCCCTTCTTTGTCCAGTCAGAATTCTTACTATCAATAAAGCAAATTAGTGCTTCCTGTGTGGCAGATCGAGTTGTTATTACTGGGCCATACAGGACAGCACACAGTAGATATGTGGGTAGAAGGGGTGGGGAGACAGCTGGAAATCAGAGACAGTGATAGCTGAGAGGCTGAGTCTTTAAAGGAGACATGAAAGTTGTATGCACATACTCACTGCAGTATCCCTTTCCCCCTTTACTGCACCATGACAACCATGGCCCCCAAAGCTCCCTGACTCAGGATTTCAATTATTTTAATTTTTTAATGTATTTTTTTTAAATTTATTTTTGAGAGACAGAGAGAGAGGCATCACAAGCAGCGGAGGGTCAGAGAGAGAGGGAGACACAGAATCTGAAACAGGCTCCAGGCTCTGAGCTAGCTGTCAGCCCAGAGCCCGATGCGGGGCTCAAACCCATGAACCACAAGATCATGACCTGAGCCGAAGCTGGATTCTTAAGCGACTGAGCCACCCAGGCTCTCCTCAATTACTCTTAACTATCCTTGAAGGAATCCCTTGCCATTCATTTCACTCGAATAACAGCACTGCATGGGGAGGGGCAGGAGAAAGAGAAATAAAGAGGAGTAGACCTCTTCTTTTTCCCTGGTCAGTGCATTCTCCATCAATTGAAATTCTACCCACCGAATAATGCTCAACTGACATCCAGCCTCCGCAGTGAAGTCTTTGTTGCTTACCTGGCCTCTCAGGAATTTCTCTCGTCTCTGAACTCTTATCCCATTTTTTTTTCCTACAACACATTTTACACTTATGAGTTCTTTCTTGCTGTGCTTCGGTCCTCTCTCCCTTGGATAGATTGCTAGTTCTGTAAGGGCCAGGCTGATGGCTCATTCATCTGTTTTTCCTCCAAGGCCAGCACAGAGCTTTCACACAGTAGAATGACCAGTGCGAATTTGCCATTTTGTTAATGAACATATATACCTTTTGCTCTCTACCCTTCTCTACGTGTACTATCTCCTTTCATCCTCAGAACAACATCACATGGTAGGAATTATTATTTTCATTTTCAGATGAGGAAATTAAGGGTAACGTCACATTGGGAAAAACAAATATTTTAAATCAGATCAGTCTGAGTCTAAAGCTTTGGGATTTTTATGAGCTTACTCTGTTCTCTGCTGGACTCAATTATAATCAGCAGAAATGGAATGAAGTCAAATGCAAGACGGTGCTGTCAGAAAGCAGGAGAATACAATTCAATAAGAACTCTAGCTCACTTCATCTCCCACCTGTTGCTGCCTTGGTGACAACAGGGATCCTTCACCTCTTTCTACTATTTTCTGATTTCTAAATGCCCAGGTGTTGTGCATTTGTTTCTCATTCCTTCTGACAGTCCAGATAAATGAAATCCCTTGGGATGTGAAATCTCACAGAGATGGCATCTTGGCCACTCCTCCCAATTTCCTCTTTTACTGATTCTTTCAAAAGCAATCACAAAACTCAGGATTGTTATATCTACTATAAATGGCAAAGAGGTCCTGTGGGTAGGACCAGAAAGGAAATAAGGGAGATCTTTAGGCAGACCCAGTTCTGCTACTGACCGGCTGAGACATTGGAGTTTCTCATTTTGTAAAACCAAAAATAAACGATACCGATAGTCTTACAATAAGAGTTGACACTTATTCTCATTTGGCACTGGGTTAAACCTTTACATGCATTATATCACTTAATAATAGCCATTATCTCATGTGGCAAGTGCTATTATTAGCTTCATTTTTATGATGGAGAAACTGAGTCATAGAGAGATTGAGTCACTTGTCCACTGACATTTAGAGATAAAGAGAGAGAATATGTGATACAGTATAAATAAAAGCACTTAGAGTACCTGGGAAAATAGTATCATGGCTTATGGATCCAAAGTATGTTCTTACTTAATGAAACAAATATGTTAAACTTTCTTTTAATAGATCAAAACTGTTGACTAAGATCCATGATGGGGAGATCAGATCACAAAACTACCAGGTAAGTGACAGCCTGGTTCTTCTTGTGTGAACGAACAGCAAGGTCCGGAGTGCCCACCTGCTACTTTGTGTTGTAGATTGCCGTCACCATCATTGAGGCCCGCCAGCTGGTGGGTGAGAACATTGACCCTGTTGTGATCATTGAGGTCGGGGATGAGAAGAAGCAGAGCACCGTGAAGGAAGGAACCAATAGCCCGTTTTACAATGAAGTAAGTCATGGTGGTCACAACATCCCCTCCACCAAGGCTCCCTGCGCTGCCATCTGTGGTATTCTTTAGCCAAATAGAAAAGCCATGTGTCTCCTTACTGCTCCCCCTCATTCATCTAAGCCCTGGCAAATTCTCTGAGCTCCTTGCAAACAACCCCATAGAGTTTCACAGAAAGGTAATGGAAAGGACAGATCAGGTATTCCTACTGATTTTATTTTATTTTATTTTGTTTTGTTTAAAACATTTTTAATGTTTATTTTTTAGAGAGAGAGACAGAGGCAGAGTGAGAGCAGGGAAGGGGCAGAGAGAGAGGGAGACACAGAATCTGAAGCAGGCTCCAGGCTCTGAGTTATTGGCACAGAACCTGACGTGGGGCTTGAACTCACAAACTGTGAGATCATGACCTGAGCTGAAGTGGGACACTTAACTGACTGAGCCACCCAGGCACCCTGAATTCCTACTGATTTTAAATTAATTGCTATGTTTTAAATATACCCATTTTCTTATTTCTTTGTTTAAATTTATTCTTATTTTTTATATGCTCATCTTCATCCATTATAAGCTCTGGTTTTATATTCAATAAATGAGTGTTGGTTATGAAGAAGATAAACATTCCTTTTTGTGAAAGAGACACTGAAAATTTAATTATTAGTTTTGGAATAGGCATGTTGCATTGGAAAGTAAAACAGTTGTATTTTTCCAGGCAGTGCAAAAACTGTGAACATCAAAGAGAGAAAATCATTAAAGACAGGAAGCTTCTAAATATTATACATACTAAATTCTCTTTTTCTAAATAAAAAGATGACACAGTAAAAAAATTGCATAAGATACAAAGAGCATAAAATCCTGTAGGATGAAAAATACGCATCCCTCTACTCTTTGATCCCTAACCCCCCATCCTCCTGACCTAGAGGCAGCCATCCTCACCAGGGATTTGTGTGCCCTTCCAGAGGTATCCCGGGCATGTATGGGAGCACAAATAAATATTGTGGTCAAATGGTAGCATTCTATTCACTCTGTCCTAGACCTTGATCTTTTCACAAAACAATGTATCGTAGAGGTAATACCAAGACATATAGTTCAATCTCATTTTCCCCTCATAGGTGTAGTTTCCCCACTGCGTTGATACACCATAATTTACTAAACCAGTCATCTCTCATTAATGGATATTAATTTTTTTCGGCTTTTGGCTACTACTTTTACTGATATTAATATGGCATAACTGAGGCAAAGAGTATATGCATTAAGAATTTTGATATCAACAAATTACCCTCCAAAGAGGAAATAATTTATACTCTAACTGACAGTGCACAAGAGTGCTTGTTTCCCCATAGGCACTTTGACACCATCAATTATTAAAAAATGCAGCAGGCTCTTAATTATTTCCCTAATGGGAGTAGTAATTGAAAAGGGATACCATTAGTTGTGAAATCAACAGAAAATGGGAAAATCAGATTTGAGCTGTTAACTGCTTTCCTCGTCATCCATCACCCCTGTCTCCAAACCTTTTACCATGAATTTTGTCTTTCCTGTTCTACCCCCTCCATAACAATTTTTGGCATGGATGTGACATGAAATAAGGTGTATGAAAATGCTTCAAAACAGCAAAGCTCCATAGGTTTGTTACATGGTATAATTAGTATTTCCTTTATGCATGCAAGTCCTGGATCTAAATGACATTAAGTTGGGACCAAGTGCAATCAGTAGACACTCAAGTAAAAATATAGAAAAGTTCAAGTAAAAACCTTTGGTACAGTTGAACTAAAGACCTTTGTTATAGCTTTTGCCTCTAATTTTCAAGCCAAAGGCCATGAGATGTTGAAGGAATCAGTTATTAGGGGCTAGGGAATATTTTTCAGCTATAAAAATATGTGTGGCCCAAAGATCTAGGGAACCTGTATGAGGCAATTGAGTTTGAAATGTGAAATGCAGCAGAAAGCAATAAACATTGGAACTAATTTATTGGTCAAGGAACTCACAGTATCTCATACATCAAAATAAGAAATTTCATCTGAGTTTTCCACATAAAAGAAAGTCTGAACAATAAAACTCTTTAAAAGTTTGAATACACACACACACACACACACACACACACACACACACACACACACACACATGAGCAACTTCCTGAAATGTCATATGTGTTTTCCCATTTTCTGAAACAGAAGACACGGAATGTAATGTGACCTGTCACTGATGCTAAGGACTGCCATTTTGAAGGTCTCTTATTATGGTGTGTGATGGCATCTTTCAGTTTCCACATTTTGGTTTTTCTGTTTTGCTGTGTAAAAGCAGGCCATGAGCAGCCAGCTCTCCCATTCCTACTACTGTCCTGTTCATCTCTAAGGTCCTTGTGCTATTTTCCCACAATGAAGCTCAAAAACAAATAAAAAGCAGCTTCCTGGTCCTGCCTCCCTCACCCCTACTAGTCCCCCCAAAGACACAACCCACAATGAGACACCATTCCAGTGTTCTAAATCTTAGGAGAATACAATTTCACATTTGGGAGGTACAGTGAAACATCTAGTATTTGAACCCCTTGTGTGGTAACTTCTGGAGAAATAGGCCAAGTTCTCAGGTCCAGCAGTAACCAGCTGTCTGAATGTAGCGTGTCTTTTAAATCCTTTGGACTTCAGTCTTCTTCTATGTGTAGAATATAGAGACTGGTCTAGCTAATGTCTTCAACCCTAAAATTTAATCACTTTCTTGGGGCGCCTGGGTGACTCAGTCGGTTAAGTGTCCAGTCAAGTGACTCTTGATTTTGGCTCAGGTCATACCCATGGTTCCTGAGTTTGAGCCCTGCGTTGGACTCTGCACTGATGTGGAGTGCCTGCTTGAGATTCTCTGACTCCCTCTCTCTCTGCCTCTACCCTGCTCTTTCCCTCTCTCTCAAAATAAATATACATTAGAAAAAATAAAATTCAAACACTTTCTTAAAATTAGAAGTCTTCCTTGTCCATAATTTCTTTTCATTCTCTACCTGGTCACTCTTGGGAATATCACAGCAATGTTAGAAACTGAAAAATCCTGAGGAAATTAGATTTTAATCAAGTTTGTCCCAAATTAAAACTACATTGAGATATGAGTTTTACCCATCATTATTAATAGGCAAAAAATGTAAGAGAATTGATGATATAAAGGGTTGGCAGCAGTATGGAGAAATGGAATTTTCATATGCTGGCAGTGAGAAAATAGCATGGCTTAGCCCCTATGGAAGGAAACTTCACTCTATTAGAAATTCACATGCACATAAGCTATGACCCAACACTTCCACTTTCTATGTCCATTTTAAAGGAAAAATCATATATATCCTGGGCAAAGATGGGGTGACAGCATTTTCTTTTTGCATTTGAATACAAAAAGAACTTAGGTGACCTTAAATAGGAGATGACCAATCAATTGATGGTGTATTCATGCCACTGAGGACCATGCAGCAATTGGTTAGAATGACAGAAATCTATAACTACTCCAGTAATAAGGTTCTTAGATGCAAGTCTGGAATTTATGGTCAAAATTAATTTTATGTTTTATAGTACTTTGTGTTTGACTTCATTGGACCCCAAGTGCATCTTTTTGACAAGATCATCAAAATCTCAGTAAGTATATCATTGATGATGGGAAAGATTCTAGGCATTGGGAACTCTTTAGAACACCTCAGCCTGTGTAGGGGTGAATAGACTTGGGAGTGGGTGAGTGTGGGATGGTGAGTTCAAAACCAGCAAGCTAGAACATGCAATAACTAGTGTGGAGGAATTTGGGAAGGAAAACCTCTTTAAGGAAATCGTGCCTCCTGGAAACAAGCTATAAGCTACTCTCAAGCCGTCATGAATTGAATTGTGGAGTTTACTAATGTAGGAATGTAAAATACATGCTTCAATGGCCATCTTGATGATTGCCATTTTGAATTGATTTCTTTATTTTTATGTAACGAAATGTTAGTGTCTCTCTCCTGGGATGATACCTACACTAATGATAATTAATCACACCACTCCCCACTTGTAGTTGGTAATAAATAGAGAAGTAGGAAAAGCATCAGGAAGGAAACAAATATATCAGTAATACTGGATCAGAGAATGTGATTTGGAGCAAGTGGTTGCCATTTGGCTTCTTCATAGCTACCTCTGAGTGTAGACTTTAGGACCTGTTTATGCGGGATTGTGTCTGCTGCATAGACCCTTCCTCAGCCCTGGAGGGTGAATTCCTGCCTTCACAGATCATGTCTGAACAGCAGTGACAGAGAAGATTCTTGTTCTAGCCAAAGGCACCTGATGAATGTGGTCCATCACATGGAGGACATGAATGGGAAGGGAAGGTGTCCATGCTGAAACTGTACTCACCCAAGTGAGAGAGTATGGGCCAGACAGAACTCACACCACTCACAAAAGAGACAGAGAGACCAGTGGGTGACAGACCTCATTTATCTTGCCCCTCTGGGAAATCACTGCTTCTCCCATGAAGAGGGTAGCATAGCTATGCAAGAGGCGGGGAGAGTGGTGCAAAGGTTGGGGCTCTTCTCCTAATGGTTCTAAAAGGACAGACTCTGTACTTTATGTGACAATGTAAGATGTGTGGAGAATAGGGAAATGTTTTCCTCAACAGTGACACCAACTCTAATCAGAATTTTAAGATGGCAAAACTTGTCTCGGAGACTTCCTTGCCTGTCCTTATCACCCACTAATATATATTATATTATGTTATATTATAGTAATCATATATCATTTATTTGATTATATATACACATATCATATGTACAACATATAAATCCTGCATTAAGTCTTAGGTAATAGTGGAATTATTATATTCTCTTACTCAGGGGCACTTGAAGAATGTGGCGCTTGAAGAATGAAAAGTTGTTAAGAGCCAAACAGTCTTCATGTGAATTTCAGGCATGAGGACAAGTGTTGCAGAAGATATTTCGGGACCTGGGGCATGGCCTAGGGCTTTGTTACATTGCATAGCTCAGCCAACTACCTGTTTGTGAGATGGGCAGTGTAACTGGGTCCTAAGGAACTGTCTAGATTTCAGACAAACAGTGAATAGCTAGATTTTTATACCATAGCATACATGAGGGTCATGACTCTGTAGGATGGTAGGTTCTTAGCCCGAGGACCAAAGCTGGTATTGCCTATCTTTGTTCCTCTAGCTTGGAAGAAGAGAGACTTTGGGCTCCTGAAATGACCCCTAGGGACAGAAACCAAAAATTTTACAGGGAAAAGTCCCTTGGAGGGGAGTTTAATACAAGTGTTCTGCTAGTCCATGAACTAAAAGTCAACATGCCCAAAGAAATTGAACATGAGGGAAGAAGGAGGGAGTGCAGTAAGGAGGGACTATTGGGATGGCCAGGCTATGGCAAACCTCAATGGTGCTAAAGACCGTCTTCCCTTGATAGTGGCCCCCTGGCATGCAGGGCCCCAGAAATCTGTGTGTGCCTCCCTGAAGTCCTTGTAATCTAATGCTTGACCACATGAGGCTTCCCTGGACATAAGGCTGGGTGGATGGATGATTTGAGGAGGCCTTCTGTGTTATTTAAAGGCCCATATGGGCTCTTGTGCCCCATTATCCCATCAAGCCCACGGGGACCCAGATGCCTTTGACCTGAGAAGAGAGCCTGATTCAGGCTTGTGTTCTCGCTTGGGCCTTTGGGAAATCACATTAGCAACTGCAAGCATAGGGGGTTTGGAGTGAGCATTGTATGCTAAGCCTTAAATAACTCCTTCCCAGGAGCCAAGAGCTGTCCTTACTTCCCCTCAGTTATCTTACCTCCCTTGCAAAGTTTGGGCAAGGGAGCAAGGGTGGAAAGGAGATGGGAAGGGCTGTCGTTTCTTCATTTCCCAAAGTCTATTGAATTTGTTTTTTCTTATTGCTTCTGCCAAAGGAAGCTGTTTAGAAACCACAAAAGTCTCCTATTCATACATCATTCAATCCGGGAATCATTCATTAATTCACCAAATGTTTATTGAACACATATAATGAACAAGGCCATGCATATATGGTGGGTAGGAGAAAGAAGGAAACCGTCTTTGATTCAAGGAACTCAGAATGTCACAGAAGGAAGCCCAGAGGCCATCTAGTCTAACTTGCAGCTGCTGCAGGAACCCCTCTCAGCACCTCCTTGACATGGGATTTTGTGCAGTGCTTGGTTATAGCCAGTGATGGACCGTCACTATCTCCAGAAAAACCTATTCATTGCCAGAAAATTCTTTTATAGAAACTGTCCTTAGAGTGAGCTGAGTCTCTATTTCTGTGACTGGGAAACCTCATGGGGAACTTAGTCCCTATTGTAGATGGCAGGATTTCCAAGATTGGAAAATGTTTAAGTTACCATGACCCCTTCTCCACACCCCCAGTTTTCTCTTTTTTCTGAGTTAACAGTGCTCCTGCTTCATCAGTTTCCCGTGCAGTGTGCCTTCTGGACCCCGTAGCAGGGCTGCTGCTTTCCTTTACAACTTCTGCTTCTTGATAGCCCTGCATCCAGTGTGTCGCTGTGTCTAACCAGGCAGCCTGCTGCCTTCTGATCAGACAGAATATTGAAGATGACTGCTTCCCTTGTTCTGACTCTTATACCTTTCAAAGCAATATGTGAGGAGTTCCTTGAGTAAGATGTGAGCAGAGAGTTTTGGAAATTTAGGGGAGAAAGAGGACTCTCAGTTGAGGGGGTCAGGGAGCCCTGCTTGGAGGAGGTAACATTTTCTCTAGACATTGAAGGATGGGTATAGTTTCAGTAGGCAGAGATGGGCTATACTAGAGCTCACTTTGGCCTAAAAATACTTTCCAAGGCAGTGGGATTTGTTAGGTGCACTTCGCTAGCTGAAAACCTGCCAGGAGGAACAGGTAGGTGAGATGCTTCTGGATGCCCTTTTCACGTAATGACCAAGCAGCAAGGTCTAGAGTCCTCACTGAGGTATCATGAACCCATTTCATAGATCTGTTCTCAAAGAGAAATCTGGTGTGGCCAGACTCACTGCTCTGTCTCTCCTCAGGTCTTTCACCACAAGCTGATAGGAAGCATACTCATCGGTTCCTTCAAAGTGGACCTGGGGACTGTGTACAACCAACCTGGTGAGAAAGCATCCCTTCCTCATCTCTCCTTTACTCGTCTCCAGTTTGCCACACCTGGAGGTCAGCTCATTCACCTGCCCATCCACTGCCCCATTCAGTCAGTCTATGAACACCAATTACACAGTCAAAGCAACACCTGGCCCTTTTCCTCAAAGTTCACAGTCTAATGACAAAATTGTCTTTTATGTCCATACTTCTGAACAGTTGCCCCCTCTTTCCCCAACAAATTCTCTCTCATTTACTGCTGTGATGCTGTGAGGCACACACAGAAAAAGTGACACAGGAGTTACACATTTGGACTCTGGAGCCAGGTGGCCTGGCTTCAATTCTTTTTAATGTTTGTTCACTTTTGAGAGACAGAGACAGAGTGGGGGAAGGGCAGAGAGAGAGAGGGAGCAAGAGAGAGAGAAGCACACAATCTGAAGCAGGCTCCAGGCTCCGAGCTGTCAGCACAGAGCCCAACATGGAGCTTGAACCCACAAACCACGAGATCATGACCTAAGCCAAAGTCAGATGCTTAAGCGACTGAGCCACCCAGGTGTCCCGATGGAGCCAGATGGCTTGGCTTCAAATTCTACCCTGCAGCTTCCTGGTTGTGCAACCTTGGGCAAATGACTTGACTTCTCTACACTTCAGTTTCCTCATCTGAGAAAATGAAGATAAAAATAGTGTCTCCTTTCTAGGGTTGTTGCATACCATATAAGGATTTGCTATGATAATTTTTACTATCTTTGATTTATAGAAAGTGAAACTCAGAGAAGGCAGGTAATTTGTGCAAGGTTAGGAGTGGATAAGTAACTGGGCCATCAACAGATATAGATCTTTTCTTACGAGGCCCCTTCTCTTCAGCAGTAATTACAACTCACATTGAGTGCAGGGGGCCAGGCCGTGGGTATCACTGAGTGCGGTGGGTTAATACATTAAGGGGTGTTGCAGGCTGTGCACAACCCATTGTGGCTACTCAACTCCTTTACCACCTGCTGACACTTGGAAATGTGCATTCTGTATTGGCAGATCAAACAGCTTTTTCCACATAAGCCATAAGTCCAGATTTTGTAAGAGATTTTAAAGTTTGGACTGACAGTGTAGACCAAACAGAAAGATCCACAAGTCACATTTACAGCCTGTGAAATATTGACTTATCTACTCCATTCATGTCTCATCATAGCCATTCATAGCCTGTCAAAGCTAGGGACCTGTCAGGCAATAAGCCATGGGGTGAAGGCTTTCCAAATATCTGCGGCAGGTTGGAGAGAAAGAGAAGAGAGCGGGAACAAAAGGAGAAGAGGGAAGGAGGGGAGGGAGGCAGCACGAGGCTGGGGACACCCCGATGAGCTGCCCCCTCCAGGGAACAGAGCTTGGGAGGCCTTGGGTGTGGGAATGAACTGGCCGCACCTGCTGGGCCCGGCCACGCAGGGTATCTGAGCCGTCGGGATGCTTTTACAGGTCATCAGTTCTGTGACAAGTGGGCCCTGCTCACAGACCCTGGCGACATCAGGACGGGCACGAAGGGGTACCTGAAGTGTGACATCAGCATGACTGGGAAAGGCGACGTCTTAAAAACCCACCCCAAGACTTCCGATGCCGAGGAGCAAATAGAAAAGTGAGGCAGGTCCATCCAGGGCCACGCAAAAGAAATGATATGCCCTAAGTATCTCTCTTTCCCTCCCTGCCTCCCTCTCCTGGTGGGTACATGAGGATTGCCAAATTCATGCCTTGTCCACTGGGGATTCTGCTCTCTCAGAGACATCAAGATGTGTCTTATCAGCAGTGTCACTAGCCTTTGGGAGGTCAGCTTCTAGGACAAGGACAGGCTGTCTCCCTATGTTCTTGAGCTTATCCTATTTATCTGGATTTGGTTGACTTTTCTTTGGAGGAATTATACTTTAAACCACCGGTTTATGAAATGGGAAGACTTAATGCACTTCTTCTAAGGTGCAGTGTGGGAGACAGTGTTTATTCTACACTTTGAGGACTGGAATGAGTTTGCAGTCACTGTATTCATATCCTTTGCTGCCATTTACACCACAAAGAAAACTCATTTTAGCGATGAATCCTCATCTTTTCAGTTTTTTTCTCCTGTATCAGGATCCTTCTTTCTGCCTCCGGATTGCTTCTACTTCTTCTCTTCTTTCATGTGAGCGAGCTTTTTGATTTTTTGTTTTTGTTCCCCCTCAAGGAACCTTTTGATCCCTAAAGGGTTTCCATCAGAGAGACCCTGGGCCAGATTCTACGTGAGACTCTACAAAGCAGAGGGGTTGCCCAAAATGAACTCCAGCATCATGGCGAATGTCACCAAAGCATTTGTGGGTGACAGTAAGGACCTTGTGGACCCCTTTGTGGAGGTGTCCTTTGCTGGACAGACGGTAAGGAGATATCATCCCCACCAACGGCAAACCCGGGCCAGAACGCCACTCTTTACCCAGGACATTTCTAATCAAATGAAATCAAGTTAAAATAAAAATTAGGAAGTGCCTTGAGAGAGAAAGCTTGTCTCAAAAGGCATTGAGTCACATGGCGGGTAAGTGGGAGGGTGACCCACTTACTCTCTAGGACCCAGGCAGACAGACCGCCTTCATCACCTCTGGCGACTTCTCCGAGCTCTTACCGAGGATCTGTAGCATTGCTATCTGCCTCCTAACCTGCTCCCCAGGCTTCCCAGGTGGTCCTTGTCCTAAGTGAGCCTGGACATCTCTATTCCCTGCTGTTCCCTGCTCAAGAGACCTTGGAAATACCAGGGTCTGGGCACATGGTCACAGCTTAATCCTGGTTGGCTGGTATTTGAAGCTTCAACTGACACATATGTCATCTCTATCCCTACAATATATGCTACCCTTCATCTTGGCAGGGCGAACACTGGAGTACTTTTTACCTGGACCCTTTGGCAATCATATGGAGCATCACCTCCATTTTATGACAAAAAAACTGAGGTCCAGATGGGGCAAGAGCACAAAGCCCTTATAAAAGCCTTTGATAAGACACAAACTCAGGGTCTGACTATATCTGCTGCATTCCTGGAGATGCAAGGAAAAAGTCATGTTCATAACATGCGTGTTGGCTTGATTTCATAATCTTGTGATTATAAGAACTTTCAGAGGACAGGACCCATCATTACTCCCTTTGTCCCTGATGACTGGCATGGTGTCCAGTGCAGGGTAGAGTGTCAGGACAGTATTCCTCCCTTATCTGTGGTTTTGCTTTCTGTGGTTTCAGTTACCCGTGGTCTACCACGGCCTGAAATTATTAAGTGGAAAATTCCAGGAATAAATGATCGCTGAGTTTTAAATTGCACACTGTTCCAAATAGCGTGATGAAATTTCGCGCTATCCTGCTCCAACCTATCCAGATGTGAATCATCCCTTTGTCCAGCATATCCACATCGTCTGTTGTTAGCCACTTAGCTGCCTGGCTTATCAGGTCCGCTGTGGTGCTATGGCAGTGCTAGAGGTTAAGTACCCCTTATTTTACTTAGTAATGGCCCCCAGATCCAGGAGCAGTGGTCCTGGCAATTTGGATACACCAAAGAGAAGCTATAAAATGTTTCCTTTAAGTGAAAAGGTGAAAGGTCTTGACTTAATATGAAAACAAAAGAAATCGTATGCTGAAGTTGCTAAGATCTATGTTAACTTTTATTAGGGTATATTGTTATAATTGTTATATTTTATTACTAGTTGTTGTTGGTAATCTTAGTCTGCCCTATTTTGAAACTGAACTTTACCATAGGTGTGTATGTAGAGGAAAAAAAGTGTACATATAGGTTCTGTCTGTGGGTTCAGGCACCCACTGGTGTCTTGGAACCCATTCACCTGTGGATAAGGGAAAGCCACTTGATGTTTCTGGGTACAATGGATCTCCCTGGGTGTCAGTGGAAGCAGGTTCATTATTTCTGGCAACTTGGTTTGCCAGTAGGCTTGAAGTCAGGTCAGCAGACATCTTTCATTCCCTCCAACAGCTCACGTCTTGCTGGCTTTGTCTTTAGGGGCGAACCACAGTGCAGAAGAACTGTGCTGATCCCGTGTGGCACGAACAGGTGGTCTTCAAGGAAATGTTCCCTCCTTTGTGTCGGAGGGTGAAAATCCAGGTGTGGGATGAAGGCAGCATGAATGATGTAGCACTGGCCACCCATTTCATCGACCTGAAGAAAATCTCCAATGAACAGGATGGAGATAAAGGTAAAACCCCATATGTCTGACTCAGACATGAGGCCACAAAAGAATTGATTTAAAGCCCTCATCTTTAAAACAAGAGGATTGGAGCAGGCAGTGTGTTAGGCACTTCTAAGCTCTGTGTGGTTTGTGGCTTGGGTTTAGGGCCGTAAGTGGAGTCTGGCTGTGGCAGCCAGGAGCCTTGGTCCCAGGCCCAGGTCTTCCATGAACATTGTCCTTCAGGAACCACACCCTCTCTTTGAGCCTTAGGTTTCTTACATGAAATGTGAAATGTTGAGATTAGATCAGATGTTGACAGGCTCTGGTCCAGGGGCCACATCCAGCCTGCCAAATATGTTTTGTGGCTCACAAGCTAAGAATGGTGTTTACACATTTAAATGGTCCAAAACTTTTGTGCCCCCAACTCACTGCTAGGAGCACGAGGTCAGGAGTATTGCAGGAAGGTGCTGCTGACTGTGCCCTCAGAGAGCCAGGGAGGGAATAGAGAGTTCCAGCTCATCCATCAGTCAGGAGAAAGAGCTTCTACTCTTTATTTGCTAAAGCTAAATTAGCAGGCAATAGCTTTCTAATAATCCCCCCAAACTCTCCATTCTTAAAATCCCAAGGTACTCTTTCTCTGCACTACAAATTTATATTAATTGATGAATATATTTATGCATATATATGTGTATATGTGTACATATGCTAATATATACTCAAGGCTTAGCTTAAGCAGAAGACAAGATTTCCATATTTTTCTGCCTCTCACAGTGTGACACCACAGAAAAGCCTCAATAAATACCTATTGTTTAAGTCTTCATATGTGGGAAGGGTTTGCCATAGGATTATTTTATGCAGAATGCACACTCTGCCCACCTTCAGTATTTCTCAATTAGACATAAACATGTTTTACTCCAATTTTCAGGAACTTCTTGATTGTATGCAAAGAAGTATATAGAGGTGTCTTCAAAATTAGACATTAGGGGCCATAAAATCTTTTTATCCCCTTTAACACAATAGCTCTGCTTCTTTAAATTTTTTTAATGTTTATTTATTTTTGAGAGCGAGAAAGACAGAGTGTGAGTGGGGTAGAGGAGAGAGAGGGAGACACAGAATCTGAAGCAGCTCCAGGTTCCAAGCTGTTAGCACAGAGTCCAATGCGGGGCTCTAACCCACAAACCGCAAGATCATGACCTGAGCTGAAGTTGGACACTTAACCAACTGAGCCAGGCAGGTGCCCCCCAATTCTTAAAATTGACCCTCCTTTGGGACAAAATCTCTCTCTGCCTGACCCCTCTTCATGCCTCATCATCCTGTTATTTGTTCTTTCAACACAAGGTAAATCTCTTTCTTAGCACTTATAAATATTTACTCGTTTAATATTTCTTTCTGCTCTGTTCTCCAGTGGGCTCTGTTTGGCATCCACACAGTGCCTGGCACATGTTCAGAGTCAATAACCATTAGATGAATGAATGGACAGACAGAGATGCATGTGGGCATTCATAGAATCATTACAGCTATGACCATTGTAACCTGCATGTGCATGCAAGGACTATAAAGCAATACAGCACATACAGCAAAATGGCCATTGTGGCTCTTTTGGGGATGGAATATTCTGTAAATGTTTTCTCTTGTGTTTTCTGTATATTTTATATTCTGCATGGGCATGCACAATTTTCATAAAGCAAGAAATAATCAACTTGCTTTATCGGGCAACTAAAGTTTGGTTATTGTAGGCTTTCTACCGACCTTTGGACCTGCCTGGATTAACCTGTATGGCTCACCCAGGAACCACAGTCTGATGGATGACTACCAGGAACTGAATGAAGGCTTTGGAGAAGGTGTGTCATTCAGGGGCAGAATCTTGGTGGAAATTGCTGTGGAGATCCTTTCAGGAGGGATGCAGGAATCTAAATTTTCCAAGACACTCAAGGAGCTCAAGTTGTCTTCGAAGGACAAAGATTCCAAGTCTTCCAAAGGCTCCAGTAAAGACAAGGATGATAAGACCGATGGTGGAAAATCCCAGCAGGCTTCAGACAAGACCAACTCAACAGAGGTTGAGGTGGAACCTTTCGATGTGCCCCCTGAGGTAGGTCTGAGCACTGCCCCTGTGAGACAAGCCCAGAGAGGAAGCACCACCGGCCATCTGCTCTCATGGGCCCCCAAAGTCATGCACAGGTCTCCTCCCCCTGCAATCCACTGCCTCTTCCTGACACATTCCTGCTGTCTGCTCATGATAAGTTCCTCAAGTGTCCCCCAAAAACACAGATTCCAATGGGCACCAAAGTGAGGAAGTAGGTGGTGGGAAGATGGAGTGAGCTCTACCCATGGCCTAATTTTGTTTAGTTTGTTAGAACAGCATATGCTCTGGATGTGAGGCATTGTGGGATGGGGAATGAAGAGGAGGAAGAGTGGGTGACATGCTGGGATATAAGAATTTGAGAAACCTATTCCCCTGCCCACGCCTGGGGGAAAATTGCAATTCAAAGGAATGCTTATTTCTGTGTATTGCTCAACCTTAAGCATGTTAGCATTCTTCCAGCCCATTTCTGTATGATGGGAAAGAGATCTGGGTCACCAATATGAATGCCAACTGTGAATATCCCCTCCACTGTTCAGATGAGTAAGAGTACTTTTTAGTTAAGCCAATGAAGGAACCTGTGTTTTGTTAGTAGCAGAAGTGAGTAGATTCCAGCTTTCAACTTGAATGGTCTGCCTATGGGGGTGTATTTCTCAGGTCAACAAGAGAGTCGTTTCAGCTGGGGAAGAGATGTGATGGCTGGTCTGGGTCTGCTTAGCTCTGGCAGAGCCACTTATTTTTACTGCTGGGATCCAATACATCTCCAGCTTTTTGGGGAGAGCTTGGAGCCCAGGGTTGGAAATCTTGGAGATTGGTTCTATTCATGGCTCTCCAAGTACCATGTTTCAGTTTACTTATCAACACAATGGGGCAGTAATAGTCCCCCTGTCATAGTCATCTGGGGGTGAATGAGGGGATGCCTGTAAAATGGTTGGCAGGGTTCTTTGCGCATACTCGGTAGGCAGGCAGTGCGTTTGCTGTTGCTGTGATCAGTGTTCCTATGGTTTGTTCCCACTACCAGTAGGCAGCTATTCGGAGCTGTCTACCCTGTTGTTTGGACCTACCCTGGGCATTCTGTGGACCTCCTCAGTTCTCCCTTATGAACTTGTATATTGGGAAATATTCTTTGTAAATGCGTGGTTTCAGTTTGTTATGGTTAAGATTGGCATTGCCTTGCTGTGATTGTATTTATGTGTATTTTTTCAGAATGTATGGCAGCTTTGGAAATGACATTTTTTGGACTTTGCCAGAAACTGCGGGTATCTTAAGTAGCCACCTATGCCAGTATCCCCTGTATCTGACTCTGTGGAAACCTTTCCTATTGTTGAGACTGGCTATTTTTTTCTAAACAGAAATTACCAAGTAGAAAGGGCCTAGTGGAAGATTTTCTCAACCCAAGTCAATATCTTCAAGATATTTTGCTAAGACCATCTGAAAAAAAATCTAGCAGAAAACAAGGGTAGCTGGGAGTCTATGCAGAGCATACATTTTCTACAAGGGTACTGGCTGCTGTGTAGAAGGAGGTAGGAGAGGGGAAATTCAGGTCTCATTCAAACCGTTACTTCTCCTTCCTTCTTTTTTCATCTTGGCTTCTTGTTTGTGATCTGTTTCTTGCTGGCTTTATTAGTTATCTTTCACTACATAACAAGTACCCTCAAATTTAGCAACTTAAAACAATAAACATTTATTTTCTCTGTGGATGAGAAATTTAGGAATACCTTAACTTGGTGGTTCTGGCTCAGAATTCATGAGGTTTCTTTTTCTTTTTAAAAAATATTTTTTTAACATTTATTTTTGAGAGACAGAGAGAGACAGTGTGACCAGGGGAGGGGCAGAGAGAGAGGGAGACACAGAATCCAAAGCAGGCTCCAGGCTCTGAGCTGTCAGCACAGAGCCTGACATGGGGCTTGAACCCATGAACTGTGAGATCATGACCTGAGCCAAAGTCAGATGTTTAACTGACTGAGCCCCCCAGGCACCCCAAATTAATGAGGTTTTAATCAAGATGTTAGTAGGGGCTGCAATCATCTGACAGCTTGACTGGAGTGGCAGGATCTACCTCCAAGATGGCGCACTCACATGGCTGTTGGCAAGAGGACTTAGTTCCTTGTTGACTGTTGGCAGGAGGCGTCATTTCCTCACCATCTGGACCCTTCCATAACATACTTAGTGTCTTTATGGCAGTTGGCTTCTCCTTCACTGGAGCAGGTGATCTAAGGGAGGGGAAGGCAGAAACCTCAATGTCTTTTATGACAAAACCCATAGACGCCACACACTGCTATGTGTGTTAGAAATGAGTCACTAAGCCCAGCCCACACTGAAAGGGAGGGGAATTAGGTTTCATCTTTTGAGGGGAAGACTTTCCAAGAATTTTTGGACATATTTTAAAACTATCATAGTGGGCGTCTACCTTCCCCAGAGCCTCAACAGCTCAGTGCTCACCCTTACCAACATGGTGATGTCACCTTCTTGTATCATCTTCTTGTTTAGCTTGCCAGGGTCCTGAGCTCTTATCTCCCTTGCTGTATCCATGTTCTCCTTGCATACTTGGACAAATGAGATCCCATGAGTTTGGTTTTTCCAACTCACCCTCATCACCACCCTCAAAGTTCATCTCCCTATGCCAAGCTTTCACAGAGCACAGCTAATCTAATAGATGTGTTCATTTTTAAATTGTGTAAACACGTACCGAGTAGCTTCTTGTTTAAACATCATCCTCAATATTGGTAGGAATATAAATGGAGTCTGACTCTATGGAACTTATGATACAGAAGGGGAGGTAAGATGTACAAAGTAAATGTACAGGAAATAGAAAGTGATACATGCATTAAAGAGCTACAGGTAAAGTGGTGTTATTTCCTGGAGTGAGTGAAGTATAATACTTTAAATGGTGGACTCCCAAACAAGATGGCTGGATTTTGCATGTGGCCGTGCGGTGCAGCCTCTAGAGAGACATTGCCTCTGAATCTTTGGGCAAGTGACTTAAGCTCCTTATGCTTATTTCCAGTAATAAGCCCTACTTCATAGGCTCATAGCAGGGATTTAATGATTTAATATAAACAAAGTTCTAAGAACTAGCCTGGCACATAGTAAGTGCTCAATAAATATTAGGCATGTTTGGTGACTTTGAGCAGATATTTTAACCTTTCACAGACTGCACTGTCCTCATATTTACACAAGTAGAATAAAAGCATCTCCCTCTTAGGGGGGTTATGAGAATTAGATAGTAGGTAAATGTCTTAATACCACATTTGACACGTAATAAGAGCTCAGTAAACA
>NC_043714.1:62825899-62843243 GCF_006229205.1 Suricata suricatta
TGTGACCTGTCCTGGTCCTCTCTTCCACATATGGGCTCCTTGAGGGCAGTCTTGGTGGAGAGCAGACCTCAAATCTTGGCTGACTTTAACTTGCTGTGTGACCTGGGGAAACCCCTTAGTCTCTCTGAGCTCTAGTTTATTCGGATAGAAGGAAGTGGATCAGATGAACTCTAAAGCCCTTTTTGGTGTAAAAGCAGTTGTGATCCCAGGACTGAGCACCCTCATGCCGGAAGTGCAGTGTGTACTGCTCATCCTGGATGCGCTGGATTGGCTGATGTTCACACAGGTGTCTAGCCCTTCTGTCTCTTTCATATGGGCTTGTTTTATTTTGGGGAGTAAGATCTGTCTTTGAGCAGCACCAAGTCATTGGATTAGCCCATGTTAGAGACCCAAGAGCACTGGGTCTGTGATCAGAATACTTGGGAATGTTACTAAACTTAACCTTAAGTTTAGTTTCCTCAGTTTTCTTACCTGTAAAATGGGAATGATCCGGATTTTGACCTCTCAAAGTTGTTAAGAAGAAAAAACAATGTATTTGATCATCCTGTATAATCCATAAAATGATGCTCCAGTGTAGAGGTCTGATCCTGGGACTGTTTTCTAAATGGCTGTGCATCTGAAGGCAATCCCAAACCTGTGTTTTAACAATAGCACCACAGAAAGATGCACACCCCAGCCTTTGCCTTTAAAATAAAAAAAGGTTTTAATTGCAAGGTAGAAGCTCAGAAGGTTGAGATGACATCATTCTAGATAAAAGGCTGAATTTGGATGTGTAATTTGTAGGCCCTGGTTCATGCCTGTCTGATTAGTGGGGAAATGATGTGGCATTTCAGGCTAACACTGAAATTCATGAAATGCCTACAAATCACCCTGGACCAGTTAACATCACTAATTCAGCTTGCTGGTAATAAACAAGATAGATCCATGCCTGTCTAATATTTTTTCTTTCTATAGATTATACCAGAAAAATATGAGGAATTTTTAGTCTTTGGAGCATTTTTTGAAGCTACCATGATTGACCGGAGGATTGGAGACAAACCCATTAGCTTTGAAGTTTCTATTGGTAAGTGTAAGCAAACATTTGGCACTGACTTTATACCTATTTCTTGAATAAACGAGTTAGTGTCTTACATGGAGAGGATACCATTCTGGTGGAGGTTTGCACCTCAGGAAGAAATGAATAATTCTTTGTTCACCCTAGTGTCAATATGTAAGGGATAGATTTATTTTCATACTTTAAAAGAAGGATTAAGAGTATAGTTTTGACTCAGACAGACTTGGATTACGAATCTGGTTCCATTACTCCTAGGCTCACTTAATTTCTCTGAGTCAGGGCGCCTGGGTGGCTCAGTCGGTTGAGCATCCGGCTTCAGCTCAGGTCATGATCTCGCGGTCATGGGTTTGAGCTCTGCATTGGGCTCTGCGCTGACAGCTAGCTCAGAGCCTGGAGCCTGCTTCAAGTTCTGTGTCTCCCCCTCTCTCTGACCCTCCCTTGCTCAAGCTGTCTCTCTCTCTCTCTCAGAAATAAATAAAACATTAAAAAAATTAAAAAGAAAATTTCTGAGTCTCAGTGTCTTCATCTATAAAATGGAAATAATAGTTCCTCATAGGGCTATTGCAAGAGTATTGTGAGTTAATACATGCCAAGTCCTGTGCATATTGTAGTTGCTTTTATTGTAACTCCCCAAAATCTTCCTGGGTCGATGCACTTCTGGGAAAACCTTTCCAAGAAAGAGCATTCCATCAGAGAATGGCTTGATTCATATTGGGAGGATCTCCTTTACAGGAGCAGAAAGAAGTGGAGATGGAATCCCATTAATTTGTGGTTTAAGTAGTTTTTACACAAGAGAAAATAAGATGGATATAGATGATGGCTCATAGTCATTGTAAATATTATTTCTTTTGTCTGTCATTCTTCCCACCTTCCCACTGAGACCTCACTCCTCTGCCCGGGGAGGACATGACCTTGCATCCCTTATGCCGTGTAGCCTGATTTTGCTTGTTGACACCTGGCCTCTGTCCCCCTGCTGTCGCCTCGTTAGGTAATTTTGGGAACCTGCATGATGGCGGGTCCTCTCATGGGAGTAAGAAGAAGTCAGCGGAATCAGCTGAAGAAGAAATCCTCCCACTGCTGCATGAAGGAGAAGGAGGTGCAGCCCATAATGTCGCCATCCCTATTGTCTCCACCACGCCCCCAGAGAAGCCACTCGTGACAGAAGGGAACAGGTAGGAGACACAGCGGGGGAGAGTGGACAGTGGGACACAGCTGCAGTTCTGACAGTGGGAGTCTGACCTGTTTCTGGGACTGTGTGATTCAGTTCTTCCCCAAAACTAGAAACCTCATTATTATTATTATTTTAAATCTCAGTTATGGGAGCAAGGCACACACAGGGACAACATGGACAGTGTCACTGTACTGAATCTTTTGTGACATGATGACAACTCTCCAGTTGTCACATCCAGGTGTTCATGTAAGGGCAGGACGATGATAATGATGAAGATGATCATATCTCTAACTTTGAGGCATAACAGGGTAGGAAGGTCAGAATTTAACATTTCAGTCCAAACCGTGTTAACAATTACTATTGTTGTCCCTCTCTCTCAAAAATAAAACATTAAAAAAAAAAAAGAAATTCAGCAGACTATCTGTCAGAGCCAGTTACTCCCTGAATTGACATCATTCATTGGCTGCCTGCGGCTTCCAGAATTATTTTCAGAGCCCACAGCTTGTTGACTCCATCCCCATTGACTTCTCTACCATCACCTCAGTCCCTCCCTAAACTCCACCGTTCCTCCAGCCGCACTAGGTCTCCGGTGGTTCTCCAGATGTGTCCTGCTGTTTGCTGCCTCCAGGCCTGTGAGGATGGTCTTCCCTCGCCCAGGCAATAAGCCCTCTCTTTAGAACTGTTGGCTCCCATTACCCTTCAAGGCTAAGCCCGTATTCCCTTCCCTGAATCCCAAGTCTGATGTGGATTTCTAGACCTCCCCTCCACCAAGCACCAATCACATTGGATTAAGATGTTTTTACGTGTCTGTCTCCCTATTAGACTGTGGACACTCTGAGGGCAGGGACTGTGTCTAATTTGCCTGTGTTTCTGCTCCTCTCTAAGCCTGGAACATAGTTAATCTTCATAAATGTTTTGGAATGAGTTAAGGAATTACTGTAACTGGGTTGGGTACAGAGTACTATGGAGACAGAGAGAGGAAGTATGTAACTTATTTTCCCTGGGGAGGAGGTGAGGAGTTGAAAAAGGTCACAGAAAAGGTGACATCCTAAAGGGTAAGAAGGGGCTTAAGCAGTGGAAAGAGAGTGTTTGGGACAAAGTATGAGGAAGTAAATGAAAATAATCTTGTTTATCCCCTCATTTTTAAGTGTGCCTTATATTTTCTAAGTCCTGTCCCTCCCATGGACCACCTTCTTCGGGATGTTTTGTGCTCTCTGGCAGTGATAGTTGTTCATCCATCCTCCTTTCCCCACACCAACAAGGATCCTAAACTTCCCTGTCCTTTGATGGTTTCTCTGTCTATTCTCAAAACTGAGGAGATCAGTGGGTGGATCCTATAACTGGATCTGCAACTCAGGGAAACTTCTCTGAAGTACTCAGAGGCACTCTGCATCCTTTCACTGGGACCAGGCAGTAAAGAGCTCCCCACCTTATTGAACTAGACCATTGGTGACTATGGGTGAGAATGTCGGGAGATGTAGTGTGGGAATGGCTGGAGAGGAGATGAGAAGTCTCAGCGGACCCTTGGACGGACTTCATATTAGTGCTGGCTCGAGGAGACCACAATGAATGATGTTTCTCGGGCTTTCTGTCTCTCAGAAATATTCCTCAGCCACTATATTGAGGCTCTCTCCACATAGTGGCAAACCAGAGTGGCAGTAGCTAAATTAGAAGATCCTGTGTCTATAATATACACGCATGTGTGCGCACACACACACACACGTTTGCACATGCGCACAGTCACACAATTGATTTGTGTCTTGCCTTCATTAAAATAAGTTAAACTCCTTGTGTTTGGTCTGAGCTTTCCAGTTTTAGAGAGCACACGCACTCACCTACAATTTAGGTCTCGGGCTGGAGTTCCGGAATGAGGCTGGGGCACAGGACATCCCATGTGGTTCATCCTTTCGCTCTCAGGAATCTAAGGCTACCCTTGCCCAAAGTCACATGGCTGGTCTTGTGTCAGGGCAGCCACTCAAACTGGCAGCCTTCTCTTCCCACTGGCAACACAGTGCCCTCATGGTGTCCTCCCATCTGCCATGCTCCATCTGGGTCTAGTTTGCCAGAGAACCACAGCATCCCAGTCCCAGACCCAGTAAGACTAGGAGGACTCTGGGAATCAAAGAGGCAAAGGCCCTGTGAACATCATTAGCACAAAATAATCTGAACCATAGAAGCCTTGGAACAAAGGACAATACTTGGGCAAGGATATATTTTGTAGGGTTCTTGGTGCAATAATTTTAAAAGAGATGAAAGAACATTTTGATTTCTTACTTTTTAATTTATTTTTTTGTTCTCCTGCTATAATAATGATCTCAGTCTCAGCCAAGAATTAATTTGGCTTCTCTTCTAAATGGACACCTGCTGGTTTATTTTCTACAGAACAGACACCGGACACCTTTGCTAATTTTATGGTCTCCAGAAGAAATTTGGATTGGAGAGCTAAAAAGAACAACTGTCCATTCTTTCAGGCTGAAATTCTCTTTAGCTTTTTGGAATGGAAACAGCTTTCTTGCCCTTGGTCTATCTGCCTCTATGGGTGTATGACTCCAAACTCTGTCCATGTTTATCAAGCCACATGTCTCACCCTGCCCATTCTGAGAAACTTTGCCTTGGCCTTCCTGTCATATTTCTCTTCTTGCAGTCCCAGTTGTTACTGGGAGAATTACAGAGGCTTGGAGAAAACCTAGTCAAGACTATAGCTGCCATTAGACAGGGACCACCAACTTTTTGCCACACTTCTCTCACCTTACCTGCCTTACCCATCCCTTTCCTTCCTGGGGGCCAAAACTGACAAATTAGCTCCTTCTTTTGTGTCTTCAATCCCCCCTGTTAGCTGTCTTATTCTTATTAGTGTTTAAGCATATCCACCTGTCACCCTCCAACACTTTCTTTGGCTCCATATCTCCCCATCTGGCTACTTTGCCATACATCTTATCCCTCTTAGCCAAGTGGGTAACCTGCCTTATCAGCACCAATGCATAGAAATAGTTAATATTGGATGCATGGATGGATGGATGGGTGGGTGGTAGATGGATGCATGAAAGCATGCATGGATGATTGGGTGGATTCATGGGTAGATGGATGCATGGATGCATGCATTGATGGATGGATGGACAGATGGATGCATTGATGGATGGATGGACAGATGGATGTGTGGTTGGATGCATGGATGCCTGGATAGATGGATGTATGCGTGAATGCATCCATGCATGGATGGGCAGATGGATGAATGGATGGATGGCAGTCTGGTTGCTGCAGTTCAGATTGAGCACATGCTTTATCCTAATTAAAAATATATTATGCTCTTGCAGTTTTCTAGCAATTTCATTCATATCTGTTATCTCAACTGATTTTCACACAGTGCATAGCTTATAGACATTAAAATGAAAATGTTAGTTTTTCTCCCTCCCCTCCTCTCTAAACTGGAAAGAGAAGTTCCTCCTTGAAGAAGGCTTGCTTGATAAACCCTGCTCCCTGGTGCTCAGCTCTAGGCTTTGTCCTGGGTCCCATGGCAGTGGCTGTTAGTACCTTTCCATATCTGTTCATTGTTTACTGTTCAGGGGTCTCCGGTTAGAACACAGTCAATAGACTGTTTTGTCACCACCCTTCCCCACCCCAGACAGACCATACAAATCATGAACTTGTAGCTTATGAAAAAATACCAATTGCTAACTAATTTCCATACCTAACCTGTTTTCACAGGAACTACAACTATTTGCCTTTTGAGGCCAAGAAGCCCTGTGTCTACTTTATCAGTTCTTGGGGAGACCAGACGTTTAGGCTGCACTGGTCCAACATGCTGGAGAAAATGGCGGACCTGCTGGTAGGTGACTCTCACAGGTGATGAATTTGAAAATTGGGCAGCCAGAGGCAAAAGGGACCTTTTTATCCACCCACTAGAGGGTCTTGATCTTAATTTAAATACAAATAAATTGTGGCTGCTGCAAGAGGGCACATAGTTTCTACCTTCTGGACTAAAGGGAATGAGAATACGTTTTGACTTTAAATAAAACTATCTGGATTAGAATCTCTGTTCTGCTTCTTAACATTATAGGACCTAGGAATAGACTGTTTTCCTAATCAGGAGATTAGGGCAGGAGAGTGACAACTTTCTCACAGAATTGGTAGATCCTGGCTTCAACTCATAAAATCCTAAGCCCTTAACATGACGGAGAATTGCCTACAAGGTGAAGCCCTCCCACCTCTCCAGTCCCGCCTCTCCCATATTTTCTCCCTTGTTCCAAGCACACTGGACTTCTTGTCTCTTGAAGAAACCAAGTTCCTTTATGCCTCATAGCCACCTCCATGCCATTCCTTCTGCCTGAGCTACTTTTCCCTCCACGCTTCGCCTATGTAACCCATTTACCTCCACAGCTCAGTTTCAACTACTTCCTCAGAGAAGCCTCCTGGCTTCTTCCCCTTATCCTTTCTTGTGATACCCTGCACTGTCCCCTCACAGCTCTCCATATTTTACAATTGATTGGTGTGTTTATTTGTTCAATAACCATTTCCTACTGTTCTGTGGCATCTGGCATAATACCTGGCACCTGAAAGGAGCCAATAGTTCTTTGAAGGCTTGAAGGGAAGTATTTATAACAGGGCCAATATGCAATGGCTGCCAGATTGTTCCACCCAACCCCCGAGAGGAAGGCACCCCTGGGAACTATGCTTCTTTGGGCTCCTGAGCCTGCCCTTTGTGGTTTCTTTCTGCCTGCTCTCACGTTTCTCTTCTCACACCACACAGCTCATGGGGGTGCTCTCTACTTTCTGTCCTGCCATGCCTCACCAGGGGACCCTCTCTTTCCATGAAAGCCTGTCCTAAGGAAAGAACAAATTTCACTCTCTCATTTGCTTTATAATTCTGTCACTAGTTGTGTGAAACAAAGCCCATTGCCTCTGGCCTGGGGGGTTCCAGGCATCATGGAGGTAGAGTCTGAGGGCAGTCTGGTGTCATGTTATGTGGAGGCCACAGACTTGCTTTGGAAGGCTGGTTTTGCTTCTCCATCAGGCAAAATATCTTAGTTTATTTCTAAAAGCCTTGACAAAACAAAGTGGAATGTTTCTCTGGGCAAAGAATAGCTGCCTTTACCATCCATTTCCAGTCCTTTCTCAGGGCCGGATCCCTGCCATGCTTGGCATAAGGTGGCTAACATGACTGAATGTTTACTAAGCACTTAGCACTGTCTGAAGAAGTCCACGTCTCTCTCTGGTGGTGCTATAGATGGGTGCTCTTATTATCTGACTTTCCAGGAAAGCGGGCATACGGAGGTTAGTTCAGTTATAAGGATAGAGTCTGGATTTGAACCGAGGTAGCTCGACCCTACACCGAAATGTTTAACCACCCCACAATTTGCCTGTTCTTTTGGTGAAGGGGAAAGAGGGAAACATGTGTCCCCAGACATCAGACTTTGATGAGTAATATGATTTTTATAAATTCTGGCAAAGCAGTGATAACGTGTATATTGCCTTTTGAGTGTCTCTGAATGGAATACTAGAATTTAGGCCTAAAAAGAAAAGTACAATTATTAAGTGTACAAGCACATATGTGTGCTGTCCTCTCCCCTATACCACCTCATTCCCTGCCTCAGTTCCCCTATAATCAGAAGAATTTATCCCTTTTAAATCAGGATTATTCAGTATTACTATATTCCCATATAATCAACTGACTTGAACTTTGCTTTTGAAGTTTTTTTTATATTATATATAATTTGCTCTACCTAGTTAGGTATTTCCTGACATTAGTTTCCCCCCAGAGTAGACTCTAAATAAATGATTCCCTGTTAGGAAATGATCTGGAACAGAAACGAGGAGTTTGAGCAGTGCAGAAGGCTTGTATTTGGCCTGATTCCAGGGAAGAAAAGGAAGTCTCGAAGTTAGAATGCAGCAGCATTTCCCAGTTCAGGCACAAGAAAATGAGGGAAATCTCCCTTCACTTATAAAACACAAAACCAGCAAAATACTCTGCCTGAGGTATTCCGATCGGGATCTGCCCCTCATCCCTCTACCCCTATGTTTGTTTCCAGGAAGAAAGTATAGGAGAAGTGAGAGAATTGATCAAGATTTCAGAGAAAGGATCGGAAGACAAAATGAAGACTGTGCTCAGTGACTTCATCAGTCAAAGCAGGTACGGGGAGAAGAGCCGGCATGTGGGCTGCACAGCGTGTCTGGAATCCGCTCTTAATCACCTTAGAAAATCGTCGCTTTCACATGCATTCACATGAGCATTTCGTAGTTTTCTATCCATCTGTATTTTGTTCAGTAGTTTAGCTGGCACTTGGGGGCTCACTGTTGCTTCCTGACACTTAACTAAAGCATAAAACAAAGGGGAAAAAAAGAAGAAGAAAAGAAAGACTCAGTGCAGAGACTTTTTAATGAAGACAGAAAAATGCTAGTAGCATTATTCCAAGCATGCGTCTGCATTTGGTAGGTGCTCAGCAACTATTTGACAGTAGATGGGATAATAAATCAAATACTATTTAGCAGAATTTTCTATGTAACACGGTAAGCACCAATTAAGGACTCTGTTTCCAGGTGGCAAACAATAATAATAAAAGATTTAAAAATAGGTCATATGAGTTACCTACTATGGAGTAAGAACTCCCAAATTTAGTGACTAAAGAGTAATTAGCATCTCGGTTTCTGTGGGTCAGGAGTCCAGCTGTGGCTTAGCCAGGCCCTTTGCTTAGAATGTCTCAGAGACTGCAGTCAGGGCGCTGGCTGGGGCCGCAGTTACCTGGACGCTCAGGTAGGCAGGCTTCCCCGCCAAGCCCACGCACACGGTTATTTGCGAATTCAGTTCTTCCTGGTTAGTGGATGGAGGACTTCAGTTCCCTGCTGGCTGGCTGTTGGCAGTCGGTCTCAATTCCTCACCACGTGGGCCTCTCCGGGCTCCCTCTCACGACATGGCAGCAGACTTCATCAGAGTGAACTAGCAAGAAGAGTCACAGAGAGCATGCCAGCAAGATAGACGTCATGGTCCTTTATAACTTAATCTTCGAAGTGACACCTCATCACTCTTGACATACTCTACCGTGAGCAAATCATGAGGTCCAGTGCACATTCAAAGGGAGGGAATTACACAACGGCAAAAAGAGCAGGAGAAGGAGGTCACTGGGGGCCAGTGTAGGGGCTTGCCTACCACGTAAGGAAACAGCCTGGACTAACTCGAAGTTAATTAGGTCAAGAGTTGGGCAAAAATGAGAATTTAGCATAATGACAGGCACCTGGGTGGCTCAGTCAGTTAAGCATCTCTTGATTTTAGCTCAGGTCATGATCTCAGGGTGGTGAGATCGAGCCCCATGTTGGGCTTTGCACTGGGCAGTGGCCTGCTCTCTCTCTAAAAACAAAAAGGAAAAAGAAAAAAAAAGGTTTTGTCATAATGGAAGCAATTAAGAAGGGTGAAGATTCATTTGATGGAAGGCAAAAACTAGGAGATAGGGGATAACTAAATAGCTAAATTCTGGTGTTTTGCTTTATAAGTTCCGTCTTTTCTAATCTCTCAATTACCCATCAGTTTTGCTTTAAAAAAGGAAAGCAAACGAATAAATGCATAGATTTCTTTCTATCTGTATTTCTTTTTCATTTCTCATTATAGAAGCAATATCCATCACAGTTGCTCCTGTTGTGAGCTAAGTGCCACCTGCAATGCTCTTTGAGCATCTTTAAAAAGCTTCATGATCTCCTATTTTTAGAAACTGTTCGTGGGTAAATTATAGCTCAATAATTTTCTATATTAGGGGGCTCTTTGGGGTGATCATTTCCCTTTCTCTTCAAGTTTACAAGCCACTGAATACACATTTATGAGGGTCAGACAGAAATCAAAATGTTTGTTTTATATTTGGTAAACTTGGATTTGAGAAAGCAGCTTGAACCTGAGGTCAAGGTAGGTTTCCTATTTCCTTCCTGCTGCTGACCCCTTCATGGTTAAGCGGCTGGACTTCCGGGTCTTCTCCCCAAGAAGGGACAGGTCACTTGCCCCAGGAAGGCAAGGAGGGGGCTGTCCACAGGTCACAGCAGGCTGGGGCTGAAAGATGAAGAATGAACACAAACAGGTGCCATGGTCATTTGCCCCAATTTTGTTGAGGAAATCAATGGTTTCTCCTGCTGTGAGAAAGGGAGCGAGAAATCAGAGGTCAGGAGGGTCCACCGTGTCTCCTTGCGCTGGGCCGTTTGGGGGTAGAATGGAGTTTCTTGTTCTCTCAGAAAGGTAGACATGTGGCAACTAGATGCCTTCTTCAAAATAAGATCCTTAATCTTCTTTATAAAAATTAAGAGAAAATGGGGTGCCTGGGTGGCTCAGTCCATTAAGTGTCTGACTTCGGTTCTCGTGAGGATCTCGTGGTTCATGGGTTCAGGCCCCGCGTCAGGCTCTGTGCTGACAGCTCAGAGCCTGGAGCCTGCCTTGGATTCTGTGTCTCGCGCTGTCTCTGTCTCTCCCCTGTTTATGCGCTCTCTCTCTCTCCCTTTCTCAAAAATAAACATTAGAAAAAAATTCTAATTAAAAAAAATAAATACAAATTAAGAGAAAATGTAACCTGACTAGTAAGTCGGAAGAGAATTGCCGGTGGGGTTTCCAGCTCTGACACAGGACCCCTCACAGGGAAGTGTGGCATCTTCTCCTTTTGGTTTCCTTTGTCATTGATTTTTTTTTTTTTTTGTCACAGAATTACATGCTCATCTAGCCAAAAAATGTAGGAATATATAAAGAAAAAATGTTTTCAATTCTCTCTCCAGTCCCATTCTGCAGAGACAAGTTTGATTTGTTCTGGATTTTTTCCCCTGTGCATTTGCAAACCCATGCGGTCATGAAAACACTATTTTTCCACAAATGTTACCCATTTTGTTCAGCAGGTTGCTCTTTCGCTCCCCCAACTAGCACTGGAATCTTTCTACAGTCATACATGATAGTCCTCAGTATTTAATTGTGTGATATGTATCACATATTTAACTCATCTCTGATACACTAGTTGTTGCTACTTATTTTGCTACTATAAACAATGCTACAATAAGCATTATTATGTAAACATCTTCTTGCAAAATTTTTCAGTTGTTTTTGAAGGACAGAATTCTAGCTTAATTTTTGGATCAAATTATATAGACATTTAATTTTTGGCAAGTGCTGTCAACTTGTCTCTTATATAATTAGTGGAGGAGAATGACTATTTCCCCACCAACCTTGAATATTATCCAGTTTGTAAGAGGTAAAAAGGGTATTGATTTTAATTTGCATTTAAGTTTTCACTAATGAGGGCAATGTCATATTTCCCCATGTTTTCAAGCCATTTATATTTTTTTCAACTGCATTCATAATGTCTACCGCTTTGTTTTATTTATTATTATTATTATTATTATTTTAATATAGTTTATTATCCAGTTGGCTAACATACAGTGTATACTGTGTACTCTTGGCTTTGGGAGTAGATTCCCATGACTCATCATTTATATACAACACCCAGTGTTCATTACAGCAAATGCTCTCCTCAATGCCCATCACCCATTTTCCCCTCTCTCCGCCCCTCCCATCAACCCTTGGTTTGTTCTCTGTATTTAAGAGTCTCGTATGGTTTGCCTCCTTCTCTGTTTGAAGCCATTTCCCCCTCCTCCCTTCCCCCATGGTCTTCAGTTAAGTTTCTCAAACTCCACATATGAGTGAAAACATGATTTGAACATATTTAAGAAAAATTTTTTAATGTTTATTTATTTTTGAGAGAGAGATAGACAGACAGAGTGTGAGTAGGGGATGGGCAGAAAGCTAGGGAGACACAGAATCCAAAGCAGGCTTTAGGCTCTGAGCTGTCAACACAGAGCCCAATGCTGGATTCAAACTTAGAAACTGTGAGATCATGACCTGAGCCAAAGTCGTATGTTTAACCGACTGAGCCACCCAGGCGTCCTGATTAGAACACATTTTTAATATCATGTCTCAAAGTGTTACTACTCAGTCATTGGTAGAATTTTTAACATGTGAGCACATATCCCAGTATTGATTCTAAAATATTTTTTACATTCACTTTTCAGGAAACCCTTGGTGTGTGTTAAATGTGTAAGATCAAGGAAAACTGCATTATTTTATATTTGTTGTTATGACCTTGGATAGCAATCACAATAGATATGTTTATGAAAGAAAGTAGGAAAAAAACATCTATTCCCCCAAACTAATGTGGGGTCTAGGCATTATTTCCAATCCTTACTTTGTCTCAGAAAAGTTAGTTCACCATTCCTTAATTCTTTTTTTTTTTTAATGTTTATTTGTTTTTGAGATAGAGAGAGAGTGAGTAGGGGAGGGACAGAGAGAGGGGGAGAGATCTGAAGCAGGCTCCTTCCTCACTGATAGAGAGGCAGGCCTGATGTGGGACTCAAGTTTATCAATAGTGAGATCACAACCTGAGCCAAAGTCAGACGCTTAACTGACTGAGCCAGCCACCAAGTGCCCCCACCATTGCTTAATTCTAAATGAGAAATCGTGGTTCTGTGGCCTCATCAACTTTCCCATTGTGTTGCAGAAAACATATTTGCAGATCTCTGGAAGTACATAAATGGATTTTCACTAAGTAGTGAAATTATTATTCTTCTCTTCTAGTGCCTTTATCTCTGAAGCAGAAAAGAAGCCCAAGATGTTGAACCAAACCACTTTAGATAAGAAACGACTTACGCTCTGTTGGCAGGAGCTGGTATGTGAAAATCTATTTATACTTTGAACAGAATTAAAACATGTGCTTTAAAAATAAACCTTGCGGATGAGGCATAGGTCACAGACCAGATGAGGATAAGGCTCTAAAGGTTATACATCTGCGTGATGTAGAAATATGAGTGAGAAGTGAATATATGGGTGAGTTGGAATGGAATGCACATTTATTGAATGTTTATAAGAATGTTCTAGAATCCCACCAGTCCTGTATCCTATTCTGATGCATTTCCTCCTTGACCATTTTCTTGATGTTTATATTTTGTGAAAGGCATAGACTCTTTTGCCTCACAAGTGGAGAGACCAAAAAAGTAACTGTTATTCACCTTCTCGGTTTCCCTCCATTAAGAATTGTGAAGAATTGTAAGCTTTCTTGACAGTGGGGTAGGAGCCGATACCTCTCTGTGTCCTGGAGAACCCGCACAGCTCTGCATGCCTCACAGATCCTCCATCCCTATAGAATACGTGATGGTTGAGAAATGCCAGCCCAGGTCAGACCCTGGCTTATCTCACCTTGAAACTTCAGCTGCAACAGTGGCACCAAGGGATGTTTTGTATGAGGCCATGATAATTCTGCAAGAAAAATGATTCAGTGTTTGACTGGTCAGGGGCATTTTGAAGATGTGAGTGAGGCTCAGCGAGATTAAAGGATTTTTAAAAGATCACAGCTAATTGATCATAGTCTAGACACTAAAACCCAAGTCTCTAAACTGGTTCACCTTTCTTCCCAGAATAATAAACAAGGGTTTATGTACTCCTCCTCTGTACTTCCAGGGAGGCCAGATTTTCACTATATAAATCTCCCTACCCCATTTCTTCTCTAGCACCTTTGGCTGCCTTTCCCTGTCTATGCAATGTCCATCCACTACATATCGCCCACAGAGCTATGTATTTCTCAACATCCAGCAGTCCTTGGCCTAAACGAGTCCATGCATTCAATAGCTTGTAGAGGCCCCGCTCTCCCTTCTCATCTCTGGACCTGTATTTCCACCTTCCCAGTGGACACATCACCTGCCTGTCTCACAGCACCTTCATCTCAACTCATCCTATTAAACCCATCCGCTTCCAATGTAACTTTGTTCCACATCCTCTGTTAGTGCCACCAGCTACTCTTGTTACTCCGACCAGAAGCCTAGACTCAACTTTAAATCTTTATTTCTAACCTTCAGTAGTCAATTCGACTACAGGCCTTGTTGATTTCTCCCCTTAAACATTCTGAATCTTGTTCCACTTCTTCATCCCCAGAATCTCTGCCTACACTAAGTTCCTTGGCACCCACTAGGCCCAGACTATGTCTTCTTCCAGCCCATCTTCCATACCACAACCAGAATGTTCTTTCTAAAACACAAACCTGATTAGATTGCCTTTGCTTCAAAAATCACTGGCATCTGTCAGTCATCCATACCTTCTATCTGCAATTGGTTCCTCTCTCTCGACTTTCCTTTCTCTTCTTATCACCTGATGAATTCCATTCCTTTTTAAAGACCCAGCTCAAATGTCACGTCATCTATAAATCCTAGCTCTGTCTTTCCCTGGTCCCCTGATGTTTTGCACATACATTGCTTTCAGCTCACCAAACTGTCAAAGTCTCAGGGAAGGAAGCCTGTGACTTCCCCTATCATAGGCCTTGGCTCCTAGGATAGTACCTGATACACATCAAGTATTCAGTCCTCCTGGCCAGCATGTACCAAAGGTTTCCTATGTGCCAGGCTCTGTGCTAGGTGCTGGGAACACAGAGCTGCAAGTACTTGGTACTAGCCCCTGAGGAATTGATTGATTGATTGATTGGCTTATTCATTCTGCAAACATTTATTTAACACCTGCTATGTGTCAGGAACTCTGCCAGACACTGAGAATAAGTAAGAACAAACCAGAGAAGGTCCCTGTCCTTGTGAAGTTTATATTTTGGTGGAGTAGACAGAAGATAGAAAGGAAAACAACAAATAAAAAAAAAGATTAGAGGTTATGGTTATGAAGGAAACTTTGTAAGGCCACGGCGATCAGGAGAATGTGGAGGACATGACACAACGGTGACACTGAAGCTGAGACTTGGGAAGGAGCGAGCCGCGCTGAGTCCAGGAAGAGCATCTGAACAAGAGGAAGCCCACACACATCAGTCTTCAGGACAGACTGAGCGTGGCATGTTTTGGGCCTTCGTGAGGACCAGTGTGCCTGGCACCCAGTGTATGAAGCAATACAAGATGAAGCAGGGAGTAGGCAAGACCCACTCATGCAGGGTCTCAGAAATCACCATGAATGTTTGGGGGTTTCCTCTGCACAAACATGCAGCTGAATGAATGAATCCGAATAAACACTTGGATATTCCAAACACTCAGACTGTGTGGCAGCGTTTCTCAAATGACACCAGGTTGGTCTGGAAGCATCCCTCAAGCCTCTGGAAGAAGTAGTAAGGACAGTGACTAAGGACATGGGTTCTGGACTCAGCAGGGGCCCAGCTCCAGCTTGGCCTCCCAGTCCTGCATTGCTCTCCTCAGCAATGGTGCCTGCCTGGGAAGGCTGCTGTGAGGAGCAGTGAAGATTAATTCAGCAGATGGGGCTTTGCCTGCCACAGAGTAAGAACGCGAGACATTTTAGTTCCTGGGTTTAGGTCCTAGCTCACAGAGCTATCAAGTTGTCCTTGACAAACCTCTGACTTTTCCAGGCCTTGGCTTCTCATCTATCAAAAAAAGGTGAGATGATATTCACTACCTCCATATGTCTATGAAATTTCTATTAAATGGGCAGTGTGCACACTGGCGGACCCTGAAACAGCTCCACGAATGGCTGGGTATGGAACTTAACAAGCACCTTCAGGATCCTCCAGTGACAAGACAGTACTTACTGTCCAGATCGCTAGAAAAATCTACCTGGACTCTTGTCTTATTTTAGGAAGCAATGGCCAAGGAGGCCAAGGCGATCATTCAGCAGCAGAAGAAGAAATTATCTCTTGATGAAATGATCCACGAAGCCGAAATCTTTGTGGAAAAAATCCGCTTCCTCGTTGATGAGGTAATCAACTCTAAAGGTGAACTTCCTTTAGGAGATTAGACCAAATATATTCCTAGTGAGGTTTGAATGTTTGATAAGGATAAAAGATGGAGAGCAATGCTCTCTTCCAAGCCCTGCAGAGCTGAGCAGGCACCGTTAGTTTAGGAGTGAGAAGGGAGATTTTTGAATTAAGCCAAACATGTATAGCTTTATTGATTTTTTAATGAAGCCTGAGTATTCAGCAGAAATAAAAAGCATGTTCCTTAATGGAATCAAGAAAAGACAAAATATGTATGGGGCCTTTGATTAGCTTTCAACTGTAAGTGGATTTAAACTCATATCCAGTAGAAGTTGAAACGGCTTCTCCTTTAAAGTTAGTTATAAACCATAGGTTTTGTGACTTCTAGAATGTTCTAAAAAGGTCCTCATATTTGCTTCTGTCAGATACTGGGATTTTTATGGGAAGGTTTCATGGAGAGGTACAGAAAATTACTGCTTCTGTCTGTCAAACTCAAAAGTTGCATATCTTGTTGCAAATCCATCATTCCCCGGAGACATAATAAACAGTGAGACACGAAGTCATTTTAGCAGATGCAGGGATTTTAGTAAGCCCCCAGAAGGTTCAAACCAAGCGTCAGGACTTCAGCACTGTGACTGACCGACCCCTCTCACTAGGAAAACCTCCTCATTGATGTTTTTGTTTTCATATAAACAATTCAACATAATGGGCCTCTTAACAGGGTATCTTGTAATTCCTATCTTGATTAGCTCAATTTTAAAGTAGAATTTAATGTGTAAATTAGTAGAATTTCTCCTGAATAACAACCCAAAGTAGAGCTAAAATACTTGGTAACTATAAATTAGGTCTAAAGTCCCTTATAGAATTGTTTTTCCTTCCTTAAGAGCAGATAGAGGGATGCCTGGATAGCTCAGTCAGTTATGTGTCTGACTTCAGCTCAGGTCATCATCTCACGGTCCTTGAGTTTGAGCCCCGCGTTGGGCTCTGTGCTAACAGCTCAGAGCTTGGAGCCTGCTTCAGATTCTGTGTCTCCTTTTTTCTCCATCCCTCCCCCACTCCTCTCTCTCTCTCTCTCTCTCTCTCTGTCTCAAAATAAATATTTTTTAAAAAAGAGCAAATAGTGAGGCATTCATGGATTTTTGTCTTTGCTTTTTTATTTGAATATTCTGGAAAGCTATCTGGCTCTAGGAGGACCAATGTTTGAGTCTAAATCATTACATGATTACAAAAAAACCCAACAATAACAAAGGGGAAGATATTTGTTCCATAGATGGAGAAAAGTAGGCCACCAAAGATGCCAAATCATGGGTCCAACTTGCAAATTCTCAAAGCACAGTAGCCAAGTTGGACATATGGGGTTTAAATGTACTTATAAGTCATGACATAAGGCTTTCTCAAAGAAGCTACACTTGCTTAATTGCATAG
>NC_043714.1:62843343-62844543 GCF_006229205.1 Suricata suricatta
TTTTTTTTAATGTAGCAGATGTATCTCAAGGTTGCTTTAATTTTCTTTGATCACTAGGAAACCCAACTATTTTTCTATTAGTTTTCTCTCTACCTTTTCTCTTATGTAATTTGTCCATGACATATCTTTACATGAGTTCATCTATATTAAAAAAAAAAGATTTCAAAGAAAATTACAAGAGAAAAGGATTGAATTTCACAGAACTGGCAGTTCAGGATTCCTGGTGGCTTCCAGCTGTGAGATTACATCTAGGTTCCCTTACCCTTCAGGGAGACAGGTCACCTGATGCCTCCCCTGTTGTGTCATGAGTGGACAGTCATAGGTGCAATCTCTGGATGGATGCTACTGTTTCTTAATAAAAATGTGAGCCTTTCTTGGAGACCCTAGGTATTTTACCTATACTATAAGTTTCTATCTCAGAAGCAGACTTGAGAAAATATGGAGTGGGGCCCCTGGGTGGCTCAGCTGGCTAAGCATTTGACTTCAGCTCAGGTCATGATCTCACAGTTCAGGTCCATGGGTTTGGGCCCCACATCGGGCTCTGTGCTGACAGAGCTGGAGCCTGCTTCAGGTTCTGTGTCTCCCACTTTCTCTGCCCATCCCCTGCTCGCTCACTCTCTCTCTCAAAAATAAATGAACATTAAAAAAAGTGTTGTTAAAAAAGAAAATATGGAAAAAAAAAAAGTGGTCCAGGGGCTTGACACTCACCAATGACTGACAAGAATGTATAATTTGACTGATTGACTCTTCCCAACTCAGTAGATTTTCCTGGAAATTGTAGTTCTGATTCCTTGCTACAACATAATTGTCTTCCATTGCCTCAGGGGGAGGGTGAGAAGGCTCATTAACCATGCTGTATGAAGAATGGGTGAAGAGATAATGGTGTTTAACTGAGAAGAGAAGATTTGACATCCTGGTAGAGATATGTAGTGTTTGTAGGGCCACCACATGGATGATGATGAGTGAGTGAGTGAGTGAGCGAGTGAATGTGTGTGTGTGCATGTGTGTGTGTTTCCAGAGGATCTAATCAGGCCCCATGATAGCTGTTACAGGGAATTGGTTTCCTATATGGAGGTCCATATTTGTTCTTAGTCCCTTTGATATAAATATGGCAATGGGCAGCTAGATTGGATAGCCTGTAAGTTCCATCCAAATGCTAGAGTCTACCTTAGATGTGATTACTAAATGTTGCAGACAGAA
>NC_043714.1:62844643-62938899 GCF_006229205.1 Suricata suricatta
TGTGTGTGTGTTTCCAGAGGATCTAATCAGGCCCCATGATAGCTGTTACAGGGAATTGGTTTCCTATATGGAGGTCCATATTTGTTCTTAGTCCCTTTGATATAAATATGGCAATGGGCAGCTAGATTGGATAGCCTGTAAGTTCCATCCAAATGCTAGAGTCTACCTTAGATGTGATTACTAAATGTTGCAGACAGAAGAGGCAGTAGGGGATAATGGTTTAATATTTGGGCTTTGAAATGAGGTGAATGTGGGTTGAAATTCGTATTGGTTTATCAGGGCTGCTGTAGCGAAGTACCACTGAGTGGCTTAAACAACAGAAACGTATTATTTTATAATTCCAAAGGTTGGAAATCTGAGATGAAGGTATTGGCAGAGCCATGCTCCCTCTGAAAATTCTAGGGGAGCACCTGCTCTAACTTCCGGCAGTTCTTGGATTGTAGGAGCACAACTCCAATCTCTACATTGTGTTCTCCCTGTGGGTATGTGTCTCTCTTCACAGAGGTCCTTTTTGTAAGAATCACACTGCCGTTTAACTTCATGTTAACCGTATCTTCCATGACCCTGTTTCCAAATAAGGTCTTCTTCTAAGCTACTGGGAGTTAGGACTTCAAGGTGTTAATTTTAGGGGAATACGGTTTAACCTGTTACAGAATTCCGGGGCTAATATTTACGGGGTGCATGACCTTGGGCAAGTTACTTAACATCTCTGTGTCTTCTCTTTTTCATCCACCAAAATGGAGATGGTGCTGAGGGTTAAGTGGGTAACTGCCCATAAAGAACGCAGAGTGTATATGATCCAGGGTAGTCACTCAGTCAGTGTTGGCGTTCAAACAAATGGGCATCCAGCATCTAGCGGATGTGTCTGGAATTGTGTGCCCCTTCATATCTGGGGAAGTATTTGTGGCTCTGTATTTTATTTTCTGTGATGTATGTTATTTTCTGTCATGTGTATAGCATGATTTTTAAACCGATTCCTGTAAAACTACAACCGAAAAAAGTGTTCCCTCTAGTTATTTACCACAAATGTCAGGGCTTCTCTTCAAGTTTCTCCATTCAGGGAATTCTGGGGTCACGAGAAACACTTGTCCTAAAAATAGCAAATCGTTCCAGAAGGCTCTGGGCTAAAAATACTAGAAAATCAGTGTAAAGTTACTTCCTCCCAAATATTTTGATGTATGCTGGCTTTATTTAAAATTAGAACAAAGAACAACTGTCAAATAAAACCAGAGGTTGGACATAACAGAGTTCAGAGTCTTTGCCCTGGGGCCCTGGCTGTATTTCCCTTCCGCCATTGGGATTACTCTGGGGGAGAGCTTTGTAAATGTTGTTGAATTCACTTGCACTGACTTGTGAAATATCTTGATAAGATGATTCAGCAAAACTGTTTCCATTCCTGATTTGATTGTCACCGTTGCTTTTCATTGCCTCTCTCCATCTCTCTTTCTGTCCATTTCTCTTCACCGAGATGGTAAATCTGAAGAAAGCAGGTGTAGCATCAGGAAGGCAAAGTGTTCACTCTGGTTTCTTAGCTGAGAATTAAAAGCACAGGAAGACAGAGCATAGACTGCAAACCTCCAACATCTCCAGGCCAGTTTCCTCAGAGTTTCTGCTGTGGAACAGCTCTTGGCTCCACGAACTTCATGTTCAAACCCATTTGGGAGGTTGCAGGTGCTCCCTCCCGTGGGGTCTCACAGTGCCCGTTAGCCGAAAGAAGGCTTCCAGAAGTTTTGCAGTCAGGAAACATCTTTAATTTTTACAGCCCACGCTTGCCAAGCTTATTCATATAGAATATTTACAAATGTTAGGAAACTACTTTTACTTGAGGTCCAGTTCGGGGAATGTTAATCTAGAGGAAACCAAAGTGTTTCATCTGAAGTCACATAGCCAAATAAATTGTAAATAGTAATAGTAAATCCTGGCTCCTGGTTCCATGCTCTTTCTCTTAAAAAATTGTTTTTAATGTATATTCATTTTTGAGAGAAAGAGCATGAGCAGGGGAGGGGCAGAGAGAGAGGGAAACACCGAATGTGAAGCAGGCTCCAGGCTCCGAGCTGTCAGCACAGAGCCTGACACAGGGCTCGAACCCACAAGCCATGAGATCATGACCTAAACCAAAGTCAGAGGTTTAACTAAGCCACCCAGGCACCCCATCTTTCTTTTTTTCTAATTTAAATATATTCATATTGCTACAGTGAACAGGGGGGAATTGCTGGAACAAAATTTGCTAAGCTCAGCTCAATCCACATCCAAAAGAGCAGAGCTCTCCCCCTGCCGTCTCCTCCCCACCTTGCCCAGTGGCCATAGGGTGGAAAGGATACCGTGACCCAAAGGAAACTCCCTTTGGGAGGAGCTGGAGTGCTCAGAGCCCAGCCAGAGGGTGACGTCCACTTTCTTTTCTGGAATCTTGGCTTCATGTGAGGCCCTGGCAGCTGGACCCGAGAGCCCCTTCTTGGTCTCACCTCCATCTCTATCCTATCTTCTGAGTCCAGTCACTCCTCAGGACCCCAGCTTTCAACCCACCTTTCTCTAGGATGCAGCACAAAGTGATGACTGGGTCCTGCCACACACAAATGTCTACAAAGCAAGCAAACCCTCTCTTTCTGATACCGATTGACCAACTTCAGCACAATTTGTGTGAATTGCCATCTCATGCTTTTTTTTCTGACTTGCCAAGACTCCCCCTGTTTTTAACAGCCAGCTGGCATTCACCAGGGCCCCTGGAGGAGGTGGGTGGGGCTTGGGAGAGGCTAAGACTTTAGCATTCTGTCTCATGCAATTTGTCTACATTGGTGATCATAGGTTTTCAATGCACTTTTGCTTTCTTTAATTTTTTTTTCTGTCCCCTCACCCCTCCTCCATCTTACCATGCTGTTCTGAAAAGGAAAGAAGTTGCCATGGTCGGTCAGGCTTTAGGAGAACATGATAGACAAAAGGAACTGGGGAACTGGGGGAGCCAGGAGAAGACACCCCAGGCTGGACATGCACATGCAGTTGAACATGAGATGCTCTTTCCGAAAGCACTCAGGTGTGCTCAGTAACGTTGCAGGAGTTCCACCTGGGATTCCCAAGTGAGACATCCTGCAACATTTTGCAAGCAATTTCAATTTGTATATCTTTTAGAAGACGTGTAAACTGCAAACTTCAGGAGTGCAGCAGTGGTCCTTATGTAACATTTCCCAAGATGTTAGCTGAGTTATTGGTCCTAACCTTGAATTCCCACACCCATGTTGTTTTCACAGCAGTAGGAGTGAATGATGTTTTTGTTGTTGTTTTACTTTAAGATTAAAGCAAAGAATACCAGACCTGGTTGGGGCAATGCAGATAATTAAGTCTTGCTATTCAAATACTTAACACTGTGGTCGTAGACCAGCAGGATCAGCACCACGAGGGGAAAATGCAGGATCACAAGACCTACGGAATCAGAATTTACATTTTAACCAAATTCCCAGGCAATTCATGCAGATAGATCGTGTTTGAGGAGCCCTGGCTAAGGGTATGGGTTCTGGAGCGGGGTAGAGCAGGATTGAGTCTTGGGTCATTCCCGCCTTGCTCTATGATGGTAGACAATCATCTTAACCTCTCTGAGCCTCCATTTCTACATCATCAAAGGACACATAATAAAAATATTTACTTTTCAGTCACCATGAAAATGAATGATAACTTATGGCTCGTTAACGGTACGTACTAGGGGCGCCTGGGTGGGTCAGTTGGTTAAGCGGCTGACTTTGGCTCAGGTCATGATCTCATGGTTTGTGGGTTTGAGCCCCACATCAGGTTCTGTGCTGACAGCTCAGAGTCTGGAGCCTGCTTCAAATTCTGTGTCTCCCTCTCTCTCTGACCCTCCCCCACTCACGCTCTGTTTCTCTGTCTCAATAATAAATAAAAACATTAAAAATTAAAAAAAAAACCAGTATGTACTAGTACATTATGTGTGTAGGGAGAAACATGAGAAAGACCTAGGACATTGTAAGTGCTCAACACGTGTAAAATATTATTATTAGAAAAATAAATTAATAACCTGACAAGTATTTCTTGAGTACTTCAGGAATGCCAAGCACTCTTTTAGGGACCTCACAGTGAACTGACAGATAAAAATCCCTGCCTTTGTGAATCAGTATCCTAGTGATGTCTACAAATAGCAAAGGAATTACTTTTTATTACGACAGAATAACCTCAGGCTCTCCCTAAGTATTTGTTTTATTGAACAAATGCTCAATGCATTTTAGCTGTCATTATTATTGCTATTATTACAGAAGTGATGAGTTGAGGAATTTTTCTTATAATTTTTAAAATTATGAGTTGCAGAGCAGTTGTCTTTACCAACAACAAAATGACTTTGTTGTTTTTTTTTTAAGTTGAGTAAACAACAGCCTCCCACTCCCTAAAGAATATAATCTGAACTCATCCCCATGATGAGCAGGATTTCTCATCCCCCTCTGTGTCATTCTCTGCCCCAGCTCTTCCTTTTTTGAAAACTTTGAGCAAATCCCTTCCTAGCCCAGAGTGAGCACTCACTACACGTTAGCCTGTGTCACCGCTGTCAGTTCCCACCCCTGTGCCTTTGTTTCTGCCTTCCCTCTTCCTGGGATGCCTTTTCTATTGGTCCAACTCCTGAAGTGCCCATTAGAGCCCCATAAAATGTTCGGCTCAGAAAGAAAAGATAGAAACACCTGCTGCTACTTCTCTGCTCCCTTAGTAGTTTCTCTCTTATGCTTGACCTTGTATTTGAATAAAGGAATGCAAATCGGTCTCCTTGTGAGCCAAGGGAAGGGAAGCCTGGGAGTGTGTCATGGTCATTATCATGCCTTCCTGATCCCACTGCTTTAGTAAGGCCTAATGGCCCTTCAGGTAGTTGCTGAATTGAGTTGGCTGAAAATCCACTTAAGGGACCTACAGAGCGAGAAAGGTAAACAACCATGCTCAGTTCTGGATTCAGGTGCTCTCCGTGGGTACCTTGGAAATTGTCAGAGCAAGCTGTAGCCTCTCATGTAGGATTTTGTGATTCCTTCTGGAAAATAAGTGGTGCCGAAGAAAGTGGACAATATTGATAGGAAGTCCTAAGAAACACTAAGTGACACTTAGAAGGGTCAACAAAAATCTAGAGAGGTAGCTGCTCTAAGAATAAAAGTCTTGGCCACAATTCTGAACACAGCCAAGTTTGGGGTTTGGGACTCCTTTAATGGGGAGGAATCCCCTAATCCTGGTGACTGAGAAATAAAGAAGCCACACTACACTGAGTTGTATCCTCCACATCTTGAGAACACATGCACACACACACATACATCTGTACATGCACAGACTCAAACCACCTACACTAACACACACGTGAACACACATATTCAAACAAGCATAAATATAAATCCAAATATGAGTACGTTCAAAGAAGGGCATGCAGGGTAGAAAGGAAATTTGAAATGACACTGCATGAGGAAGCGGTGAAGGGACTAGAGATGGTTAGCCAGGGAGGAAGGACATGATAGGGTAGGTAGGTCCCTGCAAGCACAGAGGGGACTGGCCTATGGAAGAAGCACGTGAGTCCCTCTGAATAAAGCAAAGAGGTAGAAACTGTGTTTGGGTTGGGAGTCCAGGTTCTTGGAAGTTCTGGCAGGGGAGATTTCAACTCAGTGTGGGAAGAGGCAAGCTATGGGGATACAGAGTCTGGCATCCAGATCTGGAATTGTCTCCTCTGGGTTTTGGTACCAAATCTGTCACTTGAAAGCTGAGTGCTCTAAGGGAACTTCTTTAACCTTTCTGAGTCCAAGTGTCCTCAAATATGCAAGCAGGAGCAATAATCATACCTTCCTGGTAGATTTAAATAAGCCAGGACTCAGAAGTGCCTATTTAAGCTTCAGGCCCACTAGCCCTGGAGCCTCCTTTGGGATTGTGCATGGGCAACTGGGGTCATTGGTCTCATTTTGATATAAGATTACGGGGCACCTGGGTGGCTCAGTCGGTTAGGCGTCTGACTCAGGTCATGATCTCTCCATTTGTGAGTTTGAGTCCTGCATCTGGCTGTCTGCTGTCAGCATGGACCCTGCTTGGGATCCTCTGTCCCCTTCTCTCTGCCCCTCCCCAGCTTGTGCCCTCTCTTTCACAAATAAACATAAAATAATATATATTATGTCCTAAGAGCTGCTCTCTCAATACCGGCCCTGGCTGTGCCCACAGGACCTCTTTTCTCAAAGAGTGAGCCTCCTTCTAACAAAGTGGTCTTCCTTGTAACCTTTCCCCAGCTTCCTGGAAAACGGCCAGCTGGTTGGTCAGTGCAAGCAAAGGTGGACGTGTACCTGTGGCTGGGCTCCGCCAGACACTCCAGTGCCATTTTGGACAACTTGCCAGCAGGCTATGAAGCAGAGATGTCCTCCAAAGTGGCTGGCACCCCTCAACCCCCAACCAGCCTGCTCTACCCAGGTATGATGCCCATGTCATTAGGTGTCTCCAGTGGGCTTTGGAGGAAACAATGAGGAGGGTGGTGTACATGGGCTGTTCGCACATTGTTTAGGATCAATTCATTTCCCTTTTAAAATATAGTTTCTAAATTTTCTTCCTTACCTTCCAATGGTCCCATCTCAAAAGAATAAGGTGAAATCATTAAATACATCTGGAGTAAAGGTTTATATTTTTCTGCTAATGGAGAGAATTGCAGTTTGAGTTTCTTTGTAGACAGATTATATGGGCTAGGTGTGCATTTAAAAACACATCAGTAAGTTCTTATGCTGATATGACATGTGCAATTCCTTTTACATGACACTAGGGTTTTGCCCTGTAAACAGCAGGCATTTGCAATTGTGGTGATGACCCAATGAAAGCTGGTATCACTGGGTCCCTCGTGTTTCTTCAGCTTGGTTCCTGATGCAGTCACTTGGAGAAAATCAGCACGCTGTATGTAATCCATTCTTCTATGCAGATATTTTCTATGAGGGCCATTATGTTTACATTTTCATATCATTTTGGATTTTAGTATAAATACTAATGCCTTACAGTTGCAATTTGCTTTCTGTTTCCAAATTGCTTCAATTTGCAGGATCTTTGCTGTGAATTCAGACAGAGTAGATGACAGGTTTGCCTTCGTTTCAACTGAAGTTAACTTTTGAATTGAGCCATTGTTGGATGCACAGGAGAATTGTCCTCAAATCCAAGCTTTCTTTGTTACTCAAGACCCATCTGATGTCAGTTGACCTTAACTGCTGGTGGAGTCTAAGTGGTTCAATAGTTAGAAGGCTCTGGGGATGTTTATCCAGTGGTTCAGCTCATGATTTCTGTGCCCAGTGTCAAAGCATAAAAACGAGGAAAGCTCAGCCCTGTCTTTTTGGGAAATGCATGGCCCATTCCATGTACCAAGCATTGTTCCATCTACTTTATACATTATATTGAATTTACTTGTCACATAAACCCTGTGAAATTTCTTCATTTTACAGAGGGCGAAAGGATGTATCAGAAACGCTTGAGAATTTCCTAAGATCACACAGCTAGGAAAAGATGAAGCCAGCTTCTTCAAACTCTGCTTTATTTCCATTGCTTTCCATTCTGTCTTTAAAGAGGTTTCATCTTGGGGCACCTGGTGACTCACCTGGTTAAGCATGTGACTTTGGCTCAGGTCATGATCTCACAGTTCATGAGTTCAAACCCTGTGTCAGGTTCTGTGCTGACAGCTCAGAGTCTGGAGACTGCTGAGGGTTCTATGTCTCCCTCTTTCTCTGCCCCTCCCCAATGCACAGTCTTTTTCTCTCTCTCAAAAAGAAATAAACATTTAAAAAATTAAAAAAGAATAAGGAGGTTTTCATCTTTGGGTAAAAGACACCCATATCAAGTTATCTTCATATTTCTATAGATACTATCTCTGGAGATCTGAGGTACCCACACATATCTGCTGTCACAGCTACTAATAATTCAAAGGAGAAGAAAGACTTTTTCAAGAGCTTTCTAATCCTCTGCAGCGTGTTATTTTCATGGAGTGACCTAATAAACTTTCTCTGCTGTGCACTGACATTGATGGCTTTGGCTGCCTTCCAAACCCACTGGAGAATTTTGTTTCTTTACTCACTTTGTGCTTCAGAAAATATCCATCCAACCAATAATTAGTTTGTACCTACATATGGCAGGCATGGTGGGAGAACTAGTGGGGGGTGTAGGGATGGGAGAGGGGTCATCTGGTCCTCAAGTGGGGGCAGTCACATCTCCACCAACCACAAGTAGAAAATGAACTGCAACACAAGAGATGGACTACCAAATTGTGAGAGCGAAGAGGAAACTGACTTTATTAGTCTAAAGGACAGAGCTGGTAAGAGGTTTCAGAAAAACAAAACCCTTGGCTAAATAAATGGTTCCCCCTAGCAAACCAAAGGGACATTGAGGGACACCCAGGTGGCCCCAGCTGCCTTTGTCACAGGTCACATTACAACGAACAATAGTAGCAGCCACACCAGCACCCTCATACCACGTTTACAGTTCTTCCCATGTGTCGGGTTCATAGTCCTTTGATCGCCTACATTAACCCTCTGAAGAACTATTATTATTATTCCCATTTTATAGGTGAGGAAACACCTGTAAAATAGGTTTTTTAAAAACCTATACTAACCGAGAGGGTTAGTAACTTCACATGAGTCCATGTACCGACCTGTGTGACATAAGCTAGGAGAGGAAGACAAGGGGGTATCTGCACCCTTAATTTAACAGAGTAGAGCTAGTCACATTGGTATGTAAGAGTTCCTGTATCACAGTCCCCACATCAACACAAAACCCTGATACCCTGAACACAGTATAATCTTGCCTTTGGGGGAATCAGGGAACAGGAGTGGGAAAGGGGGTAAAAAGGAACAAGAGAACATACAAAACAAGAGGGGCCTTACAAAAGTCCCATGAGTGCAGGAATATGACAGGTCAGCTCTACTTGGGACCCCCCCGCCACTGCCCTCACCTGCAGCCCCCATCTGCTCCCATCCTGTCCACAGATGTGCTCGCTCCTGCCTTTAACCTCTATGTCCTCTCCCTGTATCTCTCACAGGATGCTAGTCCCTGGCCTCCTGTCACTGGGATGTAGATGCTTGTCTTATATTTGCCCTCTTCCTGGAGCTCCCTGAGGGCAGAGGGCAGGGGCTGTCTTAGCCACTTCAGAATCCTTAGACCAGACTGTACCTGGTACAAGTAGGCACTCAAGAAGCTATTGGCTGGCTGAATGGAGGAATGGATGAGTGGTTGACTCAAGAGTTTATGGAAGCAAGAACTGTCAATGGAGAAGCCCCTTTCTTACACACATGTGCGCGTGCAGGCCAAGGGAAACTAGAGAATTATGAAAACGTAAAATGTGGTCTTGTAGAGGGGTTCCTGGGTGACTCAGTTGGTTATGTGTCCAACTTTGGCTTAGGTCATGATCTTGCAGCCCAACACAGGGCTCAAACTCTGTGCAGACAACTCAGAGCCCAGAGCCTCTTTGGATTGTGTGTGTGTGTGTGTGTGTGTGTGTGTGTGTGTGTGTGTGTGTGTGTTTGTGTCTTCCCCTTCCCTGCTTGCACTCTGTCTCTCAAAAATAAATAATAAGAAAGAGAAGGTGAATTTGGAATCTGACAGAGATGAAAAATCTAGGCTCTGGTATTTGATAGCTCTGCAAACTTGGAAAACTTCTGTAGCCTTTTTTTGGTGAGCCATTTCCCTCATACATAGATGGGGATTACAAGGCTGTTATGAAGATCAAAACCCCTGATGTGGGGAAGGTGCCAAGGAGAATGCCTGGCGCCGAAGTACCCCATAGGTACCCCCTCCTCCCCTTTCTTCACTGCTTCCATTTCAGTCTCAGAGGCAGCGGGTGCTCCCACTCTTGGCCTCCGGACACGCTCACAGACGCACAACAGCGCAAAGACACCTGTTCGTACTCACTGTTGGGAAGAGCCCACTGATGCCTGCCCGTTTCCATTTGTCCACAGCCCAGCATGTCTTTCAGCTGAGAGCACACATGTATCAAGCCCGGGGCCTCATCGCAGCGGACAGCAGTGGACTCTCAGACCCCTTTGCCAAGGTCACGTTCCTTTCCCACTGCCAGACCACAAAGGTAACCAGGGAAGCCCATCTGCCTTCTTCTCGCAGCCCACAGCTGGTCCGCAGCCGAGCGCCGCAAAGAAAACATCAGGGGCATCTTGTAAATACCTCTGTCTGTGGGTATATAGATTTCAGACACCGAAGCACGTGTGTAAGGAAAGATGGCCATGCGGAAGTTCTCTTGTTCCAAAGTGACCACTGTCCTGCAGCCAAGAGAGCGCATACCTGAGGTGAAGGAAGGGGGGTGGGGAAGAGGGATGAGGAGGAGAAGGGAAACCTGGCACATCTAGAGCTCCTGCCCAAGTGCTGGGTGCAAGGCCAAGTTCAGAGGGGGAACAAACACATGAGAAAACAGCACACAGACACGGCCACATGAGGCTTATGATCCAAACTTTATTGAGGGGTCTTGGTAGCAAGGAACGTTTTCCATCTTTGTGGTCAAGGAGTCCTAGACTTTGCACTGTTTCTCCTCACCAGCTGAGGGACTTTGCACACTTTCAACTGTGCAGTGTGGTGTCTTGCTCTGGAAAACACTACTTCCTAATAGATGACGTGAGGATTAAATGAAGCGGGTCTACACTGCTTTGCTCTGGGCTCTCTCCCTTTCCCTATACACTGAGTGCTGAAAAGTGGAAGGGTTCCTAATTAGTGGACATCCAACTGGACACTTTTCCTATTAGATTGTATTCTCCAAGGACTGACTCTGTTCCTTGAGGATTCGTATGCTGAGAGAGGAGAGTTCACAAAGGATTTGCTCATCCCTGGGAGTTAAAACAAACACCAAGGGCCCATGGAGACCTGAAGTTACGTCTCATCAACTCTGTGGCCACATTTACTCACTAAACTTCCATGTGTCATCTTAAAATAGGGCTGTTGTGAAGAAGCCCAAAGTTAAGTGTATAAAGTGATTGATGAAGGGAGGCTGTTATATTGGCTAATGTTACAGAGGCTGACATTTCTCTCCAAAGTGAGGCCTGTGACCTGGGAGATTGTGTTTGATTTGTGACACACAGACCAAGATCATTTTGTCCATTTCTCCAGCAGCTGCAGAGTTCTTGCTCTGTAACAGGTCCTTCTGGGCTCAGAGGCTGCACCATGAAATACCCCATGATGTGAGGCTATTCAAAGTCTTTCAAGAGCCACAGGAGGGGGGTTAGTTCTGTAGGAGGGAGGAGTCTGGGAGACCCCAGAAGGAAGGTGACTTCATCCTCACCTAGTGAAGGGGCATGAGAACACATGAAGCCTGAAGACTCCAGACTACCGTCTCTTCTCTGTGCCTGGAGGGATAGTGCCTAGCTCAGTGGTTAGAGTATAGACTCTGGAACTATATTGTTTGGGTTTAGATCCAAGCTCTTCCATGTGTTGGTTGTGTGACCTTAAGCAAAGGCCTCACAATGATGATGTCATATGTATTTCCCAGAGGGTAAACCACCCAGACAATGCCTTGCTTGTAACAGCTTCTATGTGATTCCTTATTATTGTCAGAGGCTTCCTACCAGAAGCATGGAGGATTCTCAAAGGGTGGAACCCCAGGGCCTTCCTCCATCTGCCACAAAATGGTAGGGTTCAAGGCCCTGGTGATCTTGGACCCTGGGCGGGGAAGAGGTTTGAGCGAGCTCACTGAGCTGCTATGTGATTATCTTCCTATTTTGCTTCTCTATACAGTAGCTTCATTTGATTCGGACTCATATCTCAAAGGAACAAATGGCATTTATCAAATAATCATTTGAAAGGGAAAACAGCTTCTGTTGAGCCCTGGACTTTGCCTCTATACTTTTGAACCAAGTACCTAATTTTTGTCAATAATAACAGCTGCCGCTTATCAAAAACTCCCCATGTGCAGGCATAATGAATGCTAAGCATTTTATATGTATTGTTTACTACATCTCACGGCAGCCTCAAGGTGGATGTTATTAGAGTCCCCATTCTGCAGGTGAGAAGGACAGGCTTAGGGACTATCTAGGTAGAAGGCAATAGAGCCAGACTGGAAACCCATGTTGGTCCAGGTCCAAAGCCACTTTGCTCTGTTGGGGTAAGCGAGGGTTCTGACTCCCTCTGCTCCTTCAGTGTCGTACTGCCTCAGAGTCTGTGTGGGACACGCCCCGCCCTCTCACCCTTCATGATGGGGAAAGCTGACCCCGTGGTCCCAGCTGAGCTCCACCGCTCGCCCAGAAGCACGTGCCTCAGCTGACCACGCGGAGCTCAGGGAGAGTAGTCTCAGCGGGGTGGTCCCATAACCAGTTCTCTCTAAACTGATGTAATGATCTGAAATATTTCAGAAGGGACACCCAGTTATTCCAGAGGTCACTGAGGATGTGGGATTTAGAAATCTAATGACAGCCAAAGTATAAGGGGAGACGGAGACAGCTCCTTAAAGAGAAAGCTTTCAGAGACAGAAGGGGAGAGGGACTAAGTGGCTTGAGAGGAGCCTCAGGGGACAGGAGAGGACATGGCAGGGGTGGGGAGTGGGGAGCCTGAGACTACAATCAGAGTCTTGAGGACCCGGATGATCTCTTGTTAGACACGAGTCCCCAGTGCACCACATGTTCAGTAACTGCTTACTTATTTGTAAATAGTATGGTGGGGTCGGGTTGGGTGGGAACAAGTGCTTACTGAGCACCTACTATGTGCCAGGCACTTATACATTTTATCTAAGACAGTGGTCATAACAACCTTACAAGGTAGGCGCTAACCCCAATTACATGAGGGAAACTATGGTTCACAGGGGTTAAATCGCCTGCCCCAGTTGGAGAGAGACAGGTGGTGAAACTAGGGTTCCATTCCAGGGGTATCTGATTCTAAAGCCATGCTACATCCATAGTCTCTTACTCCTTCTTCACAGGGTTAACTAGGTGCTACCAAAGTCTCCCAAATGTCATCAAACTGTCACGATGCAGAGCTCCTTAAGGAAGCCCTGAAGAAGCAGAGCTAGTCCTGGGCATCTTGGCAGAGAAGTGGGACAATGTATTTTTGTTTGGGTGAACATTTTAGTACCTTTTGAGGGTGGCCACGGTGCCCTTATACTCATGGGAGCAACTCTGAGGATAGGCCAATATCCATTCGTTTATCCACGCGAACAGCTCGTGAGCACCTGTTATACACAGAATGCCGTATTGGTGCCTAATACTGTGCCTGGCACATTGCATGCTGAATGCAACAAATACATATTGAATGAATGGATACTGGCCTCTGGAATCTTATCAAGTAGGATTTATAGCCCAAAGTGCCAAGGAAGTCATCAAAAAAGTTCTATAGGAAAGATGCTGTGAGGATCCTGAATGGCTTTGGTATCACATCTTTGCATGCATACTGCAAAAGAGTTCACTTTTCTATTTTTAAAAGCAACATAAAAACCCAGGTTTCTTTGTGATGTCAGATAGCTGTGCAGGATAACTTTTCATTGCAACTATATAACTCCTGTTCATAGGTGAGTCAAAGCCATTTTTTGTCCTGTCCAGCAAGTTAAGGTTTTCTCTGAGATATTATGTCACAAACATCACTGTGTCTAAGGCATAAAATACTCTAGAAGCAAAAAGCCAGAAAGGAAGGAAATTGTGGAATGTATATTTTTATGACTGACTTAAAGAAGAAGAAGAAGAAATTCTCTCCTGACCTCAGTGCCAATGGTTTAATGTCTTGACTAGAGATGCCTCCTGATGCAGAAGTCTGAGATGGCAGATTTATTCTTTGGAGTCTGGGAAGTTAGCTTGGGCTAAATCTGGCTCTGGCCCCCTCCAGCATGTACTGTGAGAAGTAAGGTGTAGTTCAGAGGGGGTGTGGAAATTCCCCAAGACCCAGCAGCCATTGAGCTGTGTTCACCTGTGAAATCACCCATTTGTCCACACAGCCTGGGAAAGAGGGAAATGTGCCACATGTCCTCTTTTCAAGACTCGCCCCACACATTAACAGCCTAGTTTCTGCCCAAATGCAGAGTGCACCCATCCTTCTGACAGCCCGGTCTTCAGCTCTGTGAAGCTGGCAAGTGTACACGCATCCAAGTAACTAGCGTAGAGGATACAAGACCAATGACAACCCTCACTTCTGAGGGTAGCCATTGAATGGCGTGACAGGTGGACTGTGAGCCACTTTTGGGTGAGGCACTCATGGTTCCCAACCAATAATGCAGACTGCTGTCCTCTGTCCTTTGGCATCTCCATCTGTAGGATGGACAGAGCCAATTAGCAATGTCACAGTTTGCCATCTTAGAGAAAAAGATGTCATGCAAAATAGTGAAAGTTGTTTTGAAGACTCTGGCTAATTCAATGCAGTCAAATATCCACAAAACAGTAGAATTCCATTGAAGGCATATTAGAGTTAGCCCCCACTTTTGAGTATTTGATGACAAAATTTTATTTGCTCCTTAGTGAAGAATCACTAGATCGCCCTCCTCCTCAATTTGCCCTCCCATAAAGTGAGATCATATTAGCATCTACTTGGTGAGGGTGCATGAGGCTAGTAGCCTGGGCTTTGGTACCAGATGAGTCAGGTTGAATCCCGGTTCTGCCACTGGTAGAATGTGAGTAGATAACTGCTCTATAAAATGTGAGCAGATAACTGTACCCACCTCCCAGACTGGTTGTGAAGTTTGATTGAGGCCATGCATGTAAAGTGCCACAGCTAGTACACAGTGCTCAACCGAGGGGGCTGGTGTCACCAGCACAGGCTACTGAGAGGATTAAGTTGAAATTATATATGCAAATAAGTTGGTAATCATTCCAGGGGCTGACTTCATGAACTTCTGGAAGCTCTCTGGGGCAGGGAATCTGCATCCCCGAGCCCCTAGTACCCAGTGGTAGTACATCGCCTTGTGTCATCACTTGGATGTTGAAGGACTGAGCGAAGATGACAAGGATGTGTCCTCTTTCCCCTCCACAAGTACCTGTTGGATGAAAGCATCTCGCCCCCTAGCACCTTGTTGAATGACCTTTTGCTTTTCTTTTGGCCCCACCTTCCAGGTCATTTCCCAGACCCTCTCCCCAACCTGGAACCAGATGCTGTTGTTCAATGACTTGGTGCTGCATGGAGACCAGAAGGAGCTGGCGGAGTCCCCGCCTTTGGTGGTGGTGGAGCTATATGACAGCGACGCGGTGGTGAGTGTCCCGGTGGTGCTGACTGGGCACTTTATCTAACGAGCCTGAGACTGCTCAGGACTCTAGAAGTGCCTGGGAGCCATTCTGGGAAAATGATGATTTACAGAACTAGGAGCATTGGTGATGATCATTTGCTTTGTTAAAAGGCTTTTCACTTAGATTTCCCTTTAGTTTGCAATTAGAATAGGATCCGGGTCACAGAACTTCAGTGGACACATACTTCTTCAGGAACAAGATACTTGTATAAAGCCCCGGGCTGTGTTCTATTGCTGATCAATAGAAACACTGAGTAAAAATGTCCAGGTCTCTTGAAAACCAGAGGCGCTTACTGACCTTGCTTGGCTGGAGGGACCTGGGTGGGTATTGTCACCAACTCAGCCTCTGTAGCTGGGTCATTTTCGTCTTGGTTTTGCTTCCAAGTCCCACATTCATTCCTGTCCCATTTTTGTTATGATGTTAACTAAATTTTTTCCTCTCCAAAGATACCTGTGTTCTCCATTGAGTAGATTTAAAAGCTTACTAGAGGATTTTTTTAATTACTCTGACAAAACTTTTTTATTTTTTTTTTCTTAATTAAAAAGTCTAAAGGCAAAGGCTTATTTATTTTCTTTGATGTCTTTACCTCCCTGGGAAGTCGCAGAAGCACAAGTAAGTATAACAGTTGTTCCAAGAAGCCTTCCTAAAGACCCCTCACCTCCTCAAGCATGCTGGCAGCTCTGACCTAGATGCAAGGTCGGAAGATACTAGGATGGGAGAATTATAGGAGGTGAGCAGGGATTTGGGGGGTATGAACCCCCTCTTGCTTCCTGGAGAAGGAAACAGAAACCCAGGAAGGTCAAATGCCATGTTCAAGGTCACAGGTAGCTGGAGGCAGAGCTAGAACTTGAACCTAGCCTCCTGTGTCCAAACTTTCTTGCACATGTATGAGTAGCTGGTGTGGCTGTATCTGCTTTGCCATGTCACTCTCTCTGCACCTTGTTCCTCCGGCTATACATTGGAGCTGCAAATTGTATATATTTATGGAATATGAGTTCCCCTATTGTGCATAAAGTATACATTTTCTGTAGAGACAGCCACAAGATAAATACCTTTTAAATTTTGTTGCTAACAGCATGGTTCCAATCCTAAGTATTTTTTCTTTGAAAACCAGTCAAGCATCTTTGCAAACTCCTAAACCAACCCGTTGGGCTACGTGGATTTCCTTTTGCCTTTCAGACCCCTTCCAGAGTCCTACTCTATGATTATCCTCCTGGGCCCCACCAAAGCCAGACCCTTTGTAGAGAAACAAGCCTACATTCTCACATCGAAATAAAAAGGGAAAGTAGGAGTGAAAAAATATATATGAAAATGTTGCCTCTTCTTCCTGGAGAGATACATGTAGACGTGCAGGAGGTTCTGTTTACACCTGCCGGCAGCAGCTACACTCAGCCCACAGCCCTCTGGTGCTGGTCAGATGATTACAGTCGGACTCTGCCGGAATGTGGCTCCAGTCTAGAGCTTTCTGTCACTCTCCAGTGGCTTGTGCCCTCATTAGGGCCTGCTGCCTTTCTAAGCAATGCATTTATATTTGGCAAATTAGTGGCTTGGGTTTAACTTTACTCTTTTATCTCCAGGGCACTTTTACCTCATTATTCCCAAAGAGGATCATGACAAAACAGTTGCAGACCGCTTGTGTCTTGACTTGTTTCAAGAGATAGTTCTGATGGCTCCAGTGGATACCAGCAGGCAGCTTTGTTTGTTTTAAAGTCAAAAATAATTTAAAAATCATCAAATAATCATTAGTTTAAACTAAACACCATTTCTGCCTCAACCAAGGCTCTCTCTGCAGCCGGGAATGTAAGCACTGGTTTATGAGTCCAAAGGCCGTGGAACCGGGCAGCTCTGGCCTTAGCCAGAGAGTGTGGGCGCTGGCCTTGTACTCTGAAGGTCGTTAATCCAACTGGCTTTCACTCAATAAATATGTAATGAGGGCCTGCCCTGTGCTGGGGTCACAGCTGCCGCATGGAGTTTACATTCCAGCCATTCCTGAGATAAATGGTGAAGCAGCCCCTCTCCTCACACTCCTCACACTGCTCCTGGAGAGATGGCCTGTGCTCTTGGGGGCAGGACTGGGAAGAGGCAGGAGATGGTGCTCATAGTTCTTCCAGAACCTTGTGGCCCATATACATGCATACATATAAGAATATCTTTATGGCCTCTTTTATTACCAAGAAAAATAGAGCACAGCTGCTTTATCACCTGGATATACTGACCTTCATCATCATCATCATCATCATCATCATCATCATTATCAACTTCGTTGTCACATTACCACATATTGAACACTCAATGTATATAAGTCACTGTGCAAAGCACATACATCATTAAGTCAGTCCCCGTGGCCACATTAAAACATACTGTTTTTAATTCCTTTTAAGGCGTAAGGCTCAAAAAAGTTAAGCAAATGGCCCAAGGCCATAGAGCTGGAAAGTAGCAGATTTGGGAACACAGATTCAGGTTTGCCTGGACTTCAAAGCTCACGTTCCTGAACACAATGGTGTCCTGCCCTAGGGAGCTTCTGGAATGTTTGGTGCCACCTTATTTCTTTTTTTCCCCTTCAAGTCCACCCTAGATGATTCTTTTAACTTTCTTCCACTGAACTCTGTGTGCCGAGAAGAGAGATAACCCCTAACAGCCTTGGGCCCAGAAGTTTTCCCTGGGAGCCCACATGGATTCCCCTGTCCCCCCGCAAGCCTTGGTAAGGAAAAAGAGGTGCTCGGCAGAAGAAGAAAGTGAGATAGTAGCAAGAGGGGTACAATGAGGTTGACAGCTTTGTCAAGATTATTTTCTAAAATGCACTGATGCAGGTCAGAAGTGGGTTGGTAACCATCAGGACAAATTCCTTTCTTTTCTTTCTGCCTTAGGGGAAGCCAGAATATTTGGGGGCCACAGTGGCTGCTCCTGTTGTGAAGCTAGCTGACGAGGACTATGAGCCACCCAGGCTGTGCTATCACCCCATCTTTTGCGGGAGCCTCTCTGGAGGGGACCTCCTTGCTGTATTTGAACTGCTGCAGGTAAGTGAGCCAGAAGTCATCTGCACCAGCCGTCTACCTTCCCGGCCAGAGCACTTCCATAAAGCTGTGCTTGGTCACTCTCTGCTGTCCTGTGTCTGGAGGGGTCTCCTTCTCAGGATCTGGAGCTGCCACTTAAGAATTCAGGTGAGGGGCGCCTGGGTGGCTCAGTCAGTTGAGCATTTGGCTTTGTCTCAAGTCATGATCTCGCATTCGTGGGTTCAAGCTCCACCTTGGGCTCTGTGCTGACAGCTCAGAGCCTGGAGCCTGTCTTCGGATTCTGTGTCTCCCTCTCTCTCTGACCCTCCCCTGCTCATGCTGTCTCTCTCTCAAAAAAATAAATAAAACGTTAAAAAAGAAAAGAAAAAAAAGAAAATCCAGGTATAACTTACAAAAATAAAAATTCGGGTTACACAGGCTATTTCTAGAGCCCTTGTGCTGTATAGGTCAGAGTCCCAGGATGAAAAATCCTTACAGGTTTGGCCAGCAGTGCTTAAGCAGCCCTATATGCAGATTCTGGGGTTCATACAGACCATGAGAGGATATAAGGGAGGAAGAGAGCAACCCTGCGGTCACTTACCACGTGGGATGTTCAGTGCTTCATGTAACTTTCATCACATAGACTTCCCTCAAGCCTGTTGAGATAGGTGTTAGGATTCCCATTTTCCACATTGTAAACCGAGGATTGGTGCAGTTGTCTGCCCTCCCTCATCATGCAGCTAAAAGACCTGAACTGAAACCGTTTTTTAAATGAGAGAGAGAGAGGCGGAGAGAGGATTCCAAGCAGGCTCCACACTCAGCACAGGGCCTGACATGGGGCTCCATCTCATGACCCTGAAATCATGACCTGAACTGAAATCAAGAGTCAAGTGCTTAACCACCCAGGTGCACCTGAACCGAGATCTTTAAAGCCTTTTGCTCCTTACCCTGCATCACAGTTTCCTGAAGACAGGGAGCTCTTAGTCAGTCCCTCTAAGACAGAGGGGAATATATGAACATGTGCCTCAGAAGACTTTTCCGGAAAGCAGAGGCAGGATACTGGGGCAGAAAGCTGAGACTCTCATGTCTGACCATCCAGTGAAAACCAAATGGGACATGGAGAGGTCCTGGAGAAGAAGTGACAGGGCCCAGTGGGCTGTTTTAGAGACCATTGCATTCACTGAGGCAGGTGGCACTGTACCTTTGGGTCAGACCAATTCCTGTATAGATAAGCCTATTTTTCAGAAACCCCATTTTTAAAAGTTCACTTGGTAGAGAACCTAGAAGGCAAGCACTCCTAACACAGAGATGGGGGAGAAGGAAGGTAATGGAGTCGGATCCCATGGGTGTGGATCTCATTTCCATGTACTTAAGGAGTATGTGACCTTGGGCAAGCTACTTAACCTCCCCGTTTCACTTGCAAAATGAGAATGATGATCAGTCTCCTGAAAGTGCCTGGCCTGGAATAAACACTCAACTAATACCATGTATTTTATTAGAAATAGTAATTCATATAATATTAAAGCAAAATATCTAGGCCCACCTACTTAATTCAGGTGAAGAAACTGAGCTGTGTGGGCAGGTAATGACTTGCTCCACACGCCAGGTCAGGGCCTAGAATCCAGGTAGACTGACTGAGCCCCCCAATTGCTGGAGAGCCTGGGAAGCCTGCTGGGGCAGGGGCAGCCGAGAGGCTAGGCACCCTTGTGTGCAAATCCAGACTGCCCACATCTGCAGCCTGCGAGTCCCATATGGCTGCAGGAGTGAGTTCAAAGAGTCACCCCACTTTGTGGTCTGGTTTTTGCTCCACTTAAGGCAGAACTTTTAATTCTTTTATGGTTATATTCTTTAGGGAGAGAGAGAGAACACAAGTGGGGGATAAAGGCAGGGGTGGGTGGGAGGACAGAGAGAGAGAGAAAGAGAGAGAGAGAGAGAGAGAGAGAGAGAAAGATTATCCTAAGCAGGCTTCATGCTCAGCACAGAGCCTAATGTGGGGCTTGATCCCATGACCCTAGGATCATGACCTGAGCAGAAATCAAGAGTCAGATGCTCTACGAACTGAGCCCCTCAGGTGCCCCAAGACGGCACTTGTTAAGGATGGAATGGTGGCCTTAGAGAAGGAGGGAGCTCTCTTCTGGAGGAACTGAAGCTACGTGAGCCCTAAGAAGACCGGCATTGACTCCAGCCCATAATGACTGCGGCCTCAGAAGATACGAGTGAGGACTAGAAACATTTTTGTCTTACAAGTCGTAGGTTCAGGATTCCGGGATGATAAACCCAAGAGAAATTCTAATAAAACCGCTCCCACCAGATGGATGCGTGTTACACAGAAACATTTGGGTTAGAACTGAAAATGACCTTCAAAACCAGCTGATCCTGTCTTTCCTCAAGTGAAAGTCCAGTCAGTTTTAGGCTTTCAATGACTGATTTTAGGTTGAAAGCAGGTAGAGCATGAAATAATATCAAATCAATATGGAGGGAGTTTTGCCCTCCCCACCCCCAGGTTTGCTGAGATATAATTGACATATAACACTGTATACATGTTAAGGTATACAGCATGATTATTTCACATAGTACATATTATGAAACGATTACCACAATTAAGGTTAGTTATCAAACCCATCTCACACAGCTATCTAACCTCACATAATCACCTTTTTTGTGCTTATCTGAGCAACTTTCAAATATCCAAGTTAACTAAACTCACCACGCTCTACGCTGGATCCCCAGAACTTATTCATCTCATAATTACAGTCTGTACCCTTTGACCAGCATCTCCCAATTTCCCCCACCCCATCTTCCATCCCCTGCCCGTGACAACTGCCAGTCTACACACTGTTTCTATGAATTAGGCTCTTTTAGATTCCACATGAAAGTGAGATCGTATAGTATTTGTCTCTCTCTGTTGACTTATCTCTCTTAGCATGATGCTCTCAAGGTCCATCCATATTGTGGCAAATGGGGTTTTGCCCCTTTTGATCCTTATAACTACTCCCAGCAGAAATTCCTGTTTGGTGCCTATCTATCTTGAATACCTCTCTTCACTTGCAATCTTCTTTTCTAAGAAAGAGCACAGGCTTCAATACTTTTAGAAAAGATCAATGTTACCAACAGGAACATTTCCCAAAGTCTGCTTCTTGGGACACCAGTCCAAATATAGTGAAAAGAAAGTATAAGAAATGTTTCCCATTACATATTCCAATAACCTGTTTTATTTTCATTGGTTTTATCTTTAAAGTTGCTTTTCATTTATGGCAAGTGGTACTTTTTTACTTAGCATCATAATTACTAATGAAAATGTTCACTGGATCAAAGTACAGACGATAAAAGTGGTAGAGGAATGGCCGGCCGGCTTGGGAAAACCACATCTAGTGCAAGGCTCCCATTTTATATGTCAGGAGACTGAGGCTCAGGATTAACTGGGATTCAGTCAGCTGCTCTTTTCTGGACAGGAAGCTGCCTGATGAGCTCTGAGACTGAGTCTCCTAGTCCCTCAGTGAAGGGCTGGGTGACTGATCCCTGTGGGCTTGGCTCTTTTGGTCCCGTGGTCCTCCCTCCCTCCATGCTGAGGGCCCCCCTCTCCCTCCCTAGCTCCCTCGCTTCATGCTGAGGGTCCCCACTCAAAGATGAGGGCCCCCTCCTCCCTCCACTATGAGGGTGCCAAGAATATTCTACTGCATTAATTGTCAGAGGTGAGCAGTCTAGGAGATACAATTCATTAGGGTTTCATGAGGACTTCTTATTTGATTGCTTGTTCAAAACCTAATTTGATCAGTGTGACAGTCTTAGTATGTGGATTGTGTATGTGCTGAGCAGACAAGAGCTGGAAAATGCCTTCACTTGTCACCAGCTGCTCTCAGTTTTCATCTGTGGGTGGTTTGCTTCAGCCTCTCCACCCCCATTGCTGAAATGGCTCCCTGTCTCAGAAGAAGGATTTGTTAACTTGGCTCTTCCATGTCCAGACTGAGTTAATGGTCTCCATTTCCCTCCCCTACCCAAACCCATGGCCCCTTGTCTGTCCATCCAGTCCTGGCTCATGGCCCCACTCTTTGCCCCTGTTCTCTGCCTTGAAAACTCAGTCTCTGCTTTAATTCTTCCCTCTGTGTGTGCACCCTTAGCCAGGCCAAGCCTGTCCTCCACAGTTTCCATCTTTCCTGCTGCCATATTTCTCTTCAGGATCCTTGCATTGGCCTCTTCCCTGGTCTTTGAGCTTATTACCTTTTCTCTTTTGCTTCATCCTCCTCATTCCTTCTAGAAGACAAGTTAACCCATTCCACTGTCCTCTTCAAAATTCATCAGTGGCCCCTGCTTCCTACCTCCAGAAACATTTCTTAAAGTCTACTTTGGGGAATACCAAATACAGTCTTTCTATGCACAGTGAAGAGACAGTTAGAGAAATGCCTCATATTATATCCCTCTTGGGGATTTGGGATATTTGGAATGCCTATTACTATGGTAAACACTCAGAAGATCCAACATTTTCCAAATGCTGTGACTAGGAAAAGTGTGTGTGTGTGTGTGTGTGTGTGTGTGTGTGTGTGTGTGTGTGTGATAACTCTTCATATCTCATGAAAAGGAAGCCTGGCCCATAGGAGAATGTCTTGGTAGCTTGGCATTCAAGCTCTCCCAAACTTGTCTTCAAACTGCTTCTGCAGCCTCACACTTCCTCATATTACTCTGCACATCTATGGCCTCTGTATGCCGGCTACCGTGAGTTCCCTGACCTCACCACACAGATGTGCTCCTCTGCTTTTGGACCTGCTGTTAGTCCATCCCGAAAGGTCTTCACTCCACCTACACCAGCTTCTGCCCTGCACTCTACTATTTAGGATAATGGTCATCACCAAAGTTCAGAACAAGAGATTCCTCCTCCAGGAAGCTCTCCCCATCCTCACCTGGGTCAAATTAAACATTTTCTACCATCTTATAGCACATCACCTCTTTTTTTTTAAATTCAGGCTATGGTAAGGTTGATTGTTTACAGGCTTATGCCCATTAATCTGTAAGTTTTTTGAAGGCAGGACTGTTTCAATCATTCATTCATGCAAACAAATATTATTGAGTGTCCATTACGTGTCAGGCATGTTCTTAAGAATTCATCACTAAATAGGGGCTCAGTCAGTTTAGCCTCTATTTTGGCTCAGGTCATGATCTCACAGTTTGTGAGATGGAGCCCTGTGTCAGGCTCTGTGCTGACATCATGAAGCCTGCTTGGGATTCTCTCTCTCTCTCTCTCTCTCTGCCCCTCCCCCACTCATGCTCATACACCTGCACTCGAGCTCTCTCTCTCTCTCAAAAACTAAATAAACATTTTTTAAAAATCCATCAGTGAATAAAGAGAAAACTCCCGACCTCATGGGACTTATATTCTAGTGATGGGGAGATAATAGAAGACATTATGTAAATTATAATGTAACAACAGTGTGATAAATGCTAAGAAGAAGAGGTAAAGTCCTATGAGGTGTGGAGTGGAATGTGTGTTGGGGGAGAGGCCAGGGTCAACATTTTAGGCATCCAGGGAAGCCTCACTGAGAAAGTGGTATTTAAGTCAGGACCTGGAAGGTCATGACAAGTAGGGCATGCAGGTATATGGGCAAAGAGAGTTAGTGCAGAGGGAGCAGCAAATGGCAGTGCCTGAAGCCTAAGTATGCCTGGCATCTTCGAGGACCAGCAAGGATGTCAATGTGGCTGCAGTGCAGTGTAGATGGAGTCAGTGGCAGGTCACATGGAGTGCTGTAAGGAATTTGGCATTGATGCCATAAGAGACAGGAAGACAAGAGAGGATTTTGAGCAGATCTGATTTATGTTGAAAACTATGGATGCTGGATTGAGTATATGCTGAAGGGGCCCAGGGGGGAACAAGGAAGGCAACTGGGAGCCTCTTCAGGTAATCCAGGCTGAAGAACTCAAGAACTTGGATCAAGAGTACAGCCTTGAGGGGCGCCTGGGTGGCTCAGTCAGTTAGCATCCAGCTTTGGCTCAGGTCATGATCTTGTGGTTCATAGGTTTGAGCCCCTTACAGCTCAGAGCCTGGAGCCTGCTTTGAATTCTGTGTCTCCCTCTCTCTCTGCTCCTCCCCCACTCATGCTCTGTTCCTCTCTCTCAAGAAATGAATAAACATTAAAAAAACTAAAAACAATTTTTAAAAAGGGTAATCATGAAAAAAGAGGATTCTGGGGGAGTCCACAGGATTGACTGCTGAGTTGGCAGTGGGGAATGAGAGTCATCTCCACGTCACACATGGAAGTCAATGCTAATATTTCACCCATAGTAGACTCTCAATACAATATTTTCAAACATGTTTACTCACTCCCAAAAATATGTAGAGAAAATTTGAGCCTAGAACAATATTGTTTTTCTTGCACAAGGATTTAAATTTGCTTTTGAGGTAGTTTGGGGCATAGCAATCCTAGATCGCCTGAATCCAGTTGAAGATTAAGATGGTGTGAACTTGACCTTCTGCCTTTGCCGTTTCCAGTTGATGCCTGCTTCTAGGGAACTTGCATGTGCTGAGTGTGCCCATTGTCCTGCACGCTGTCTCCGACGTTCTTCACAGCAACCCATGAGTTAGACATCATGATCTTTACTTTACAAAATGACAGAACTCAGAGACACTGAGCAACTTTTTCAAGCTCACACAGCTAGCAAGCAATGGAGGTCTAGACTGTACTGCCCATGGCACCAAAGAAGAGCAGCAATGCAAGGGTAAATGATGCGCTGAGGGACCCAGAGGATACAGAAGGGCTTCTGCACACCAGGGATTTTTCAGATGAGCAGGGCTGGGACTAGACTCATGCATGACCCTGAGAGTGGCACCTCCATAAATTTTCGCTGTAGTTCTTTGTCCTGGCCCTGCACCTGGACCTCCTTTGAGGTCCAAAGATTTGTCCCCACTGGGATATATATATCAGCTTTTGGACCAGCCTATTCAACCTGCCTCTGAGGCTCACATCTTGCCTTCATAAGGATTCTTTTTTTTAAGTTTATATTTTTATTTTGAGAGAGAGAGCATAAACAGGGGAAGGACACAGAGAGAGAGAGAGAATCCCAACCCCAATCCCAATGCAGGACTCGAACTCACAAACTGCAAGATCATGACCTCAGCTGAAACCAAGAGTCAGACACTTAATCCACTGAGCCACCCAAGTGCTCCGTAACAATTCTTTATCTTCCTCTGGACCCATAATAAGCCAGCAGCTGACCCATTTCCCTGTGAGAACGTCTAGTCTTGGCTGAAATTGGAGTCATTCAGTCTACACCACAGTTTGGAACCCTTCAAGGCCCACGTTGAGCTCAAGGGCATCTGTCAGGCACTGTGGAACAAACCTTCTTCAGGACATTTCCTGGCGGCCCCAGATGAGGAAACAGGCGGTACTTTTACAAAAGCCCAGCCAGGGGCCCCATCGATGCCAATACCACAGCCATCCTGTGGCTTTCCCCCTGCAGCTGGAGGAAAGTTAGCTTTCTCAGGGAGGCGAGGTTGTGCTGGCTGCATGGCTCGAGGCTGGGTGGCGCTCGGTGTGCATCCTCATGGCTTCCAGTACCTTCATGGAGTCTGGTTCTGCAGCATCATTGTCCTCAGCCTATCTGGCCTCCAAGGGGTCTGCTGTCTTCTCTGTCAGAGCTTTCTTATAATTAGCTTAACCACATCTGCCATTGCCAACTAGAATATGTTAGTGAAGAGATGGTGATATGTTTGTGCTTTGAAGGTTTTGATGAGCAATTAAGCTTTCTCGAGCATATGGAGCTAATGTGTCAGTCAGCCAATAAACATTTATCAGGAACCCGCGGGATGTGGAGTTCTGCTCCAGGGGCTTAGAGATGAAATGAAGTAAACAGAGGCTTCCTCTTGACCAAGTCAGACAAACATGCCCCAAGCATCTGACTCACAAGGGGCTTGAAGGGTCATCTGGCCTGATATCTGAGGCCCAGAGAAGGGAAGGGACTCACACAGGGTCACACAGCAGGGCCTGTGTCCAGGCTCAGTCCACTGATTTCTGCACTAACCTTCCATAGAAGACACTCTGCAGTCCAAGGACTGAAGGGTAGGAGAATGGCCACAGTGACTGGGGTCAAATCAGGGACGGATTTTGGGAAGATGTGGACATTGAGCTGGTTCCCTTAAGGCAGTGTGGGGTGGCCTCTGGAGACTTTCCAAGACTTTTGTGTGAGATTTCAATGATGATCCTTCCTGTGGCTTCCTTTCTTTTAAGTTTATTTATTTATTTTGAGAGAGAGAGTGTGCACTAGTGGGAAGGAGCAGAGAGAGAGAGGGAGACAGAGAATCCCAAGCAGGCTCCACACTATCAGCGTGGAGCCAGATGCAGGGTTTGAACTCACAAACTATGAGATCGTGACCTGAGCAGAAACCAAGAGTTGGACACTCAACCAACTGAGCCACCCAGGGGCCCCCCTCCTGTGGCTTCTGTATGGCCAAATGCACAGGAAATGACACCTTTTTGTCCTGGAGGTCTTCAGAAGACTTCATTTCTGTTTCACTGATAAAGACGTAGTCTCTATCTGACTAACTAGGCATCTTTTGTAGTAGTATGTAATGGGGGTATAGTGAAGTCTCAGAGCTCAGAACTGGATCAGAACCCCTTTCCACCCCAAACTGCTGTTGTTCTGCTATAGTGTGACCTTAGCGAAAGCTTTTTAACCTGTTAGCTTTGTGGCACGTTATAAGAGCTCACTAAATATTGATCACCCTGGTGAAGGTGTCGATGAATAAATATAGTCAATGAATAAATCACTAAGTGTGTAATGCACTGCTGTGGCTCTCCGTGAGGCTGGAAACAGTGCTTTTGTGTGTGAGTGTTGTGTGGGTGAGGCAGTGCTGTACCAGTTGGCCTTGCCTGCCCCTCCCCGACCTTCCAACCAGCCCTTGCTCTGTGTGGTAGGTCCCTCCATCTGGGCCGCAAGGACTTCCTCCCGTTGACCCACCAGATGTCACCCACCTCTACCCAGTTCCTGCCAGCATTCGGCCAGTGCTGAGTAAATACCGAGTGGAGGTATGGGGCATGGGAAGACTGACTCCTTCTTTGGGGCCACGGGCAGCGGTGCACTGCTGAACATGCCCGCACTGTGAGAGGGGAGCGTGGGGTGGAAATGAGGCGCGGCTGACAGGCTGGGGCCCTCAGTGGGCTGCACAGCCCTTCCTGGAACCCGCCGGGAATGCCAGGGAGCACATCTGACTGTCCTCGCCCAGCCCAGCGCCCGCACGCTGCTCCTGCCTGCGCCTCCGAGTGACCGCTGCGCCGGCCCTCTCGCCAGGTTCTCTTCTGGGGAGTCCGAGAAATGAAGAAGGTGCAGCTGTTGTCGGTGGATCGCCCGCAGGTCCTCATCGAGTGTGGGGGCCGGGGAGTCAAGTCCTGCGTGATCCAGAGCTACAAGAACAACCCGAACTTCAGCATCCAGGCAGACGCTTTTGAAGTGGTACGGCCTCCCCTCATTTCCGTAGAGGAAAGTCCCTCCCCTTGGGGAGATGCTTTGGAGTTTGGGGGTGTCCACTACCTAGGAGGAAGGATGGTCTAATTTAGTGAAAAGCAGGACCCTCAGGATGGGATGAAATAGGCTTTTGTTATTGCTGCCATGTTGTTGTTTTGTTTTTAAAGGTTTGGTAAACCGAGGCAGGTTGACAGTGGTTTCCAGAGTGTGGCCCCCAATTCATCAGCATCAGCACCCCGTGGGAACTTGCTAGAAATGCAGGTTCTCAGACCCTGCCCTAGTACCGCCCAGACCCCTCTGGCTCAAGGAGCTCTCTAGGTGCTTCCGATGCGTGCTCAAGTTGGCAAACCACTGGCCCAGAAGCTTCCTTAACGAGACTTATTTTAGTGGTTAGATTTTTTAAAAATCATTTGTACAAAGCGGATCAGTGGCCTACAGGCGAACTTCTGTTTCTGAAGTGATGTTCTCTGACCCCTGCGCTTCTGTTTTTTCAATATTTAGCACATTTTTGTGCATGCATCTGGAAGTAACTGTGAAGAAGGTTTGGTTTGTGCAACCCAGTCAGCTCCGATGGCCACATCTTCTAAATTAGCGGAGACTGGAATTGGGGAACGTGTGCGGTGTTCACAAACCTTTCACACTGGGCACCCCCCCGGGGTGGGGTGCGGGGAGCGGGGGAGGATCAGGAAGGAGGACACTGGCCCCTCACCCCCAGCTCCATTTTTAATGTATCCACTTCCATCTGTTTTCTTGGGTCTGCTAGTACACAATGACAAAGTAGGACTAAAGACTATCAAGAGTCTGGCAGTCTGTGAGTTTGCGATCTACACCTGAGATGACTTGTTAGTCCCATCCCTCCTATTGTGGGTAATGATTCCCTGGCTTGGAAGGCAGTGCTCCCGACTTCTGACCGGCTGCAGGGGTGCCTGGTTTGCTTTGGCCGGGCCTCTAAATGGGTCGGCAGGCCACCAGGCAGTGCCCCACTTAACCCTGGCCTCTTCTCCCAGGAACTGCCTGAGAACGAGCTTCTGCACCCGCCCCTCAGCATCTGTGTGGTGGACTGGAGAGCTTTCGGGAGGAGCACCCTGGTGGGCACCTACACCATCAACTGCTTGAAGCAGTTTTTGTGTAAATCCAAGGAGCTCCTGGCCCTCCCCTCAGAGGTGGATGGAACCCAAGTTGAGCAAGGTAGGAAGTGCCTTCTAGATTTTCTGAAGCTTCAGACTCCAAAGCCGTAGTGTCTGCAGGGCCAGTTCTGCTGTGGGACCCTGCACGAAGAGGGTGCCCCATGGTCAAGTGGAGCTTTCCAGAGACTTTGCTCCTACAGCCCCCTCTGCTTCTTAAGTTGCCAGATTCTGACTCTAAGACTGACACCAAGGTCAGCTCCTCTAAAAGGGCTTCCACGGATATTACTCCAGCTCCCTCCCGCCTTTGCTCCCTGACATTTTCTTTGCTTGCTGTTACTTTGATTTGTTCCATTTTGGATCTCAGGTGCAGAGTGGAGTTAACTGCACTTCTCTGCTCATGCTGTGCAGTCATCACTGGTCTGGTCAGTGCTTCTGTTTCATACCACTGCCCCCCTGTGCCTTATTCCTCACCCCCTCCCCCCAACCCCCTGCCCACTGCAGGCTCCACACTGCCCCCTTTGTAAGATTTCAGTCCATTTACTCAACATATATAATACGATGCTGTAATCTTCACTTGGTTTTGTACTCTTTTTGCTCAAAGGTATGCTTTAAGACCTATTCATATCGCTGCGTGTACATTACCTTGTCACCCCCACCTGCTGATCTACCCCACAGTGCTTTTCCTTTCCCCTGATATTGGACCCCTAGGCTATCTCCAACTTCCCACTTTCCACAAATGATGCTGTTGTGAATATCCTTGTGAGTACTGCCCAAGGGAGGATCCTGCATGGGATTTTCTTTGGAATATACATATGCCATATTTGAATCCAGATCTGTCTGATTTCCAGTACTGGGTCTCTGAAATGGCCACTCTGTTTTGCAGCCCAGTTGCCTGACCTGATGTATTTCCATTTCACCTGTTTCAGATTCGCTAATAGCCTCTGAGCCTTCCGGATCCCTCCGCTCCTCCCAGGAGCCACCAACAGATCACATCTATGTGAATGTTGAGCCACCTCCCACCGTGGTACCCGACTCTGCCCAGATTCCACCAACCAGCTTGGTTGACATCCCTGACTCATCTCCAATGCTTGAGCCTGAACTCAAACCTGCAGACGAGGAGCGACCAAAAGACGGCAAAGCTAAGGTCAGAATGTAACCCCTCTTCGTATTTACAAGGCTTTGCACTAGAGGCTTGTTACGAATCCTCCCACCTGCTAGCCATGCGACCAGGAGCAAGTGACTTCATGTTTCTGAGCCTCAGTTTCCTCATCCGTAACATGAGTACACTGATACCTACTTCACAGCATTGCTGTGGAACTGAGAGGTCAGTGTATATGAAATTCAAGTGCTGGCCAACTGTGGCAGTCGAATTTAACTGAACAGAAGCTGTTCTCAATTCATTAGCTTGGAAAGACAATAATTTCCTTTCCTAGGCCTATTCCACAAATATTCAGAACCTACTTTGTACAAGAACAAGTAAGACCGAAAAAAAAAATCTAAAATCTCTGGAATCTAAAGAAAAATGAGACTCCTCATCCTCAGCTGAGATTCTGGAAAGCAAGATTAACAAGTACACAAAGAGCCGTACAGCAAGAATGTGATGAATCTTTCTAAGTCCTAAATTTGAGTGCAAAATCCTGGTATATCAACCGACTAAAGAAGAAGGCAGTGTTTTTAAAAAATTTTTGTAATGTTTACTTAATTTTTGAGAGAGAAAGAGAGAAAGCGAGCACGTGGTGGGGGGCGGGACACAGAGAGAGGGAGACACAGAATCTGAAGCAGGCTCCAGGCTCTGAGCTGTCAGCACCAGAGCCTAATGCAGGGCTCAAACCCACAAACCATGAGATCATGACCTGAGCCAAAGTTGGTTGCTTAACTGACTGAGCCACCCAGGCACCCCAAGAAGGAGGCAGTGTTAAGAAAGTCCGGAGGGATTACTTGCCCAGTGAATGGTAAAGGCTGAAATAAAAAACAGAGTAAGACAGCTTCATAGATATTTGCTCAGGTGGTTCTTATCTGAGGGCATCTCAAGGGGTTCTCTGTACCCCACCAGCATTGCACCTGCCACTTTATTTTAGAATGCCCAGTTTAAATGTGTGTTGCCACTGTAAAAGTGTGGGTGGCACCCAAGTCACAGATGATTTTTTAAAGATCCTTGTACCTCCTGTACTTGATAATGTGCCTGGCACATTGAAGGTACTCAAGAGACATCTGAGAGCAAACTGATGATGAGTACATGATGAGTCTGTCGTAGGACCACTGTCTTCTCCCCAGATGCCTCCTTTCTGCTGGTTATGGGTCCCTGTCTCTCCTATACCCCCTTACTTATGTTGTTGGTATCACTGATTTGCACCCATTCAAATCAGAAACGATGCTAAAGGGAAATTGTCTACATTATGTTGCTTAATCCTCACAACAGTGAAGGAAGCAGGGATGAAGGTCCCCTAGCTGAGGACGCTGAAAATCACAAAACTTATATTAACTGCTCGGCAGCTAATGCCTTTTCTGCCCTAGCCCGCTGTACCATGAAGCGTGTGTCTCCTCTACTGAATTAAGCCTCCCACCTGTGGGGGTAGTTTCTCACTCCCCTTGGGCCCCCAGCCAAGCATAATATCTCACATCCCTGTGTTTAAATAATAATAAATGTTTGCTGAGTAAATGAGTGAATGGATGGCTGGATGATTAAAGGGTCATTTATTGAAGTGGTACAGAGGGTGTCTGTCACACAGCCTGCCATGCCTTCATCTGATCTCCAGGAAAGCAGCCAGCCACCAGACCTAACTAATAATCCATGCCTCATTCCTTGCCAGGATGCCAGGAAACCTACCCGAAAGTCAACCAAAAGGAGAAGGAGGACCATAGCGGATGAGTCTGCTGAAAACGTCATTGACTGGTGGTCCAAATATTACGCCTCCCTAAAGAAAGCCCCGAAGGTAGAGTCTCTCCTGGCTGTGAGAGTCAAGGGATTTGATAAGAAAGCACAGCTGTCTCCACCCCCCTCAGTCCCACAGTATCCCCTTTTAGATTCTGCTATAGGTAGGGACTTCTTAGGTATGATTCTGTTAACTGCAGAAAGGTTTGAAGCCTGGAAGGACCAGGGATTCAAAATTGCAAAATCCTCACCCTCTGGCCGGGGCTGACCCTAGGACACAGGCTCTGTTGTCAATGCTGGAGGGTCATTCAGTCTGGCATAGCATCTGGAGATCTTTCCCCACATCAGACTCAGAAAGATCCACCCGAAAGCAAGGAGGTCCCTGAATAGATGTGCATGGTGATGAGGGGGGCTCCAGGTGCACCTGGAGATACCCAGATCAAAGGACCCCTGGTCTCCAGCAGGATTCTGAGTTCATATGGGAAGCTGTCACAGCAAAGGCAGAGGACCTGGCCTTAGTGAATGGAAATAATCAACAGGTTGCCAAAGCAGGACTTCGTGCACATGGGACAAGAAAGGGATTGAATTATAAAGCAGGAGAACCGCTGGAAAGTGGGTCAAGAAATTCAAGGGAAAGGCCAGTGGATGAATTTGGTAGAACTTCTCATCCTCCAGTCAACAAGGAAAGGAAAATTAGTCATATGTTATCATCACATTCAAGTGAATAGAAACTCTTCTGATTCTTTCATTTGGAAATTCCATAGTGTCATCATCTAGGACCTCCCATGAATACTGATGTAGAGTTAAATAAACCAACCAAATGAGCCCTACCACCTCTAGGGAAGGCTCAGCCCTCTCCCCTTGCTCTGCTAACCTCCTCAGCCCCAGGGACCAACCCCGAAATCCCGTGCCAGTAGGTAAAATCCATGGTGCAGACCAGGTGACATTCCAGGAAGGTGGAAACATTGGGGAAGAGAGGCAGTCACTGAGAAGGTGCTGTGCACAGAGGCCAAAGAAGTGTGCAGCTGGCTGGCTCTTTTCTTGGATGCAGGGGCACCTCTTCCATAGGGCTGGCCATCTCTCTGCAGTCAGGTTCCAGGTCTGTCAGTGAGGCTTCACTTGGGGACAGTTTGCATAGTCTTTTAAGATGACATCTCCAAGAATGCAGAATGCTGTTTGCAGTCAGGATCCATACGTGAGGCATGGCAGTATCAATAATCTTGTCTCCCTCTTCTCTCAAAGGAGAAGGAGAGCAGTCCCAAGGAGAAAAGAGGTCATGCAGGTAAGGGGCTGTCCTGCAGGTATGTGAGCATGCAGTCTCCCACTGGGGAAAGAAAATTTCTAAAAGGGAGCAGTGAGAGGCATGGTAGTTCTCTGCTCCCTCATTTCCCAAGTGAGGAACAGTATATGTATAAAGAACAATACTGTATGAAGGTCATGTGGCTAATTTGAGCTGTACTGGGATCAGAACCCAATTCAGTGCTGGACCACCCCTCTGCCTCCTGTCTTGATGTAGAAACAGCAGGGCAAAAGCGCGAGGAAGCTGGCCTTATGGGCCAGCACCAGTGTGGTGAGCTTTGATAGAAGTGACCTGGAGTTTAGGTTCCCAACTCAGTTTATGAGGATTGGGTAGATCTGTCTTGGTAGAAGTTCAGATGAAAGAGGCTGGGATTTGAAATGACCTACAAGGGTAGGTCTTGGCCTAAAATCAATAGTGACAACACGTGGTGACCCTGAAAGAAGTAGGAAAAGCAGAACCAGGCTCACTCGGTTCCTTGGACCACTTCTAATTGGGAGATTTAATCCCAAGATCAGCCTTAACATTGGCAATGGTATCTTCACTTTGCAGGTGATAAAACAGAGGTACAAAGACATTGAGAAGCCTGCTCAAGTTTACAGGGCTGGAAAATAGCAGAGCTAGGGGTTGACCTCAGGCAGTTTTTTCCTTAGAGACTGCTCCTGGAAAATTCCTGAGTAATCTCTCTAACTACATTTGTGACTTGCTTCAAGACCCTTAAAGTATCTGAGCTTCAAGTTGCTGAACTAGATGAATCTCAAGTCCCTAAGCAGATCTAAGAAGAAATAGAACTAAAAGCTTTGGAGTCTGTCCAACTTGGGTCTGTTCTTAGCTAGTTGGATGACTGGGCAGCTTATGTACTTACTTCCCTCTCGGTGCCTAGTTTAATGAATTCCTACATACACTAGGACAAACCAGCACATTGCCTGGCCCCAGGGGGATCAGATGTCATTGCTTTGCTATGCAAGTGGCATTTCCTCCCATCCCACAGCAAAATGTTGCTACTTCTTTTTGGAAACAAAAGTCATGGCATGTATGCTGGAGCAAAGGGAAAGAGGGAGTTTGACTTTGTTCCTTCTCAACAGTCCTGGGAAGCCTAACAATTTCCACTAAATATCCACAGGGGTGAAGCCAGATGAGGTGGTGGTAAATATAGAAGATGGGGCAAAGAAGAAGAAAGACAAAATGCTCAAGAAGAAATTCAAAGGAGATGAAATACCCAACCTGGCCGTCTTGCAGGTATGTGGACACAGCCATCTTGGCCATGGATGGGATGGGAGGCTCCGGAGGCGGGTTCTGTTACTGCTTTGGTCAACCCTAGTAATGCCTTTGCCTGAACTAATTTAGATTATCTTCACTATAATCACAGATGCAAAGAAATGAACCTTAACAAACGTGCAAGCCCAAACAATGGAGCTTGCCAGTTTTTTATTTTCTATGTCCTCATATTGAGAGGGGGCATAACTTACATCTGTTAGCCTGGATCCAGCAAGGAAATTTGCATTGGATGAGGTCTCCTTGGCTCAGCTTTCAGAGACTGACATTTTCATGTTCAAAATATGATCAAATAGCAAGAGTTTTAACTCTCCCGACAGTCAGCTCCATCAGACCAATCTTAACATTAGTCAGAGGCTATTAGCTAGAGGCATATTTATGGATATGAAAATTGGGAGTGTTGGGGTGCCTGGTTGGCTCAGTTGGTTAAGCATCCAACTCTTGATTTTGGCTCAGGTCATGATATCATAGTTCCTGGGTTCAAACCCTGAACAGAACTCTTCACTGACAGCATGGAGTCTGCTTGGGATTCTCTCTCTCTCCCTCTCTCTCTGCTTCTCTCCTGATCATGTGCGTGTACATGCTCTCCCTCTTTATCTCAAAATAAATAAATAAACTTTAAAAAAAAGAAAAAAAGAAAATTGGGAGTATAAAAATTATATATAACAAATTTGGATAAGTAATTTTGACAGGAAATTTGAATAACTGATTCAATATTACCAAACCTAAAACTTAATTTGATTTTGCATTTCTAAGTATATATATATATAACTTTGCACTTGAAAAATTCATGGCTGTATGGTAACAAAAGCAAATATTCTATCACCTTATGAATAAAGGATTAGTTGCTTAATGAACATTTACTGATTTGAGTGTCCTCAGAATATTAGTCTATGTCCAAAAACCAAATGACATCAATTTGCTATAAAAAGGTTTCTCATATTTGTAGTCATATATATTTTTTAACTTTGGTGTAGCTATACTTGTTGGAACTTCAAAGTTTACCCAAAAGGTTTTATAAATTTCAGAGTGGTAGCTAGTTCCAGGGATGCTGAGTCAATCATGTTCCTTATCTTGTTAACAATAAATTAATAGTGGCTTCTGAGATTTTTCCAAAGGACATATATCAAGGCTGGTTTTGGGGAATCTTGGCATTCTCGTTTAATAAATCCTGGGCCTTCCTTCGTCTGATCTCACTCTTCTCCCTTTTCTCTAAAGATATATGATGGTGACCTTGAGAGTGAATTCGACCATTTTGAAGACTGGGTGAAAACCTTTGAACTCTTCAGAGGCAAGTCCACAGAGGATGACCATGGCCTTGATGGGGACAGAGTCATAGGGAAGTTTAAGGCAAGTTCCAAGGCTGACTCTTTTATGTGGGTCTCCTGTCCATAAATGTCAGATGTGACTCAGTTCTATTAATGAGACTGTGGTGTGGGAAGTGTGTAAGAAAATTCCTTAGTCTTTACACAAGACCCTTTCTAGAATCCAATAAGGCTTAATCCTGTCTTTTGAGATATTTGGTTTGTGGCCAGTGAAGTGAGTTGGAACTCGATCTGATGGGATATTAGGAGATAGAGCTGTTACCTAAAAGGATCACTGAATTTAATTTTGCTTCTTCCATGCCTGACCTACCCAACATATGATCTATACAGATATACCAATTGAATAATTACTAATCAAACAACACTAGCCCTGCGTCCTGGAAGACTCCTGGTGTCAGCACTGCAAAGCTGGGGTTGGCACTTACTCTGAACTGCTCTGTGCTGGGCCATGTGATGTATGGCACTGTGTTGGAAATAGCATAGGTACCACAGTTTGCCACTTTTCCATACTGTAATGCTGTCTAGCTTTGTGATCTTGTACATGACCTCCTTGAGCCTCAGTGGCAGCATCTGAAAACAAGAAATACTGCAGTCAGGCTTGAAGGAGATGGTGGGAGAAAGTATCGGCTCAGTGCCCTGTGTGAATAAGGTACTCAGCATCCCATCTGACGCTCCTGTCCACGTTCCTCACCTAATAATGTGACAGGGGTGTTACTATATCAACACTGATTCCCTGATGCTGTGAAGAAGCTCAGATGCAAGAGGTTATGTGAGCTGAGGACACCCAGAGGCAAGGGCATGCCAACCCAGGTCCTGCTGGGTCCCGGGAGATGCTCATTTTCCCAGCACTATGCCCTCTATGGCTTTTGATGGTGTGTATGACCATCTTGTTTCACTGAGTCTTGCTTTGTGGTTCCAGGGCTCCTTCTGCATCTACAAGAACCCCAAGGATTCCAGCACTGAGGACTGTGGGCAGCTGAGAATCCTGCAAGGGGTTCCTCCCAACCACCCCGTCAAAGTCCTGATCAGGGTGTACATTGTTGCGGTAAGCCGCCCTTGTTTACTCTGAAGGTCTCTCTTAATCTGCACTGGTGCCATCACAAAGTGGCACAGAATGGGTAACTTAAACAACAGACATTTATTACCTCGCAGACCTGGAGGCTGGAGATCCATGATCAAGGTGCCCTAAGAGTTGGTTTCTGGTAAGGCATCTCTTCCTGGTTTGTCTGTGGCCACCTCCTTACTGTGCCCTCACATGGCCTTTCCTCTGTGCACCTGTATGTACAAACACATGCACATACACAGTGAGGGTGAGTGAGTGAGCAAGAGACTGAGAAAGAGAGAGACAGAGACAGGGAAGGGGAGATCTGGTGGCTTTTCCTTTTCTAATAAGGGCACCCATTCTGTTGGATTAGGGCACCACCCTTATGACCTCATTTATCCTTAATTGGCCCCCTAAAGGCCCTAACTCCAAATATGGCCACATTAATGGTTCAGGCTTCAACATAGCATCTCGAGAACACACTGCAATCTGTAACAGGGGCTATGAGGTTTGGTTGGTAACATGCACATTTGCTGGCTTTTCACCTGGGGATGATACTTCCAGGCACATGAGGCAGCTGCATTTGCTCTCTGTGGCTGCCTGACAGCTGGGAAGAAACCCCAGTAGGACTGGAGCAGGAAGCTCACGGGCAAGAGCGCAGAACAAGGGTCGCCCAGGCAGCTGGTGAAGCCTCCCCCACGGCTGTGCCTCTGCTCTGTTGCAGTCAGAAATTTCACTGCAAGTGTATTTCCAAGAAAAATATTGTTTCTGCTCTAGGCATCTTACTTTCTGATAATGAGAGCACCACACTTTTTCTTCTAAGTTTTTATTTAAATTCCAGTTAGTTAGCATGCAGTATAATATTGTTTCAGATGCACACTTTGATGATTCAACACTTCCATACATCACCCATTGCTCATCAGGGCAAGTGCACTCCTTAATCCCCATCACCGGACACCCCCCCGCCCCCCCGTGCCTCCCCTCTGGTCACCATCAGTTTCTTCTCTGCAGTTAAGAGTCTATTTCTTGGTTGACAGCACCACACTTTAATTATGAAACTTTTTGACCTGATTGCCTGGTAACTTGGGGCCAGATCTGATGTTCAATCAAAGCAAATCTCTGCTGAGCCTTTGTGGTTCATGTATTTGTTTTCATCTCCTGCCCTTGGAGTTGATTTTCATAATCTCATTTGATTGCAGTAGTCTTATTTTGTACCAAGTCCTTGCTTAAATTGCCTGCATCCATTTTTAGAAATATAAATGAAGTATAAAACAAAGCATAAAACAAATTATTCTCTAATACTCAGGGAAGATGAAAATGGTGCCTCTCCATGGTACGGCCTCCATGTGTCCTCTATAGGGCCATGTGCCTGGTGTGTTCTAGTCACCTGTGGTGACAGGAGAGAAAATACAGGGTCTCTCCCCTCATGGAAGCATCAACCTAGTTTGAAAGATTAGAAGTACTTATAATCATCGGCAGTTCCAGGTAATCTACACTGAACACCTCCCCATAGGATAGTTTAGACTCTCCTTTTCAAACTTTTGTTCAGGAGGTCACTCTTGGCATGGGAAACATCATTAATATGCATTTTTCAGGAAACAGACCCTGTGTTCAAATAAATTTAAGAAACAGTGCACATAATATTTTTCCCTTTCCCAACCCCTGAGATTCGCAAGGCCCATTAGCACATTCAAGGTATGAGAACTCCAGACACAAAGAAGCCTATTCAACTGTTGAATCTTTAAGAGCATTTTCTAAACTTGTTGCCCCATCCTCATCCCTGCAGAAAATCCTGCAGAACTAAGGTTCTCTGGAATAGAGGTTGGGGAATCCAGAAATAGAGGGTGTGAACAGTAGGAAGGAGAGGGGGAAATACCTTGGACAACAGAGACTGGAGAGGATTATTATTTATTTGCTCATTCAGCAAATATCCACAGCACACATTTTATGTGTCTGGTGTCCTATAGACAAAGGCCAGGAGTCCGGATCAGGCCTGCTCAGGAAGCGGCACGGAGGTGAGAGGGTGTGGGCTGGACCTGGAGGACAGGCAGGGCTCGGGCAAATGCAGAGGAAGTGGGTGGTGGGCCTGGCTGCAGAGAGGAGAGGTTCCCTGCAGTTCTGGATTGTCGGTGCTTTTTGCTGACATTTCTTTTTTAATTTTTAAAAATGTTTATTTTGGGGAGAGAGACACAAAGAGAGAGAGAGAGAGCAGTGGAAGGGCAGAGAGAGAGGGAGACACAGAATCCGAAGCAGGCTCCAGGCTCCAAGCTATCAGCACAGATCCCGAAGCGGGGCTCAAACTCACAGACCACAAGATCATGACCTGAGCTGAAGTCCAACACTTAACAGACTGAGCCACCCAGACACCCCTTCACTGACATTTCTAGTAGTAGTGATTGTATGATTTGCTCTCTCATGCTAAGATTTAATCAATGAACTACATAACAAATTACTTTTATTTAATAAAATGTAAAACATAATACTACTTAAAAGTCCCATGAAGAAAGAAATCAAATCTCCCCACCTCTGCAAGTCTAGCCCCAGAAATAACTTACTTTTATTATGAATATGTCAACACATCCAGATCTAGAGTTACCCTTGAACAACATGGAGGTGAGGGTGTCAACCCCCCTTAGTTGAAAATCCATGTATAACTTTTGATCCCCTCCCCCCAAAACTTACCTCCTAATAGCCTATTGTTGACTGGAAGCCTTACTGATTACATAGTCAATTAACATGTATTTTATATATCATTATATTATATACTGTATTCTTACAGTAAAGTAGGTTAAGTGTCTGACTCTTGATTTCAGCTCAGGTCATTACCTCACAGTTTGTGAGTCTGAGCCCTGAGTCAGGCTCTGTGCCAACAGTGTGGAACCTGCTTGCAATTCTCTCCCTCCCTCTCTCTCTGTCCCTCCCCCACTCATGCTGTCTCTCTCTCTCAAAATAAATAAGTAAACATTTAAAAAGATCATAAAGAACCAAAAATACATTTAACCTATGTATAAGTGGACCTGTGCAGTTCAAACCCACGTTTTCAAGAATCAACTGTATTTACACTTTGTCTACAGCTACATCTGAGTATTTATTTAACAGAGTCTTGCTTTATGCATTACATACTGATCTCTCTCTCTTTTTTTTTAGCATTACTTGGATATTTTCCAGATCGGTACATACAGGTGTTCCTCTTTTTTGTAGTAGCCACTTAGTGTTTTCTTGAATTAATGTAGTATCCATTTATTCATCCTTTCAACAAATATTAAGACCCTGTTCCAGGTCCTGGAGATAATGTAATGAACGAGATAGCCAGAGCTTTTTCTCCAATGGAGATCACGGACTAGCCGGGAGGAGAAGGGGGGAGATTATGACAGTATAAAAATAAACAGAGGGGGCAGATAAATGAGATTAATGCTAGAGGTAACTGCTGTGTAAAGAATTCAAATTTGGTGATGTGATAAGAACAAATGGGGGAGGGGTATTTTGGATTGAGTTTCTCCCTAGGTAATTGACACACAGGTTGCTTATAAATGTGGCTATTGAAGAGTGCTCTAATGAACATCCCTGGAAATAGAGCCTTGTGTGCTTATTATGCATTCCATCTGTAGGACAGAGTCCTAAAAATAGGATAGTTTCTCACTCAGTTCTCCTCTCTGCAGAAGTTGTCCATCTTTTTTTTTAACTTTTTTTTTTTTAATTTTTTATTTATTTTTGAGAGACAGAGAGAGCGCAAGCAGGGGAGGGTGAGAGAGAGAGGGAGACACAGAATCCGGAGACAGGCTCCAGGCTCTGAGCTAGCTGTCAGCACAGAGCCCGATGCAGGGCTCGAACCCACGAACCGCGAGATCATGACCTGAGCCGAAGCCAGATGCTCAACCGACTGAGCTACCCAGGCGCCCTGAATTTGTCCATCTTATCACTCCCCTCCAGCCCCTCCCCGGGCCTTCTCTTACAAAGCTTTTCCCTGTGGTGGGCTAAGGCCCAGCTTGTCTGGAAACAGACCTCACTCTGAGAAACCTGGCCAGTGCTAAATGCAGGCCTCATGGGGTCACAGCCCATTAGTTGTGGGACGAGCCTTCGGGTCCCCCCTTCCCTGTGACGTTACAGCTAGATCTCCGAGAGCAGACATGGCATGGCCAAGATTACACCAGACGTGGGGCCAGAGCTCAAAGTCATGCCTTCTGGCTCCTGCCGAGCATGGTGCTCATTACTCAGGGTCAAATGCTCCTTTCCACTGGGAGATGACTCCAGAGAAAGTTCAACTTGAGAAAAGTTGATAACTTTCTTTCAGCAGCAGAATGGAGAGGCTAAAGCAGTGGTTCTTAATCTTGCCTGCACACTGGAATCATCTAGAGAGCTTCTAAAAGTCCCAAAGCTCAAGGCTGATTAAATTAGAATCTGGGGATGGAACACAGGCATCCATATTTTTTAAAACTCCCAGGTGACCTGGGTATGCAGAAACCACTGGACCAAAAGGGTTTTCTTTCTCCTCTCCAGGCATTTAATCTCAGCCCAGCTGATCCAGACGGCAAAGCAGATCCCTACATTGTGATCAGGCTTGGCAAAACAGAAATCAAAGACCGGGACAAATACATCCCCAAACAACTGAACCCAGTATTTGGAAGGTCAGTAGCCATCGGGGTCGTGATGTGCTGCGTGTATTTGCTCCTGCTATGTATCTGGTGGAGTGGGGGTGCGGGCTGGTGTGTGTGTGTGTGTGTGTGTGTGTGTGGGTAACTGTGGCAGGAGGGTAAGAGCTGACCTCTGCGTGTGGTAACAGCCAATCAAACCTAACCTTCACGGGGAAGGGCCAGATTCCTTCCTTGGTCCCTTTAGAAATTTGGTGGCACATAGTGACCTTTAGGTCACCTTTATGGACCACCATAGTTTTCGAAGAATGACTTTCCTAGATCTCAAATTTAAGAGGCACCTTGAATGGTCATCAGATTCAGCCTACTTCCTTTGGGCAGAGAGATTTCCTTTCTACTAATAAGGCAAGTGCATCCCAGAGGTTTAGAAACTTATTCAAGTTCACACAGCGCATGACTGGGGAAGAAGGAGCCACACATTTGGTCTTTTGTCTCCTATCAAGATTTTTCCATCCTATCATTTTGTAGCTCATTTCAGGTGACCCCTGAAGTAAACCAATTGGACTGCATTCTCTGCTTGTGTTTTGCTTTCCTGCGAGTGTTACAACAGGCATTGCATTTGTGCTTGTTCAGGGGAATGAGGTGTTCTCCAGGTCACAGCAGCCCGACTGCCCCCGTTTGTCTTCTAACAGGTGACACACATTTGTGTTTGCGGACCTGCTCGCTCGTAACTCTGGAGTCAGATAGATGCGGGTTACATTCTGCTACATATAGGCTGTGTAACGTTATGCACGTGACTTACCTTCTCTGAACCCAGTTTTTTGATCAAAATAATAGTGACACTTGACTCCCAGTGGCCTTTAAACGATTAAATATACACCACATTGTCCACACTAGCACATAGTTGATACTCAGAAAACATTTGCTTCCTTCCTCTCCCCCATGATAATCATTTTAGCAAAGGATACGTCCTAACTGTATTCAATTTTTTCTCTTGCATAACAAGGAGCGTGAGATGAACTCTCCATTAGCCTCATTTAAAGTTCATTTACACTTTCATGATCACGGTGGGCTCTCTGACGTTTGATCAGAACCAACCTCTTAACACTTTATTGCTCTGGAGGAAATGAAGCAATAAATGATCTTGCCTGTTCCAATTAATGAAAATGAGTAGAACAGTGCTCCAGGGAACCTTGCCCTTGCGTCCCTGATGCAGAGATGACCTTCCCTTTCTGTAACCAGCACTTCATTTTGCCAGGTTCTTTGTAGTCACTTTTTATTAGCTACTTCAGTGCCATGAATTAGGCTGATTTTATGAGCCCCTTTATGGCTGTGGTAAACAAAAGAAGAGAATGATGGAATATTCCCTCCAGCCTCTGGCACTGTGGTGCCTCTTCTGGAAGCCCTCCATGTGGAGATGCTTTGTTGGACGAGTTGCTCATTGTTACTCAGGGACAGAATTTGCTGGTTCAGTCCTGTGCATTCCAGCAGGGAAGGTGGAGGGCCCCTGTGCCTGACCTGAGGTCGGGGGATCCCTCTCTGTGACCTCACTGGATGAGGACGTCACAGACTCCCCCCCACCATGCTCCTGGCACTTTGCCTGCTCTCCTTTCCTTCATAAATTGATATACTTCTGCGTTTATTGGCTGTCACTCATCTCCCCACGAGAGGGTAAGCTCATTGGAGCAGGGATTTGGTCTAGTCTGTTCAATGCTGCATCCCCAGGACCTACAACAGAGCAGACAGATGCTCAGCAAGTATTTGTAGAAAGAATGAATGAATGAATGAACAGATGGATGGACAAGCCTTCAGTTTCCAGTCAGATTTAGTGGGTCCTGTCACTCTGTGTCACCCTGAGGTGGTATCCGTCTGCAGACTTTGGCATTTCCTCATTTTCTTAACTCACAGTGCCCGGCACATAGTGAATGTATAATAACATCAAATGAACAAATGAATACATAAAAGATGAATGGGACATGTTTTCTCTGAAGATTAGAGGTACTGAAATGTTTCAGTAAGGCTCAGCTATTACCCATTTCATGATGCCCCCCCTTTTAAGTAATTTCTATACCCAATGTGGGTCTCAAACTCACAACCCTGAGATCAAGAGTCCCATGCGCTTCTGACTGAGCCAGCCAGGTGCCCCAGTGCCTCGTCTTTTCTCAGCCACCATTGTATTTAGAGGCAGTATCTCATTGACACACAAGTTGGTATAAGCCTAGGTTGTCCCCGGGTGACCAGAAGTCCAACGATGGCGAGCTGTTCTGGGTAGTTCTTTTAATGACAGCACCATAGAAAAGTCAGGAGAGGTTAATCTGCGAACACTCTGCTTGGGAAGATGGACCAAAGCAACTGAGTCTTCTGTCCTGGTTGCCAAGGTAGTTATGCACTTAACAAGGCCTCCTTGCTTGTAGCAGCTGTGACAGCCAGCCTCCGAGATGGCGGCTGGAGGCTTCCTTGTGAGAAGAATATCAAGTACAGTTTGGAATCAACATCTTGGGGCCTCAGGCAATGCTTGCCTTCCAGTGGAAGACGCGTAGATTTCTTCCCCGCACAGCCCTATCTCTAGACCTGCCTCAGTCAGTTACAATGAGTGAACTGTGGTATCTTTGCTTCTTTCTCTCGGAAGAGGGTTAATTGGCTCAGAGATTGGAGTGGCTGCCACACTGGAGAGCGAGAGCCAGGGCTAAGTGGGTCTGACCGCAAGGGCAGCAGCCCAGACAGGCCAGCGGCGCGAAAGGAAATAATGAGGCCTTCCGTCCTCCCTTCCTCACCTTCTCCTGGCCCCTCGCTCACAGCCCAGCCCACCCACCTGTCATGGGCAGCTGGAGGGGGGAACAGCCAGAGAACGCTGGTGCGTCCTTGATTGTGCTTTCAAGAAGACACTTCCCTAAATTTACTCAAAACCTATTTCTTAATTATCTCCTCTAATGCTCAGCAGCTCAGATAACACATTGTCCCAGGAAATCCCACAGCACTGTTTTTCCTTTGGATACTTCGCCTTAGTGTGGTATCAGGTATGAGCTCAGAGCTGGAAGCGGGGACGGGGGTCAGGGAAGTGGCACTGATCCTAGTTTGACCTGATTTATGGTCAAGTGCAGGCAAGTCACTTATGTTCTCTGGATTTCAATTTCCCCTTATCTGTAAAATGAAAGGGTTGGATAAGGTGACCCCTGAGATCCCTTCCGGTTCAGAGGAACATTCAGTTGTGTGCTCTCTGCTGGTACAGCAAGGCCTTCAGCCACTCAGAGAGGAAGGAGGCAGGTCTCTGTTGTCGAGGGGCTCAGAATTTTCCAGAAATGGCTTTGTAGTCCTGCAATTCTGTTTTTAGGATTTTCTATCTTCAAAGGGGTTTTCATTTAAAACAAACTCCACTGACATCCCCTGATGAAGCAACAGTGGAGGGGAAAGGGAGTGGCAATTACTGGGGACCAGCTGAATCCCTGGAAAATAAAGGTGTAAACAGCATCACATTTAATGACCATTAAATCATTGAAGACATACTGATCCCCATTTACACATAAGGAAGCTGAGAGGGATGAAATAACCTTCCCAAAGTTTTAAACCCAGGAAGGTGCGGACTCAAATCCAGAATTAGAAGTCAGGGGGCACCTGGGTGGCTCAGTCGGTTGAGCTTCCAACTCTTGATCTCAGTTTGGGTCTTGATATGGGGTTGTAAGTTCAAGCCCCACAATGGGCTCCTCAGTGAGCATGGAGCCTACTTTAAAATAAAAAAGGAAAAGGAAAAAATAATTGGAAGACAGTTCTGGTCAAGTGCAAACCCTCAGGTTTTTCACACCCATCTTGCTGTCACCCTGGATGAAGACTGCAGGATGCAGCCCATGGAAGGGGAGACTGTGGGCTACTGGAAATTGACAGAAGAATTGGAAATTGATTAATTCTCAGTGAAACACTAAACCAAGTAAGTACCTGCTAAGCATTCACTGAGTTGCTGAGTGTTGAGTGAGTTCTCATGAACCACAGGCTAGTGAAATGCAGAGCTGGCAGACGTTCCCTGTGTTGCCAGGTGCTGTTGACTCCTAACGCCTTTACTTGGACCACAGGTCATTTGAGATCCAGGCCACATTTCCAAAAGAGTCCCTACTCTCCATCCTCATCTATGACCATGACATGATCGGGACAGATGACCTCATTGGTGAGACCCGGATCGACCTGGAGAACCGCTTCTACAGCAGACACCGAGCCATCTGTGGCTTGCAGAGCCAGTACGAGATGTAAGTTCTTCCTGCGGTGAGCTTGGAGGGGGACGGGGGCGGGCACTGCTGGTGCTCAGCCACTGCGCCTCACACTGCCGTGCTTTCACACCGCCATGCTTTCACACTGCCATGCTGTGGGATGGCCAGCTGAGGCTCAGCTTGAATGTCTCAGAGGGGTTCCATGTCAGCAGGGCTGCTTGGGAAATTGTTCACTGCCCTCCAGGGTTGGGGCTGGGGAGGCAGTGCTGATTTAGAAGCCAGGGTGGGGTCTTCAAGAGTCAAGAGCTGAATTATACATGTTCACTCAATTGGCTGGGCCTAGTGGGCAGACTTTCCCGGTGAAGAAGGATGTTAGAAGAACTATTAACAGAATACAAATACCCATCTCCCATTTAATTATGACGAACACTCCTGAGTGCTTAGGATATACCAGACCCTGCACCTGACTCAGTTCTCTCAAACCCATGAGGTGTTGTCCACGCCTTACCGAGAGGGAGGAGTGGACCCCACTTTCACTCTTTACAATGATTTTGAATTCTGTTTCATTTCCAAATATAGACTACCAGCTCTATATTTCTTTGTGTGTTTTATCTGATGTCTTAAGAAAAAATAAAAATCTTACGAACATCAGCCAGGAAAATATAAACACATTCATTAGATTTCCATGGTGTAATGTTAGAAACATTTTTCTTGAATATGAAATAATATGTATTCCTTGCAGAAAATTGAGGAATAATGCTCAAATCATACCACCCAGACATAACTAATATAAAAAAGTTCTTAAGTATTTCCTTTCAGGATTTTTCCTACACTGTTTTCCCCCAAAGTTGGCCTCACGCTATCTATCCATGTCGTTTTGTAAGTTTCTTGTTGTCACCTACTCTTATGAACATTCTGTAGTGTCATTAAGTATTTTTTGAAATCATTATTTTGATAGCCTAGAAATCCAGTCCAGTCTGGGGACTCTGGTGAGTGTATAACCCGCCCTGGCTTGTTTACACACCTGAAGTTCCTGAAAAGACGCCGTTCAGAAAACGGTTGGCTCTTCTCACTCTGAAGTCAGGGGAGGAAGCCACAGCAAGCGTGGTGTATCTGCTGTTCGGTAGAACTTCCTGATGGTGGAGCTACCAGGGAGCATAACCTTTGTTCGGTACATTTTTAAAAATAGGGCTGCCTGGAGTACTACATGGCAATGAGAAAGAATGAAATCTGGCCATGTGTAGCAAAGTGGATGGACCTCGAGGGTGTCATGCTAAGTGAAATAAGTCAGGTGGAGAAGGACAGATACCATATGTTTTCACTCATAGGTCTAACAGGAGAAATCTAACAAGGGACCATGGGAAGGGGAAGGGGGGAAAAGAAAGTTAGGGAGAGGGAAGGAGGCAAATCATGAGAGACCCTTGAATACTGAAAACAAACTGAGGGCTGAAGAGGGAGGAGGAAAGGGGATGGGGGGTGATGGTCATGGAGGGGGGCACTTGTGGGGAAGAGCACTGGGTGTTATATGGAAACCAACTTGGCAATAAACTATTAATAAAAAAAGAATAGAGGCACCTGGGTGGCTTAGTCGGTTGAGTATCCAACTTTTGATTTCAAGCTCAGGTCATGATCTCACGGTTTGTGGGTTTGAGCCCCACATGGGGCTCCATGCTGACAGTGTGGAGCCTGCTTAGGATTCTTTCTCTCTCTCTCTCTCTGCCCCTCCCCTACTCATGCATGTGCTCTCTCGGAATAAATGAACTTAAAATAAATAGATGAAAGCCCCCCAAAAGCACCCCAAAACAAAAACAAGTGTACCTATTTCTGGGGAGGCCTATGTATGTACGGCTCTGGGCATGGCTCAGATGAACTTTTCAGGATCCTCATGTCTCTGGCACAGTAGAAAAACTGCTTCATGGTTATGTTTTGATTTATTTAAATATTTAAGTTGGGATTCCTGTGTCCCAACGAGCAGAGAAATGCAAGCTTGTCTTGGTCATGGGTCACAGGGAGCATTTCATTGTGAGTTAATAGTTTTTAATCAAACAGCTGGTGTTTAAAGGAAGAAGGAGTTGGGAAGATTTAGAAACTAACCACCAGGAAAATCCCTGATTAGAGAAACAGCACATTTAGACTCACTACCTGTGACATGAGTCTCTGCTATGATCTTGGTGGGGAAAGGGGGAGAAAGGAGCAGAGAAATTGAAAAGATGGGCTAGGCTTTCGTCTTAGAAGAAGTAGTCAAATGACACTTCTGCAAGGGACAGAACAAAAGAAGAACTGCATGCAAAGAAATCCATAGGGACAGAGCAGATGGCCGCTGCCAAAGGCTGAGGGGGGCACGGATTAAGGAACAACCACTTAATGGGTACAGGTGTTCTTTTGGGGCAATGAAAAGTTTTTGAAACTAGACAGTGGTTGCACAACATTATGAATAATTGCATGCCACTGAATTGGTCAATTTTATATTATGTGAATTTCACTTCAATTTTTTTAAAGGTACATTGCTTTAAAAAAAAAAAACTACCTTCAAAGGACTTTTATGTCAAGCTACTCAGAAGTCCTGCCTTTCATACAAGCACGTAGATGCAGAGGTATTGACTAGAAAAGAGAGACGATGAAACAAAACACATTAGCCCCAAGTGTATAGAAGGGCAAGTCTGAAAGAAACCACCAGATCCTTTTACTGGATACCTGAGCGTATCCTCCCAGGAAAAGGCAGGCCTCACGTTATGCATCCTTCCTCCTCTTTACAGAGAAGGATACAATGCCTGGAGAGATACCTCCAAACCTACCGAGATCCTAACAAAGCTCTGCAAAGACAATAAACTGGACGGACCCTACTTTCGCCCTGGGAAAATACAGATAGGAAATCAGGTCTTTTCTGGAAAAACAGTCTTCACAGAGAAGGATACAGGTAACTACCACAGTGTAGCCTGCTGACATTGTTCTTCTTTTGAAAAGCCTGCTTCTGGGGCACCTGGGTGGCGTCCGACTTCAGCTCAGGTCATGATCTCATGGTCTGTGGGTTGGAACCCTGCATCAGGCTCTGTACTGACAGCTCAGAGCCTGGAGCCTACTTTGGATTCTGTGTCTCCCTCTTTCTCTGTCCCTCTCCCATTTGCACTCTGTCTCTCTCTCAAAAATAAGTAAACATTAAAAAAAATTTTTTAGGGGCGCCTGGGTGGCTCAGTCGGTTAAGCCTCCGGCTTCGGCTCAGGTCAGATCTCACGTTCGTGGGTTCGAGCCCCGCGTCAGGCTCTGTGCTGACTGCTAGCTCAGAGCCTGGAGCCTGCTTCCAATTCTGTGTCTCCCTTTCTCTCTGCCCCTCCCCCTCTCATGCTCTGTCTCTCTCTGTATCAAAAATAAATAAAACATTAAAAAAAATTTTTTTAATAATAAAAAAAAGAAAAGCCTACTTCTGGTAGTTTCTGGCTGAGGACTGCAGTCCTGTATTATAAAGTAATGCATGCTCATGGTAGAAAACCACTGACGATCCTCAAATTTAGAAATCATTTATGATGATTTTCCTTTGTTCTTTGAACTATTATTTATAATATTCCATTTTATGGTTGTGTCCTTTATTTACATTGTGTCCATTTTTTTTCTAGACAGTGCTGCCATGAACTTCCTTATACATAGTTTTGCATACTTCTGACATTTTTACAGCACGTATCACATAAATAGGAGTGTTGTATTGGATGGTAGGCAGTAATCTCAAAATAAATATTATAGAAAATAAATAATTGGACACAGCCCAAATTACCCTCACACATATTATACCAACAACTCTCTTGTTTTGGTACCAAGAAGCAGATTTTCCATACAATGTCATGGGACATACCAGGAAGATCCCAGAGAGGCTTTCTTAAATTTTGGATGAGAGAAGAAAAGCCACTTTTACTGTACTTGAACGATGCAGAACAATTCTTGTCGTGCCATTCCAGTCCATTTGATGCAAAACACACCTGCAAAACCTAGCTTCAGAGCATCCAATGCAGAGAACCCAATTGGCCTATTACCGGATGTTTTCACACTGTTATATTTATCCCACCACTTTCATGCCAACATTTCTTTTTGCCTTGTTATTTTGACTCCAAGAACCTCTAGAAGGTTTTTGTGCACAGAGTACTTGATATTTGGATAGTGTATTAATGACATATTAATGAATTTTTGTTGGGAAAAATATTTTTTCACAATATACTCTATTTAAGCCAATTTCTATCCTTGGTCCATATTCTACATTGCATGATGATACCATGGTTTTGGCCACCAAAATCTGAAATGATGTCCATCAGGACTGTACTCAGCTGATTAAACCTTAGGACAAAATATTTAGTTCATTGATTATGTGTTCACCCCTATCAACTTGTACCAATTGTAATTATTGCTATTATGAGGTCTGTGTGTGTGTGGCCTTTTTCTAAAACCGAGCTCAACTTCCAGATGTCAAATGAGGTCATGCTAAACTCTATCAAAAAATTTTTATTTTTTAAAAAAATTTTGCAAGTATTTTTTCTACCAGTAGTTTTTATATTGTATTGCCTTCTTTATTGATACATCAGAGAACCTTCCCTATGAGCAGGTGTGTTGGTAGGAAGGAGCAACACTGAGGAAAGACAAGACCTCAACACATATCGTGCAGATTTCACCATGTTGTTCAGGGCTGCCCTGGTTCACCAGGCCCTCTCACACTATGGCATCAGCAAACAATCTTCACTTTCCAGCAAATACCCGCTTTTCAATATCTTGAAGCAAAGCCTGTAGTTCATAGATTCTAGAGAAATCTGATTAAAGGTGCAAACAGAGCCCCTGACTCTGAGACCTTGACTGCTCTCTGGTCTTCTTGTCAACCCCTCTCACGTCCCTTTCTCTAAGCCTCCTGTCTCTTTCCCTTCCCTTCACTCTACCCCCTACCTCTTTCCATTCTCTCTTTGCCCTTTTTCTCTTTTGCTGTTCCGCTCCCTCCCTGTGTCTCAGAATATTTATTTAACCTTTAAGGAAGTGTTTACAAGTGCACCTGACAGCATATATCTCACAACTATCTTTATTTGTTTTCTTCCATGCAGATGAGACAGTGGAGTCTTACGAGCACCTGGCCCTCAGGGTTTTACACTCCTGGGAGGATATGCCAGAGGTTGGGTGTAGGCTGGTTCCGGAGCACATAGAAACTCGGCCGCTGTACCACAAGGATAAGCCAGGAATGGAGCAGGTAGTGGCCAAGACAGTTCTGGCCCCAGTTGGAGTATTCATCCCCAAGGACTAGGGCTTCATACCTCAAAGTGAATCTTATGTGCCCTAGAGTAATGGTTCTCAACCAGGGACAGTTCTGCCTCCCTGCCCCAAGCCTTCAGTAGAGTCTGGAAATATTTTTGGTTGTCTCATGTGGGACAGGAGGGGGGGGCACTACTGGCATCTAGTGGGTAGAGAGAGGTCAGAGATGCAACCAGACATCCCACAGCGCATGGACAGCCTCCTACAGCAAGGACTCATTCAGCCCAAATTGTGAATAATGTTGAGGTTGAGAAGTTCTGCCCTGAAGCCAGGGTCAGATCTAGTGCTTTTTGCCTTTTGAATGGATTCGAGTTATCAAACTCTTTTGAAAGAATGCAGATATTTGATATACCAAAACCCATCTGATAATACCCAAGAGTTTGTCCTGAATCTACCAGTAACTACACAGTTCACTAGTTTTCTCAGAGAAGCAATAGCTCATGGCTTATTTTGAAGAACTGGCAAGAGGAAGCTGTGTGGAAAAAATAACCAGAGATCTGGGTTATGACTTAGAAGGGAAGAGAAGATCAACTTTATTAAGAGCCTTCTTAATATGTACTCATTAATTATATGTACTTAATTAATATGTACTCATGTAGAAGGCCCTTTACATAAACTGCCACCTAATTAGGATGATGTAGAGGGCCCTTTACATAAACTGCCACCTAATTAGGATGACCATAGAATTGTTTATCTAAATGATGACCCTTTTCAGAGTGAAAGAGGCCACTCTTAATAACTAAGCTGGTATTAGGGACACCATGAGGATTTTCCTAGACAAATAGGGGCATGTAGGCTACCTTATTCTCCCTCCTTAATACAGCCTCATGATATACTTATTATGATCCTTACTTTTAAGATGAAGACACTGAGGTTCAGCGAGTTTAACTAACTTGCTCAAGGTTAATCAGTAGCTAAGTAGGAGAGCTGGGGCCTTACCCAGGCAGTTTGAGTTGTAGTCTGTCCTAGCCCTAGACTCACTCACCATGTCACTTGGGCAAAACACACAAGCTCAACTAATGGAGCAGGAACACCCACACGTCTATTTCAGCGGTGTTGGGTGTAACACTAGTGATAGCATGTGTGGGACAGTGCCTCGCATGGATAAACTCTTATCAGATGTAGAAGCCTATGATTGTTTCCTGAAATTTACTACCAGATATTTAAATTTTTTTGGTTACTAGTGTTTTTTGTTTTACTATGTGGCTTTTTGGTTATAAGTGAATGTTAATATCTCTTTAGGATTGTAATCCTTCATTAGTTGGTCCTTCTTTTCCCGAATTCTAACTCTTTGCTGACATTTTCCCTTCTCCAGGAAGGCTCTTTTTCTTTTCTAGCCAAAGTCCTTCACCTTCACCTAAATCCTACAAATCCTCCCTGCTCTGTTGGAAACCCCCTTCCCTCCTCCCTCCCTCCCTCCCTCCCTCCCTCTCTTCCTCCCTCCCTTCCTTCCTTCCTCCCTTCCTTCCTTCCTTCCTTCCTTCTTTTCTTCTTCCCTTCCTCTCTTCCTCCCTCCCTTCCTTCCTTCCTATAAAATCTCCCCTGACCATCCCAGTCCCTGTTAGCCACTCACCTTCTTGCCTGAACTGATGGAGCACCTAGAATGTATACAACAGAGCTGAGCACTGAATCCACTTCTCCCCACATGGGCTCTCAGATCCCTTGCAACAGGGTAAATTCTGATGTATGGAGTCCACAGCGAGGGATGGAAGGCCTGATTCTGCCACTAACTAGCCACAGGATTCATATCATTTCTTTGGCTTCCCTGAGTCTTAGTTTCTTTTGTTTTGTTTGTTTTTTTACTGTGTAACACAGACAACGTGGCTGGGGTAAGCAGTAATGGAGATAATGATGTTAAGGTACACTGGAAACAATGAAGCATGATACATCTGACAAATAAAATTATCTTTTTAATCCTTAGGAGTTTTTAGAAAAAGCAGGGTCTCTGGAGTCAACAAAGGTTGAATCCAGACCCTGCTACATATTGTCTGTGTAAGTATGGGCAAGATGTTTTCTCATCTGCCAAGTAGGAATAATAACATCTACCCTCTGGGGATATTGGGAGAATTGTTATCATGCTTATTAAGAACATAGTACTGTGTCTACCACATCATAAGTGCTCAATAAGGGTTAGCTTGTCCTTTATCTGCTTCTTAACTTGTGCTCTAATTCTTAATAAAAATGTAAGTTCTATCTTTGTCAACAAGTATTCTAAACATGTATAATGTGAATAATATCCATGTGATATGATAAGATATGATATATAGCTAATATCCATTTCTAGTAAAGGGATCTGTTTAAACCATGAAGTCAGTTGCCCATGTGCTACCCCCATCAGAGTTAAAGGAGATCTTTTCTTAAAAAGGGCCGCCTGCAGATGTGGGTGGACATGTTTCCCAAAGATATGCCTCAACCTGGACCTCCAGTTGACATTTCGCCAAGGCAACCAAAAGGGTAAGTCATCTGCAGCCCTCCCTTCATGGGAAGAGACCTGGTAGCAGACTAAAAGATCATGACACTTGATCAATGACATCGATTCTTGCATTGATTCTGATGTTACAATAACATCAGTTACATTGATAAGTTAGTACTTGATACTCATATCTCATTTCCATCTGGCCATTACTGTCACTACAGTAATGCCCACAGTAGGGCAATGCTAACTACTAACAGTGGTGATGAGTGAAATGGTGGCCCCTATTTTGTGTAGGGGCTGCTGAGTTTCAATATTCTGCAACATTCTGGAAAACATCAGCTAATGGAGGGAATTTCTGCTTAGAGAGCTTTATGTTCTTGGTGATTCAAGCTGGGACACTTGGTTTGGATGGAACCAAGGCCTTAAGTGTTGATATTTTTGAACTTGGTAATATTGGGGAAGCCTACAGACTCACAGGAATTCCAGAATCCCATAGACACCAGCTGACTCAGCTTTCAATGTCTTTAGCCTAATGCCGCCTTCCCTTATCTCAGGTATGAATTGAGAGTAACCGTCTGGAACACTGAAGATGTCATTTTAGAGGATGAGAATATCTTCACAGGACAAAAGTCAAGTGATATTTATGTTAAAGGGTAAGGTCATCAACAAACCCCATACCCCCTTTTCTTCTCCTCCTTCCTCCTTAAACCCCTGTCTGAACCTGTGCCTCCTGGAAGGTACTCCACCCACCTCCCACAGAAGGAGTCCATCTTACCTTCTTAGACAACGTCACTTTCTTTGTCAGATATTATTTGGTCACTTTGCTAAGAATCTTTATCTTATAAATATATTTTTGTGAGGAAATCTTATTAAAGAAATGTCTCTTTCAGTTAAATATTGGATACCTAAACTTTTTGAGTGACATTCAAATACCTTTACACCTGAAGCAAGTAGAGAGATGTGGCACAATTGATGAGAGATTCAGTGTTAAGAACATTGTAAGATTAATACAGAAGCTAAAAGTCATACCTTACTTTTTGATAGTTCTACTGAAAGGAAAGATGGTAACCTAGAACTCAGGAAACTACATTTTCCCTCTCTCTCTCCCGCTCCCCCACCCTCCCTCTCTCCCTCTCTCTCATGTTGGTTATGACACAAACACTTTGGTAGACTTCCCTTGAGCCCTTAATCATGGAGGGAAATGAGGTGGTAAAGTGATTCAAAGATGTCCCCTTGGGTAAAACCCATCTCAGAAGTAGTGAACTATTTCACCTCATTTTGGTATCGCTTTGCCTTCCCCAAGAAACATTTTTCTTTGTTGACTCCATTTCTAGTATGCCATTGAATCCTGTCCATTTTGCTTCCCCAAGAGTCATTGTCACTGTCCATTCTCCCTGTCTTCACTACACCACAATCATAGTATCTCCCTCCATCATTTCTCTCGCTGGGGCCGCTGAAGTACCAATACCATGTGGCTTGGTCTCTCCATATTCACTCTTACCTCCAGTAACTTGTTCTCTATGTTGAAACTTGGGTTATCTTGGGGTACCTGGGGGGCTCAGTCGTTTAATTACCTGACTTTGGCTCAGGTCATGATCTCATGGTTCATAGGTTCAAGCCCCGCATAGGCTCTGTGCTGACAGCTAGCTCAGAGCCTGGAGGCTGTCTTCAGATTCTGTATCTCCCTCCCTCTCTGACCCTTCCCTGCTCGCTCTCTCTCTCTGTTCTCAAAAATAAATTTAAAAAATTTAAAAACAAAGAAACATGGGTTATCTTTTCAAAGCATAATCTGATCAAATCAACCCTATACTTTAAAGTCTTTAGTAACATTCTATTTTCTCTGGATAAAGATTCAGCTCCCTAATATGTCCTAAAATATCCTATATGACTAGCCCCTCCTGTCTCTCCAGCCCCATCTTGTTTTCTGCTCTCTGGTCATGCTGAGCTTCTTTCCCTTGTTATAAGGTGCTACCACGGAGTCTTTTGACATTTCTCAGTAGTGATTTCTGCCACCCGCCTCCATCCCTCTTCCCCTTCCCTCTATGGCTATAACTCTATGAAGGCAAAGACCATCTCTGTGTGCGCCCATCACTCCTCTAACAACTAGCACGCTCCTTGCCTCATAACGGATACCACATATGGATTGGTTGAGGGAGCACCATCTTTACCTAAATAATTCATCCACCCCCTGAGTGGTACTGCTCCTCTGGGATGTGGAAGTTCTTTATCCTTCCCTGACATGTGGGGAAGGGATGTCTGCTTTCAGAAAGCAATTGGTTTGGAATTATCAATTAATTTGAATTAAAACCACCTATTTTCTCAATAATTCACCATGGATGAAGTACTAGGGGAAGATGTATTAATTGTAGCTTACTCTATACTGAGGATGGAGGAGGAAGACCAGATGATACTAAGAGAAAATAACATTATATAAAATTAGGAGGACACAAAGCACTTATAATACTTCAGAGCAACCCTATCAACTAAGTACTGTCTTTACTTCCACTTTCCAGATGAAATAGAGGCACAGGGAGGTTAGATAACTTATCCATGGCTTTCCAGGTAGTAATGGCAGAGCCAGGATTAGAATCCAAGAGGGTGCAGATAGGCTTCTGCCCTCCCTGCCACATTAATACAGGTCTCTGGGTATTTTTGAGGCCCAGAACCAGAGAGGAGGGGGCCAATCATAGGCCTGATACCACGAGTCTAAAGCAGGCCAATTATAGAGGCCCCAGGGCAATGGGTGCAGAGGTGGTACCCTCATTAAGAGTCCCCAGAGGGAGAGGAAACTCAGATTACATTTGCCCTTCACATTTCCTGAGTGTTCCCTCTTTTTTTTTAATGTTTATTTATTTATTTTAAGAGAGGTGGGGGAACGGCAGAGAGAGAGAATCTTAAGCAGGCTCCACACTGTCAGCACAGAGCCTAATGTGGGGCTCAAACTCATGAACCATGAGATCATGACCTGAGCCGAAACCAAGAGCCATATGCTTAACTGGCTGAGCCACCCGGGCACCCCTGAGTTTTCCTTCTTTATTTCATGGGGCTTCAGGGCTATCCCAGAGCAATGAAAGACATTGCCCAAATCTAGCTTGGAATGATAATCTTGTTTCTGTTCCAGACCCTTTGACTCCTATTTATCTCTTTCAGGTTCAATGGAAACTTCCATCTGAATCAAACTATATCATAATTTAAAAACTATGATCTGTGACCACATTGAAACTAGTTAAATCACTCTTGATTATACTGATGCCTGAATAAATGTACTGAGTCCATAATTTCCTTTCTATCTTCATTCAGGTGGATAAAGGGTTTGGAAGATGACAAGCAGGAGACAGATGTGCATTACAACTCCTTGACTGGCGAGGGGAATTTCAACTGGCGCTTCCTGTTTCCATTTCAGTACCTCCCAGCTGAGAAGCAAATGGTTATTACGAAGAGAGAAAACATCTTTTCCTTAGAGAAGATGGAGTGTAAGACACCCGCCGTGTTGGTGCTTCAGGTTTGGGATTTTGAAACGTTGTCCTCAGATGACTTTCTGGGTAAGCTGGTGGCTTCGTAAAGCTCACATTAATGTTAAGGGTTTTGTCCCAGTTTTGGGAGAGTTTGGTCTGATTTAGCTACAAAGATAATCTCACTGCAATTTATTATGATAGCAAAAAATTTAGAAACACTCCAAATAACCATTCATAGGGGATTGGCTGAGTAAGTTACAGTGCATCCTTATGGTGGAAGATACATTATTTATTTATTTATTTATTTATTTATTTATTTATTTATTTTTGAGAGAGATTGAGAGAGAGAGCATACAACTGGGGCAGGGGCAGATAGAGAGGGAGACACAGAATCTGAAGCAGGTTCCAGGCTCCAAGCTGTTAGCACAGAGCCCAATGTGGGGTTCAAACTCACAAACCACGAGATCATGACCTGAGCCAAAGTCAGAAGCTTAACTAACTGAGCCACCCAGGTGCCCCAGAAGATACATTTTCAGACAGACTCAAAATCATCTTTGCTCTACCGCTGAGAAGCTGTTAAATTTTGAGCTCATCACTAGTCCCCTCTGTACCTTAGTTTTCTCCAGCTGTAAAATGGGGAGAGTAATATTACATACCTCAGAGAGTGTTTGGAGCTGTACATGTGGTAATATAATTTGAAAACTCATACATAATAAGCACTCAATAAGGGATCATCCTGCAGCCATTAAAAATATTCATTTCATGAGTTAGAAGTTACACAGGATGCATTAAATGAAAAAAGAGTGTAGAAAAGAAGATCTCCTTTCTGTAAAATATATGTTTATATGTATCAGAGACAGAGATAATCAGGGACAGGCAAAGAAACAATGATTGTCAGAGGATAAGAACTAATGAGCAGTGGTCAAATTTGGGGCAGTGGAATTATGGAAAACTTTTCTATTAATATCTTGCTCATGCACATGCTCTAAATGCTCACAATGAACAAATATTATTTCTGTAATAGGGAAAGGCTATTAAAGAAAGAGATATGAAATACTCTCATGTCATTATCTTACCTTCCGTAACATTCACTCATTGAAAAGACTTTGAGAGAGCCCGCTCAGTCTTGGATAGTAGCTATAATGACGGTAAGACTTAGTCCCCCACCTGGAGGAGGTTAGTGGACTCAAAGAGGAAAGGGAGCTGGGGAGGAGGTTCTTGTAGGCGGATCCACGCTAAGGCAGAGGAGAGCTCGGAGGATAGGCACATAATCCCCACGCACTCAGGGAGTAGATAAGATGCCCAGCAGTGACAACACCTGAAACTGAGACTCAAAAGATACATTGTAGCTCCAGCCCTGTCTACCATACCACATTTGGTACATGGCGTGGTCATATTTGCATCCCCAAAACCTAGCACATGCTAGTGATTTCATGTGGTACTGGCTGAATGACTAGCAAGTGAATGGATGAATGAATGAATGGATGAATGAGCGAGCGTGTGGGCAAATAATTGGTAGTGATGAATTCTAAAGCCCTTCTGTAACTGTTAAGGGCATTTCTTCACAGGCTCCCTGGAATTAAACCTCAATAGTTTCCCCCGAGCAGCCAAGACTGCCAAAGCCTGTGATCTCGCCAAGTTTGAAAATGCGAGTGAGGAGAGCAAGATCTCCATATTTCAGCAAAAGCGCGTGCGGGGCTGGTGGCCGTTTGCTAAAAGCAAAGAACTCACGGTAAGTGACAGCTGTAGAAGACGGGGTGGGGAGGCAGACGGGGCCACTGTGCTCTGTAAATGAGTCATTTTGTTAACTTTAACTCAAGAGCTTTGAAGTGACACAGAGTGCTTTAGGGCAAAGGTTCCGCTGAGAAGAAAAAATTTTGAAAACTTTCTAAATGCATTAAGCTTCTGTATTTCAGCATCCTTGATTTAATAGCCATGTCAGGGTGGTTTTCTAACCTCTTGGCTTGAATGTATGCTCCTGGCATTATTTTTTATTTCCACATTTCTTGAAATTATGCATGAAGTCTTCACTAATGTACAGTTTTAATGGAATGACTTCATCCCTTCGCCTTTAAATGCAGAGACTCAATTTTAAGAGTGATCCAGACTTTTTAAATTCTCCTGAGAGGGTGGCGGCAGGGAGAGCTGTTTCCATTTTCCCAGCATCGCCAGCCTGGTCCGTACCGCACACGCTGCAGGGACTCAACCCTTCACAGACGTTGGGAAATTCTTGCAGCCTTCTTGGTCTTCCGGAAGGGACAGCGGATGACCCACATGATGGGCGGGGTTGAGAAAAGGGACCGCATTGGTGGCCCCTCTCCGTGCTGCCTCCTCCTTCTGGAGAGAACACGTTCTCCCCTCTTCTCCTGTGCTCAGTGGCCAAAGCACACCTGGGTTGGGTCCCTTGTGGTCGCACCTGATTTCCTCTCGCTGCTCTAGGGGTGCAGTGGGTATGAGGCAAGGACTCCTTTTGCACCTGACTCGGTAAATGGCTGCTGCTGGCCTGACTCTATGGCACCTAGTCTTACTGTGTTTTGGGGGAGGTTTTCTCTTCTTGCTGTTCTCAGTTGAACCCCCTCTGATTGGTGAGGTTGGGCCAAGAGAAGGAGGCTGGAGGCAGGGTCATTCTTCCTGCTCCAGCCAAGTATACTTTGAGGATTTATTGCATGGCTGCCTCTGTACTCTGCTTAGTGCATTATAGATGCTTGGTCAGTGAATTGATTGATGCATGGGTGGATTCAGAAGTGAAGGAAATATGGTCACTGTGTTCAACCAGCTTAGAGTCTAGTGAGAGGGACGGATGTGTCAATAACCCCATCGTGCATGAAGTAGTCCAAGTGTAGGGAGGGGACCTAATTCTCTCTGAGGATGTCAGAGGTCAAGCAGAGCATCAATTTTTCAAGAACAAAGGATGATGACAAGTCATTTTCTTGATGAAGAAGAGGATAGATAACTACTTCAAGTAGAGGAATCACAAGGAGCTCAACATGGAGGCATCAAGTGTCCCCACGTGGAAGGCTACATGCCCACTGGTCAGAGTTGCCAGAGTGCAGTGCAAAGTTGGGAAATGGGATTGCCAAGTCCCCCAAGGCCAAAGTCGTGTCTTTTGACATCATTGCTCTTTCTATAAAATAATCAACAGTAATTATATATTCATGATTACATAATGGCAGTCATTTATTCCATTTTTATAGCCCTTTAGACTTTGACAAATATGTTCAGACCCCTTCTGTTATTTCATTTGATCCTAGTTGACTCTCTTTTTTATCTTCCGTGTCACTTCTTTCATTTCATTCAACACATATTTGTTGAGCATCTATTAAGTAATAGGACCTGGGAATACAATATGAGTAATAACAGACATAGTCTCTGCCAGCATGGAGTGAGATGTACAGTCCCGTGTCAAAGACTGACGCACACAAATGCTGTCACTCACACGCACACCAAGAAAGGAAATACTTAAGGCAAAGGCTGGGGCGGAAACAACATGCTGAATTCCAGCATATCGAGTGTGGTATTAGTACTCCACATGGCGGTTGGAGGCCTTTCCGTGACTATGAAACTTTTAGGTTGAGGTCTGAAGAAGGAAAAGTAGTGAGCTGTCAGAAAAACACAGGAGGAAATGTGTTGTTACCAAGTAGACACCACAGGCAGAGGCCCTGAGGTGAGAATACATTTGGTGAGAGGGAGAAACTAAAATACAAACAAACCAGCCCTCCCTCCGGCCGTGCCCACCGTGACTAGAGCATGATGAGCAGTGAGGGTGAAGCAGAGGAGAAACCAGACCCAGATCATGCAGACAGCAGACGTCATATTGAAAACTTTGTGTTTTATTCTCAGAGCAATGGGAAGCCACTGAATGGTCTCCAGCAGGAAGGTGAGAGGATCTGACTAACACAGGAATCACACATCCTCATTGCTTTTATGGACAGTGAGTGGGAGAGGGGCACAATTGGAGAAAGAGAAGAACTAGGCAGAAACGTAGGAAGAAAATGATAAAAATGCGCCTGAAACATAAACCCAGGGAAGAGACCCTTGTGAGAAGGACAGTTGGGTTACTGTGTCAGATGCCCTTGAGTGGCCATATAAGAAGCCGAGAAGTTGTCCATTGGCTTTAGCAACTTGGAGGTCATGGCCACCTTTTGAAAAGCAGTGTTGTAAAGGCTGAGAGCAGCACTGTTCATAACAGCCCAACGGTGGAAGTGTCCAAATGTCCCCCAACTGATAAATGGATAAACAAAAGATGATATAGCCATACAGTGGGCCATAATTCAGCCATAAAAAGGAATAAAGTGCTGATACAGGCTTCAATACGAATGGGCCTTGAAAACATTATGGTCAGTGAAAGAAGGCAGTCACACAAGACCATGTACAATATGACTCCACTTATAGGAAATGTCCAGAATAGGCAACCCCATAGAAAGTAGATTGGTGGTTGCCAGGGGCTGGAGGGAAGGGGAATGCAGTGACTGACGACTGGTAGAGGATTTCTTTTTGATAAAAATGTTCTGGAATCAGTGCTGATGGCTGTACAACTTTGTGAGTATAGTAAGATCTACTTGTGCACATTAAGAGGGTAAACTGTATGGTATGGGAATTATATCTCAATATTTAAAATGCAAGACTCAGGGCACCTGGATGGCTCAGTCAGTTGAGTATCTGACTTTAGGTCAGGTCATGATCTCAAGGTTCATGAGTTTGAGCCCCGCATTGGGCTCACTACTGTCAGTGTAGAGTCTGCTTCAGATCCTCTGTCCACGCCCCTCTCTCTGCCTTTCCCCTGCTTGCTCTCTCTCTCTCTCTCTCTCTCAAAAAAATAAATAAAAATAAAAAACAAATAAATAAAAAATAAAAAGTAGTGTTGGCAGAATGGTGCCGACAGACACAGGTTAGCATGCGCTGTGGAGCGAGTGGGGAGGAAGCCGGTGGAGACAGCATGTGTTAGACTCTGGAAGCCTTCATAACTCCACCTTTCACGGGTCGCCTCCAACTGTGCCAGCCATCCTCAGTCACTCTTTTTCCCCAGCCACTCCCTGTTCCGTCCCACACCCTTGCTTTTGTGTCAACTGGTGCTTCTGCCTGGAATGCCTGGGCTCCCTTCTTCTCTGGGAAAACTCCTCCCCCTTAAGTATTTTGAGACTCTTTTGAGCAGTCACCCCCTCTGGGAAGCCTCCCTGAGACCCTCGCCCGGAATAGGCTTGGTGGCCTCCGTGCTTCCATAGCTCTGGTCACACAGATTTGCGATTGTCTGTATATGTCCTTGTTCCTCTGCCAGAAGCAACCTGAGGCCAGAGACTGTGCTTTCCCTTTCTGTTCCTTTGCGGAATTTTTAGTGTCTACCATGGTGTCTGGCACATAGTACCTGCTCAATAAATTTTTTACTGAATGAATCAATCAATTCAGAAACAATTAGGACACTGACCCAATGATCGAAGAGATTATATGATTTCCTCTCTTTTTATTCTGCATAGTAAGTACATAGAAAGTGTTCAACAAATACTCTTTGAAAATAAATATATCAACACACATTTATTTATAAGACTGAGTGTCACTGTAGAAACCAGAGAACAATGTGCCAAAGAAATAAAAGAGAAGACAGGTAGGTTTTAATGGTGGGAGGTTCAGAGGATACAGATAGGTCGTTTGAGGACATCTGGAGAATGCATGAAGGGGTGTTTAGGTTGTGAGAGTCTGATTTTCTAGACTACCTTAAGTATTATGCATGGTTAACACCAAAGATTGCAGAAACAGATGGCTAAGTTTTGAATCCTGTCCTCTCCTAACTAGCTGTGTGACATGAGGCAAGTTACTTAACCTCTCTGTGCCTTACCTTCCTTATCTATAAAATAGGGATTGATAGCATGTACATATCTCTTGGGGTTTTAGCAGATAAAGGAGTTCATATACATTAAGTGTTTAGAACCATGAAAAGAAATGGAGACTACTGAATGAGAACAGGCTCTTTATTTAGTGCTTACCATGACAAGAGTCAGCTACCGACAACCGTCATTCAGGTTTGGTGCAAAGAACAGGGGAGTAGGGAAGCTTCATAGTGGAAAAAAGAGATTTCAGGTTTGCTCTGATTGGAGGTTGTTGGCAGGTGGAGTGACAAGAAGTAGGGCGTCCTATATGACTTGTTAAGGGAGATATTGAGGGGGGACAAAAATTAGGGAATCAGCCTCAAGCAGGCAGCTTGGAGGCAGGCACCCATAGAAACTGGGTGGTAGGAGTCCCCCCTTGATGTTTAATTTTCAAAGAGATGGCTCCCAGGTCTTTGGGAAAGGGCAGTTCCTGGGAATTAAAGACAAAGTGCCTATCTAGTACTTAAAAGGATTTATACCCACTTCCAAGAGAGATGAAAGGGCTTACAATTACATTTTCTACAGCAACGCTCTTAGAAAAAGGAGAGGGAAATCTCTTCCTTTATTTTCCACAGGAAATGGTAAGCCTCTTATTTTTTATTTTTAATTCGGTTTTGTCCTTACACATCTTAAAGGGAAAGTGAGAATTGATCTCATCCACACCACTGGGCAGCCCGGAATCCCCTTCATCCTCTCTCTCCTAAAGGAACCAGTAACACCAAGGAAGCTAAACCAGTAGCCCCCTCCCCGTGGGCAGTGAGCTGGGCCAGCGGGAGTAAAGTGGTGAAATGGAAAACCTCTGTCGGGGTCCACCACTTCCAGAGGTCCTTCGGTCTCCAAATCTCAAGTCCCCACGTCTATAAAAGGAGCGGGTTGGACTGGGCGCCTCCAAGGTGCCCTTCCAGTACGGGCACCCTCTGCTTCCGAACACCCCCCCCCCCCCCCGCTTCCCAAAGCCAGCAGTCAGGAGGTCACCGCTCCATCCCAGTCACCGGGTGTCGGGCAGGGATTTGCTTACAGCCCCTGCCACCTGCCAGGCTTATTTTTAAAGCTGTTTATCTGTCCCCTCAGGCTGTGTAACTTAGACATTTGGATCACAAAGCTCCTAGTGTGGAGTGTGGCTGTCCTTCTAGTGAGGGAAGAACATCTCCAGGTGGGATTTCCCCCCTTGGGACAAAGGGAATGTGTACTGAACAGGTGCTTCATGAGACACATTGCACTGTGCCTTTTATATATTTAGTAGTTATCCTACTAAAAGAAACCTTTGAAGAAGTCACTTCTTTAGAAGCTGAAGATCAAGACGTTTCTTTTACAGGTTAATCCCATAAACTGGCTGCTAAATAGCCCAGCTAAGTCTCAAGAACACCAACAACTAAAGTTAAAAGGGAGGTATCTGTATTTCTAGTTTAGTGTGAAAACAATGATCAGTATCTATTATAGCCACACACTCATTCACTAGATGGTGAAGGTTCAACAATGAATAAGACAAATAAATCCCTGGCATCCAGAAGTTCCCAGCTCAGCTGAGGAGGTGGTAGACACACAGATCATCTAAGTAGCATGTAACAAATTCAGATTCCCTAGGAGCAGAATGGGTAAGTATTTTCATGTGAAGATTATTTTAAGACAGAGTAGGTAATATGCATTTGTAAGATATTTAAAAGACACAAGAATGTAGAAGGAAAGAAATAGTACCCACGTGCACACAACCCAAAGAAAGCTATTGCTAATGTTTTGGTTGTTCCCAATTTGTGTAGATTTTGGTTAATTTTACATAGTAGTAATCATTCCATATTAAAAATAATGTCTTTGGGGGGGAGGCTTGATGTTCTAATAAGCATCCCTTACATTATATTATGTGTTATTATCAACTCCTTATTCTCAAAATAGAAATGCTCAAAATAGTTTAATCTTCGTGTTCTTCCTCAACATTTATTCATTTAAAAAAGTTAAGTGGGTGGAAAAGTTGAAAGAATAGGACAATGATCAACCCTATATCCACACATAGATTTAACACCCATTAATACTTTGCTGTACTGATTTTTTCTACACATAAGTATCTCTCCTCTCCACACACACACATACTTACTGGCTGAACCATTTGAGAGTAAATTGTAGACATTCTGACACTGAACCCTATTAAAAAAGAATTCAAACATAAATTTAACTATCTAATTGGTGTTATTAAACAATTCATGAATAGACCAGCGTCTATCTAGCATGTAGGGGAACTCTCCCAAGTTAAACAAAAGGAAGGTTTTAAAAGGCAAAGAGAGGGCATAAAAAAGGATTTTATTAATAAGAAAGAAATGCATTATTTGAGCAAGGAGTCCTCCTAAGAAGAACAAAAGGAGGTCTACCGATAAATTTCCAGGTTGAAATTCCATATTAGCTGATTGGAGGTTACATTCCTGGGTTAGGGAGGGGACTCTGGTGAGGGAGGTATTAAGTCTTGTCTTGTTGGCATGGGGCCTGTGGGAATACTTCAGCATGCATCCCCTAAGAAGATGGCCATTCTTGGATCTGACCACAATGCCATCATGACATGTATGAAGTTAATAATGATTACCTAATCTGATATCCATGCCATATTTCATTTTTCCAGCTATTAGAGGGATACCCTGTTACCCTCAGAATGTATATTATAACTTTTCTTTTTTCAAAACAAGATTCAGTCATAGTTTATGTGTTGCTTTGGTCTGTTTAGAACAGTCCTCTCCCATTTTTCCCCGCATGACATTATTTGATGAAAATAGTCCTGCCTTGCCCCATTGTTTTCTCATGACATAACTTATCTTACTCTCTTGACCCTGTATTTCTTTTTTTTAATGTTTTTAAATTTATTTTTAAGAGACAGAGAGAGACAGCATGAGCAGGAGAGGGTCAGAGAGAGAGGGAGACACGGAATCTGAAACAGGCTCCAGGCTCTGAGCTAGCTGCCAGCACAGAGCCCGACGTGGGGCTCGAACCCACACCGTGAGATCATGACCTGTGCCAAAGCCAACACTCAACCGACTGAGCCACCCAGGTGCCCCTTCACCATGTATTTCTTGTGAACCAGAAGTTAGGTATAATGGCATTATCAGGTTCAGGTTAAATATTTCTGGTAAGAATACTTAAGACCTGGTACTGTTTATTTCATATTGAATCTTGCCAGGAAGCACATGCCCTCAGATGGCCTCACTAGTGGTGATGCTGTGTTCGCTCACTTGATCATGTTGGCAACCATGAGATCTCTTCAGTGTAAAGGTACATTTTCCTCTTTGCAATCAGCAAATAGCCAGTGGGTGACACTTAGGCACATGGGGAAATTAGTGTCCTGCCACCACCTTTCACCCACTGGTGATCTTGATTATTTCATTAGTGTTGCAAAATGATTTTTCTAATCCCTTCTTCCTTCTTTACCCATTCCTTCCTTCTTCCCTTCCTTTGTTTCATCTATCCATCCATCCATCCCTATCTACCTATCATCTAGCTATCCACCCATTCACCCATCCATCTATCAATATATCCCTATCATCTATCTATGTATCTAGTTCTATCACTCTTTTTCCATTTATTTGTAAGAATTCATCTGTTAAGAGCTTTCTCTCAGCAAATGGAAATAAATTATAGTCACCACCTCTTCAAAAAAAAAAAGGATAAATGTTTAATTCTCTCCATTAACACATTTTCAAATCAAGAATTGGTATAAGACAAACCAAAAAAAGAGATTTTGTTTTTACCTTGCATCTTTCCCCCTGGGATGACTATGGACATATGTATTTAAAAATATTTTTTTTCTAGTTCTGAAAATGACCTGGAAATAAAATCACTGAGTGGCAAGATGACTCCTAGCACCTGGACCCTGGTTTCTAAATACCAGTCTCTACTGAAAGAACAGGCATCTTTGGCTGACTCCAGGTCTAGGACATATAGAATACAAGACGAGCCTGGGACATATCATGGTGACAAATAGGACAATTTGAACATCCAACAGAACAATGACTGTGCTTTGCATATTAAGCTTTTTCTGAGTTTTGAATTGTCTCCTTAATTTATCTGCCCTCGAATGGCATTCCTAGGTCCAGAGAATGATTATATAAGGTAATAAACACACACTTACATGGGCATTATATGTATGCATGCATATTTGTGTGTATGTACATGTATGTATACATGTGTGTTCCTCTTCCTACTTTGCCACACACATCCCCACCATTAAAGTATGAAAATGCTTTATCTCATACCAGTGAGAGTCATGGTTTTTAAAAAATGTTTATTTATTTTTGAAAAAAAAGAGTGCAAGTAGCAGGGGAGGGGCAGAGAAAGAGGGAAGGCGAGAATTCCAAGCAACCTCCATGCTCACACAGAGCCTGACATGGGGTTCGACCTCATGACCATGAGATCGCAACCTGAACTGAAATCAAGAGTCTGACATTTAACTGACTGAGTCATCCACAGGCCCCAAGAGTCCTGTTTTAATTAGCAATCATTATTGGTGAAGAAGGCATGTCTGACCTAAAGGACCACCACCTTTCCCCAGGGCATCCACTTCGGAGCTGGGTGAAGTTTGAAGCCCATAAATAACACACTTGGTACAACAAATCTAGTCTTTTCAGGACCTTTCCCCTTAACATTTTCTTCCATCTGTAGATGTCATTAGGTTAATAGATAGTCTCCCAACCTGTCCTTTTTTTTTTCTAGCTCTGATTGAAAATTACATTTGGAAGATATTATTAGCTTAAGACCTCTCCTTGGTGCTTGGTTGAATATCAATAATTAAAATAAAACTGGAAAACCTGTGTGTGGAGAGATATGGAATGAGGAGTGGCATTTATCAGAATGTCAGTAAACACTTTCATCCTGCTGCCTGCGTGATATCAGAAAAATGCTTTGTGACCACTCAAGCAGGGTGGTGAAGTGGGGGCAAGACTTTTCATAATAACCAATGACTTCTATGCCTAGGGCAGAATTAATTTCATATTCTCTGCTTCAATTTTCTTTGCATTTTCCCCCCTGTGGGAATCTGGATTTTCTCTGGGTGTTCTCTATAGGGGAGAAGATGTTTCCTATCGAATTATGTGTTTCCCTCCATGAAATAGTGTTGAAGGTAGCAACTGTAAGTTTTTAAGAGTTTACTATTTACAAGGCACTAGGTTGAGCACTCTATATATGTTATTTCATTTATTTTTCAAAGCAAATCTGTGAGGTACAGACTATTAACATCTTCAGGACAGTGAGACAGAAGCAGGTAACTCACCCAAGGCCATGCCGCTAGTAAATGGTAGAGGCGAGTTTCAAATGCAGATCTGTTGGCACCAAACCCTATTTCATTCAACTTTTTACACTATGCTATGCTATGCTACACAATTATAAGCCTTATGCTACCCAAGGTCATCCCTTAGATGGAAGCCAAAAACATGTTATAATGCCAGGGCCATGACTAAAGAGCTTCTCCTGAACATTCCAAAAAAAACAACTTATTCATTGTTAAATAAGTAGCTTGCTTCTTTTCCACAAAAAAGGGACTCTTGGACCCATTAAATAGCAGAGGATATGATTTGGTCATAGTACCTTGGTGCAAGTCCTGGCTTTGTAAAACAAGTTAGCTGACATCATCTTGGTTTCCTTGGCTGTAGAATGGGAATAAAAATGTTGTCTACTTTGCCAGCTGTCAGAAGGTTTAAGTGGAATAATGTACGTGTGAAGCACCATGCAAGTTATACAACCCAGCAGCTGACCCGATCATTCAACAGTGGACACGAGAAAAGGCAGCTGTGACCCCTTTCCTCTGGGCCTAACTTATCCACGGGTGACTCTGGTCCTCTCTTCCAAAATTCTGGAGCCCAGTAATTCATTAGCAACTCTTAAGCTGAGTCTCTTTCAAATACAGAGGATTTGGATGCCATCCCTAGCATATAAATATACTGCTCAGTAGAGCTTAGGTCACCTCTGAAAGACCTCTGGAAATAAGCCCTTTCTGCATATTGGAAATTTCTCTGCCATGAGTGGTGGGCTGGCCTCTTGGGTTTCTCCCAGCCATCAAGCCTTGCAGGGGCTCCTGTCTTTCATGAAACCTAGACTTTGCATTAAAGCACATCTGGCCATTGGACAGATATGGAATCTGAGGCCCAAGAAGATAAGTGCCTTTAAGTAATAATTATGAAGACCATGAGCCAATCATTTCATGTTAGAGTTAGGAAGGTCCTTGTAAAACTTCTAATCCAATTATTGGGCAAATGCATGACGACGTTGGAAGGCAGCCTGCGGTCATGGAAAGAGCATGAGCTTTGGCGTGGTACAGACCTCAGTTCAAGTTCCAGTTGCTTGGCTTATTGCCTGTGTGACCTTGGGAAAGTTATTTGATCTCCATTGCTTCATTTCTCCATTGATCAAAAGGAGAGCTACTTTGCTTGTTGCTGAGATTGGTTGTTGGATCAATTGAAAGGACCAAGGCAAGTGGGCATCCGATAAAGCATCACAGTCACAGTTAGAGTTACATAGTACTATACTTTACTGCTGACACAGGCAGAGTGGCGTGGGGTGACGAGGATGGACGGAAGCTTTATATTCCTTCTTTCCTGGTTTTCAAATATTTCCTCAGTACCTACATATGCAAGTCATTATCTCTGACATCAAGATATATCAACAGAAATGAGAGACTATATATATATATAAAATATATACATAAAAGTATGTATATATATACATACTTTTAAGGAACATTCTGGATCATTGGATATGTAATGTGTTCTGAGTTGGGCCAGGGTTGTAGTCTAAAGAATGGATGAGACCCCCTAGATTTGGAGTCATGGCTTCACTTGGAAGAAGCCCACTGCATTTCTTGACTAATTCAGACAGTGACACCACCTCTCTTCTCTGGCTTCAACCCCCTCCTCACCCCCCAGATTCAGTACTCCTCTCTAATTTATCCCATGATTACATTTTTGTGGTTGCCAGCAACCTCCTGCTTGTTAAGGAGTCCTGATATTTTGGGGGTGAATAGGTAAGTTAACACAGGCCTATTGGATCATCAGAAACTTAAGTTTTTCATTGGGGTAAGAAATCAAGTTATGCCCCAGCCACATGTTATTCCAAAAGACAAACTTTAAGGACAGTCATGGTTCTAAAGCACTTCCATGATGCTCCTCCAGGCCCCTACCAATCTGTGTCCCTCCTATTACCTTGAATTTCAATCCACAAAACCAAAGGAGCAGAGACAGGGTCTCCTTCACCAAGAACAGGAGCTCCAGGAGATCAGGAATCCTATTTTTCATTTTTTTCCTTAAAAAATTTTTTTTAGTTTATTTATTTTTTTGAGAGAGAGCGAGAAAGTGGGGCAAAGAAGGAGGGAGAAAGAGAATCCCAAGCAGGTTCGGCACTGTCAGCACAGAGCCCAACATGGGGTTCTAACTCACGAACTGTGAGATCATGGCCTCAGCCGAAATCAGGAGTCAGACGCTTAACTGACTGAGCCACCCAGGCACCCCAAGGATCCTATTTTTCTTAATCATTAAGTCCCCATTGTCTAGAACAGTTCTTGGCATACAGGGGATCCCCAAAAGTAGTGAATGACTGAATGAACAAGAAAGAATGTCCCTTAATTTCTGCAGTGGTCCTGTCTCATCCTTTGATAACCCAAGACTTAGATCAGTGCCAGTAACGCACACAGCACTCTGAAGAGGCACATGACAATTTTCAAACCAGAAGGGCTGATTCTTATTGAAGGAGAAGGAAAGAGGAAGTATAAGAATAGGTGGATAATTCTGAAACAATTTGTGGAGACAATAAAAACAATGAAGGATGACAGAAAAGCCATTTGGCAAATGTAGGGCCACACCCACCAATTTCCTCTGGAGAATCGACAAAGAGAGACTGTAGCAGATTCAAAAGGGTTCTGTCACTTATGTAATTAGTCCCCTTTCTAATTGCTATTGGTTTTTTTTTTAAGTTTCTTTTTGAGAGACAGAAACAGCGTGATTGGGTGAGGGGCAGAGAGAGAGAATTGCAAGCAGTCTCCATGCTGTCAGCACTGAGCCCAGCAAGGGGCTCAAACTCACAAAACAGATCATGACCTGAGCTGGAACCAAGAGTCAGATGCTTAACCAACGGAGCCACTCAGGCACCCCTGATAGCCACTGCGTCTCTCTAATCAGATATTGATTGATTGAACAATTACACGTGAAATCACGCATGCAACCAAGTATGTGTGTGTCTGTGCACAGGTGCGACCTCTCCCTTCACAAAACTCAACAGCATCATCATTTCAGAGCTTTCACTGTTCCTCATAAAAATGGCTTCTCTCAGAACCAGAAAGGTAACAATTTTTCTCAAGGCAGCAGAATAGTCAGAATACTTCCTGGCATTCTCCCACACTGTTCACGTCTAGAAGGTTGGCATTGCTCCCGGCAGCTCTTTGGGACTAGAAACTGAAACTTTTTGTCTTTGCACAGGGCAAGGTTGAAGCTGAGTTCCACCTGGTTACGGCAGAGGAAGCTGAGAAAAATCCTGTCGGAAAAGCCCGGAAGGAGCCAGAGCCCCTGGCCAAGCCCAAGTGAGTGGGGTCGCGGTGGGAGCATCAGAAATGGGAAGGGCCCTCTGCAGTCCACATAGCCGATCACAGGGCATTTCTCTAGAGGGTCCCCCTGGGAGAATGGAGCCACAAGAAGGCAGCCAACAGGTGGCGGCCAATTCAGGTAGCTTTTTGTTGCCAGAATTGAGAAATACTCTAACAACAATACAGGCTGTTTGGAAAATGAAGAGGGTGCTTTTCTGTAATACTCCCACATTAGCATTTCTAGAATAATTTCGTATATATTTTCTACTCTTTTCTTTATGTGAATATGACTTCTACATGAATTTGTTTCTACTTGTTCTCAAGTCATGCATACACAATTGTCCTAATGTTTCATTCATCCTGTGCTGCAGAGTTTTGCTTTATTGCCATAGTGGTCATAATTAGGATTTTTTAAATACTGTGGAATATTCTATAGGTTTGAGGCCCATAATTAACTTGGTCACTACCCCATAACTGGATATTTAATTTACTTCTGCCTTTTCCCATCATTGTAATATGATAAAAATCTTTCTTTTTCATAAATTATTATTTTAAAATAAATTCCCAGAAGTAAAATTACAAGAAGAAAGGGTTACCTTATTCAATTTAATCCATGGTTACATATCAATTGAAAAGCAAATACAGGAGCATTTGGTGGTTCAATTGGTTGAGCGTTCACCTTTGGCTTAGGTCATGATCTCCCAGTTTGTGAGTTTGAGCCCCGCATTGGGGTTGCTGTTGTCAGAACAGAGCCTGCTTCGGCTCCTCTGCTCCTCTCCCTGTTTGCCTCTCCCCTGCTTGTGTGTACTCTCTGTCTCTCAAAAATAAAAATTTTTTTAAATTAAAAATTTTTTTTAAAAAGTAAATATATGGGGTGCCTGGGTGGCTCAGTCAGTTAAGCATCCAACTCTTGATTTCGGCTCAGGTCATGATCCCAGCATTGTGGGATGGAGCCCCACGTTGGGTTCCTTAAGATATTCTCTCTCTTAAGAGATTCCACATTGGGGAGCCCCCTTAAGATATTCTCTCTCTGACCCCCCTTCCCCCGGCTCTTCTCTCTCATTTGTACATGCTCTCCCTCTTTCCAAACATTTTTTTAAAAAAGCAAATACATGTGGGGGCTCATGACTGGCTCAGTCAGTCCAGCATCTGAGTATTGATCTCAGAGTCATGAGTTCAAGCCCCATGTTTAGTGTGGAGCCTACTTCAAAAAGTAAACATATATAGATATGAAATATATATACAAAATACTTTTTCAAATTGTATTTGCCCTATCCTTCCTGAGACCCCAAGCATCTGAAGATGAGTGGTCCCTTCTCTGTACCTACTTTCGATTTATCATAGTGTTAGAAACATAATGAGTACTTACTTATTCATTAATTCAAAATTATTTGTTGAGCTCCTAATATGTATACCTACTAAAAAAAAAAACACCACTTTGAAGAATACTGAAGAAATGTAAAACCTAAGCTCTGTCTTCTAAGAGTTTCCAATCTGTTTAGGGAGAACACATAGACTCCTAAAATAGTTAACAGAGTATAGAATAGAAGACCAGTATACTAGGTTCAAAAAGGAGCTAAGTCAAGTGATAGAGGAGATAGGAATTTGGAAGGAGGGGGATATTTAGGAACGGAGGTGGTCAAGGAGGGCATCATGGATGAGGTGGGGCTTAAGCGGGTCAGGGCTGGACAGATGGAGGGCAGTCAGACTCTTCCCTCCTCTAGACAAAGCTTTGAAATGATGCAGGAATCATGATCACCCAGAATGTTGGGTTGCTCCTGTGTGAAGGCGACATGGACTCCCCCATTCCCAGGCATCTCCTTGTGGCCTCTAGAAAGTGAGAATCAGAAATACTCCCTTAGGTCTGAAGAATCCCATGTGTCGACATCATGGCCTCTTTCCTGATTTTCTCTTGCTTCCCTCGCAGCCGCCCAAACACCTCCTTCTCCTGGTTTGTGAGCCCCTTCAAGTGCCTGTACCACCTCATCTGGAAGAATTACAAAAAGTACATCATCATCGGTTTCATTCTGATTGTCCTTATCATCTTTCTGGTCCTCTTCATCTATACCTTGCCCGGAGCCATCAGCCGAAGGATCGTCGTGGGCTCCTAGAGAATCTTGGAGGACCCAGACCCTCCCATTCTGTTTATCCTCTCTTCTCCCTCATTTCTAAATGTGTAAGAACATGTGCTCTGTGCAGGCACTGTGCTGGGTGCTGAGGGGATGAACCTAAAGGGCCCAAGAACCAGTCCCTCTGTCTAAGGACAAATCAGCCCTTCTTGGAGGACACGGGAAAGGACCCTTCCCTGCCCCAAACCTGGTCACCGCCTTTCAAACTCACAAGCCTTAAGGCATGTTCCCAGCATGAAATTATGACTCCTTTGCCTCAGTGTAATCAATGGTGATCTCACACTGACTTAGGTGAATGTTTTCTTCATGTAACTGGTTTTATTCTGAGAGATCTAATTCTGGGCCTGAGATTTATTGAAAGTATGTTCTTTTAAATAAAATTTTTACAGCAAATAGACTGAAAACATTTTAGCAAGTTACCGGACATTTGACCTGTCCCATAGATCTTAACCTTATTTAATCCTTGTAGTTTATAGAACATGTTCACTTATTCAGGCTGTGAAACTGGCTTGGAGAAAACTTTATATCACCTAACATACTTCGTTGTTGAAATTCCCATCTAAAGAGAAGGTGTTGCTGGTTTCCCATCAAAGTCAACACTTAACAGAATATTTTCAACAGTAGTAATGAGTTCTGGAGGAAACCCCTTTGGTTTTATGCTCTATGGCAATTTCCCAGTGAGAATTTTATAAATATGAAATACAATTGTGTGTGTGTGTGTGTGTGTGTGTGCGCGCGCGCGCTTTGGGGGAGGGGAGTGGCCCTCTGTGATACCAGTTAGAAATTCTCTTTAGCCAGATATATGAGTGCCACCAAATATGGTATTCCCAAGGACCATAATATCAGTGACCATCGCTGGCACTATTTAGTCTTACCACCATATGTAGTAAGTACCTTATGACTCTCAAGCACAAATTAACTTCAAAAGCAGTCCCAGAAATTAATATCCTACACACCTGTCTGATAGAGCCAAGTTTTTTGAAAGGAAACCTCTGATTTTCAAAGTACACTGTGTGGATCTGCTACCTCATCTAAAGCAGTGGAAGTGAGGGGCTGATGTTCTCAGTTACAATTAGGGAACAAAGGGATGGAGTGTTTGGCCTCATACACAAATAAATATGGCAACCATTTCTTCCTGTGAACATGAGGGGTCATGTGGCCGTACTGAGGAGGCTGGATGGGGTTACCTCTCCATACCAGCAGCACCTTGGCTACTGTTTTCTTTAGACAGTCTTATATATCACTCTTAGAAAACGAAGGATATTAATTTCTACATGTAAAGTCTTTCTAGAATGTTCCTGGCTGATCAAAATAAGATTGAAGCATGTTCTGTGTGATTTTAGACAGTGTTGTTCATTAAATTCTAGCCCTAGGTGCTCACTGCCTAGTAACTAAAATGCCCTATTTTCCCAAAGGGATGAAAAATGAGCATTTATGGCATTGGCAACATTTCCTAGAATGTGCTTATTCTTGCTATGGAATAACGTAGGCACCAGCAATGGTGTAGTCAAAAATGCTTGATGGCATGGAATGTATGCATTGATACACTGTAAGAAAATATGTAAGTTGCAAACCTCTGTACAGCATGGTATAAGAAGAAAATATGAATACATGCACAGATAAAGCCTGGGGCAAAATGCCAAAATGCTCATAGTAATTAGGTAGCAGTATCTTCCTAAAACTTCTAAGATAAAAGTGTATTATTTTTTAATATAAAAAATTTTCAATAAATATAGATTTAAATGCATTCATTAAAAATATTTGTGGAGTGTCTCTTGTGTGCCAGCAGTGGGGATGTGGTAGAGATAAGACAGACCAAGCCCCTTCTCCATGGATTTGACATTCAAGTAGCTCCTCAAGATATGGTTTTATCTTCAAATTATGGGGCACCCAACAAAAACACTAAGTCAGGAATGTGTTTCACAGTTGAGGTTCAAGATAAACCACAACATTCATGTGCGGTGTTGTTTAAAAGGAAAAGAACACCATTATTTTAGGACAGAATTAGAAATAAGGTATTATACTTTCTGCTGGATTCTGGGCAGTAAAATGATAAGTCAACTTTTGACAATATAATGCACATTGTCAAACACACACACACACACACACACACACACACACACATGCATGCTAAAAATTGAAAATCCTTCAAAGTTAGAGTTCATCAACTTTGCTCTGATGGCCAAAGATGTCCAAATGCTGAAAAGCCCTTAGCAGAAGTATTTGAAGCACTTTCAGATCAGATGGCATCATAAGAAATGTGTGAGAAGAAGTGGCAAGCAAGGATAATTTTGGAGTTGGCTATGTCTGGTGCTCTATACATAGGTTATCACTTATGGCCCATTCTGCATGTAAAAAAATATATAATATAATGTTCTAGCCCTAATTTTGCAGCCCTGGCCCTAAAGATATTACAGTTTAAAAATTAAAAAAAATTAAAAAGCAAAAAAACCCCACATTTCCCAAGAAGTTGCCCTGAGTCCCTACTTATGTTCTCAAAAAATATTAAATGTATTCATTTGACAGTTTAGAGTTTTTCAGCTTAAATCCACTTCAGAGCAGTTTTGTTTATGTATTTATTTATTTTACAACATTTGAATCCTTTCCCCCAACTAAGCAAAACAAAATTAATACCAGCAATGCCACCACTAAACAACCCACAAGACAGGATATCCCTCGGTGCCTCCAGCACCTGAAATGTTTGGTACCTTCCTTGTTCTTTCCCTTAAAACACGTAAAGTGGAAATTACAGAACTGACTTCACAGCTGGGGCTGGTTGGTGTTATTCATGCAAAAGATAATTATTGATCTCCATCCTTGCTCCCGATGCTACGCTCAAAACTGGGGATGCAAAAGTACACAAGCATATCAAGTCTCTGATCTTGTACAGCACAGAATTTGATGGAGAGGAGATATTCATCAAATACCCACACACATTGAAAATCACAGACTGAAGGACTGACCAAGGGCAAAGTAATTGGGAATGGAAAGACACAGATCTCCCTGAACTCAAACCAAGGTGCTGGCAGACCTGCCTTCCCTCCTGAATACATCGGTCTCCTTGCCTTTTCCAGCTTCTAGAGGCTTCCTGCATTCCTTGGCTTGTGGCTCCTTCCTGCACCTTCAAATCAGTGATTTACACCTCTCTGTGCCTTTCTTCCACAGTCACGGCCCCCTCTGACTATAGCTGGACAAGTTCTTGCTTTTAAGGATGCATGTGATTACATTTGCCTCACCCAAATAATCCAGGAAAAACTCCCCACCTCAAGGATTAAAGTCCTTAATCACATCCACAAAGACCCTTTCACCTTGTAAAGTAACATACTCACAGGTTCTGGGGATGAGAACTTGGACTTGGTTTCGGGAAGGGCAGCTCTTCTTTTGTCTTCCACAGGAGCACACAGGCATTGTGATGCGGCACAATTTAGAAGTGATTTCAGCAGAGCTTTGAGGTCCGAATGATCAGGGTGCATGAATAAAGGAGGCTCCGGAGACGTTTCTCTCCTTAAGATGTTTGCATTTGTTGTTCAGCCTCTCAAATGACAATTGTCTCCGGAAGAAAAGGAAGGATGGCTCCATCCTTCCCTGGCTCATTAAAATCCTCTCAAACACAGTGGATAAGGCAGCTTGGAGCAGGTCAGGGAAGGACTCACGTTTCCTCCCCCACCCCTGCCCCAGGAGTCTCCAGACCAGCCTGGAAAGTTCAGCTTTTCTTTAATGCAGCAGTAGCTCCTCACATGTCAAGAGATAAGATGTAACACGTGTCTCTACTCGCCCTCATTTACCGAGGGTCATTTGAGAAAAGAGCATTCTCTTCGCTTCCGAGTCTTACCAGGAGAAAGAAAATGGGCTTTGGAGGCTGAGATAATTGCATGGAAATCAGAACACAAGCACTAGCTGTGTGACCTTGGGAAATATACTCAACAACTCTGAACCTGATACATAAAATGAAGACAATGTCCATCTTCTAGGGTTGTGGGAGTTTGGGCATGTGGGGTGGAGGTTGGTGATTCCCTCTCTACCTGGTACGGAAGTAGAGAAACATAAGTATCTAGTATTGTCTTCTATATCATAGTATCCAAACGAATGATCCCTATTTAAGTAACAAACAACTAATGTGTGTGGAGTGCCATTACATTTAAAAAGTAATGCGTATATTTTCTGGCTCATTCTCCCAAAGGTCCCATTGCACAGACATTTGCATAGATGAGGAAGCAGCTTTTGGGGATTCCAAGATTACCAAGCCCATTTGTAGCAGATCTAAACTCCAAGCCCACACCTCTCCCTCCTGCCCCCCTGCTTGTTCTTCGCTTTCCGAGAGCTGCCTAATAAATGACAGGTGGGTGAGGCTGCCCCCAGTAAGAAAATTCCTAGGTGATTTCTTAAGGTTCATCCATGTCGGTGGCGGGTGTGTTTTATACATTGTCATGAATGCTTGTTTTTTGTTTGTTTGTTTTGTTTGTTTGTTTGTTTTGTTTTTTACCTGAACTACTGCATTTGAAGGTAAGGGAATGTACAGGCATCTCTCACTCATGTTGCTGCAGATCTTTCCCCACATTCTTATCTCATTTTGTCACTTGTTGTAGTGAGAAACCCCAATGCAGAAAACAGTGCAGACACAACTGAGCTCTTCATAAGTCAGGCCTAGAACTTACGTTTGGAAGTCAAGGATATGAAGAAACAGGCAGGGTAGAAGGTAGTTAATCGTACCAGAAACTGCTAGCTGCCCACCATTTTCTCCTTTCTTGGTAACAAAGGCCGTCTGTACAGAACAGCAATGTGCTGAGCCCAAGCAGCACGTCTGTCTGTCTGCGTCTCGCTGTTGGGGGTAGCTGAGGCTACGCGAGCATAGCTCGGTGAGTGGGGCTCACAGAAATCTCACTGAAGGGAGTTGACTCGACTGATAGGCCTTTTGTGCCTTTTCTTCCTCCCTCCTCCCTCCTGAACTGTGGGTGCGATGGCTGGGGCTCTGACAGTTATCTTGGACCATGAGGCAACCTTGGCTGTGGAAGCTACCGTGAATAGTGGGGCAGAAGGACAGAAGAGGTGTAAATCCCTGCCCATTGTGGGGTCACCAAACCATTCCTACATGGACTATCTCTGGACTTTTGCACATGGAAGCAAAAACAAACCTCTATCTTCCTAAAGCCACAGTTCTTTGGGGGTGGTCGTTTTTTATTGTTACACACAGCTGACAAATCCTAACTGATACAGAGAAGCTTTGCTTGACCTAACGGAATTGGCAACGGTCTATTCCAGCACCTTGTCTGAATCACTTCACCTCTGAGCAGCGGAGGACCAGACATCATTAACCCATTTATGAAGACGTATTATCCTCCTTCAAGTTGGAGCTGAGACCCGTGGAGAATTTCGTGCCGTAAAACTCTGCATGTGAGAACTAAACCGAGCAGTTAGAATCCCCCCGTGAAAGTTCTCTCTTCTCCTCCCTGAGCTTCTCTTACACCTCACCTTAAAAATTTTTATTTTTTAATTTTGGTAAAATATATATAACATAAAATTTACCATATTGACATTATTTTTTTCCACATTTGCTTATTTTGAGAGAGACAGAGAGCACACATGCCTCATAAGCAGGGAAGGGGCAGAGAGAAAGAGGGAGACAAAGAATCCCAGGCAGGCTCCGTGCTCTCAGTGCAGAGTCCCACGTGGGGCTGGGTCTCACAAATTGAGATCATGACCTGAGCTACAATCAAGAGTCAGATGCTTAACCAACTGAGCCACCCAGGTGCCCTGCATTTTAACCAAATAAAAAAAATTCTTTATTTATTTTTGAGAGAGAGAGAGAGCATGAGCGTGAGCAGGGGAGGGGCAGACACACACACACACACACACACACACACACACACACTCCTAAGCAGGCTCCAGGCTGTGAGCTGTCAGCAAAGAGCCCAATGCAGGTCTTGAACTCACAAACTATAAGATCATAACCTGAGCCAAAGTTGGATGCTTAACCCACTGAGCCACCCAGGGGTCCCTTAACCATGTTTACGTTTTCTGTGGTGTTGAGTACATTTATACACTGTACTACAACCATCACCATCACCTACCTTCAGAACATTTTTCATCTTGCAAAATTAAAACTCTGTTCCCATTACACAGTGACTTCCCGTGCTCTCCCCTTCCCCCAGCCCCTGGCAACCAGCTTCTACTTTCTGTCTTTATGAGTTTGATGACTCTAAGTACCTCATATAAGTGAAATCACACAGAATTTGCCTTTTGTGACTGGTGTATTTCACTTAGTATGTCTGCAAGTTTCATCCATGTTGTACTGCGTGTTAGGATTTCCTTCCTCTGTGAAGTTGAATAATTTTCCACTGTATGTGGCCACCACCTTTTGTTTATCCACTCATGGACACTCGGCTTGCTTTCAACTTTTGGCCATTGTGCATAATTTCTACTATAAAACGAGTGTACAAATATCTGAGACTCTACTTTCAATTTTTTTGGAGGGGGAGCAGGATATGCCCAGTACTGGAATTTCTGGATCATATAATAATACTATGAATAATACTATGTTTAATTTTTTGAGGAGTTACATCATACTGTTTTCCATCAGAACTGTACCATTTTATGTTCCCACCACCTAGATACAAACACTCTAATTTCTCTACATCCTCTACATCCTTATTTTTTGAGGGTTTTTTTCCCCATAATAGCCATCTTAGTAGGTGTGAAGTGATACCTCACAGTTTTGATTTGCATTTCCTTAATGAGTGGTGATGTTCAGCATCTTTCTGATGTGGGAGGCCAGGCCCAAAGACACGGAGTGGGATCCTGCCGGACCAGCCAAGCTTCACGCAGGATAGAAATCAAACACGAGTCAGAGTAAATGAAAGCAGAGTTTATTGAATAGTGTGAGTGACAGAAAATAGCAGACAGAATGTCTGGGAGACTCAGGAAGGAAAGAAGAAAGAGTCTTGTCATTGTTTGGGGCTGGCGGGTTATTTGGAATAGGGTCCAGGGAATGCGTTCCTCTAGAAATCCAGAGTAGGGTCCAATCAAAGGTGAGTGACAGGTGAGTAATAATAGTGTTATTCGATAAGCCCACTGAAGGTAGGGGGCGTTGATGCTGATGTTGGCTAAGGTTTCTTCTTTTTTTTTTAATATTTATTTATTTTTGAGACAAAGAGAGACAGAGTGCGAACAAGGGAAGGGCAGAGGGAGAGGGAGACAAAGAATCTGAAACAGACTCCAGGCTCTGAGCTGTCAGCACACAGTCTGATGTGGGGCTCAAACTCACGAATCATGAGATCATGACCTGAGCTGAAGTTGGACACAACCGACTGAGCCACCCAGGCGCCACGACTGAGGTTTCCTTGAAGCTAATGTCCTAGAACATGTTTGGGATCTGGCTCTTCTTAGATGGTATCAGGTGTTTGGGGGCCTAGGAAGAACTCAGAGAATGATGAACTCTCTTGCTTCCCCCTTGAAGCAGGAGCATAGCTTCTCTGGCTTTTACTTAGATGCAAAATACAGGACATGGGTAAATGGAGCCTAGCGGAAAAGCAGAGATGGAGCCTCTCTAAAATGGAGCCCCTACAGCTTCCCTACCTGGTCTTCATGCGGTTGTGTGTGTATCTCCTTCGGAGAAATGTCCATTCACAGCCTGTGCTCATTTTTAAGCTGGGTTGTTTGGTTTCTGTTGTTGTTGAGTTTTAGAAGTTCTCTCTACATTCTGGGGTGCCTGGGTGGCTCAGTCAGTTAAACTGCCAACTCTTGGTTTCGGGTCAGGTCAGGATCTCACAATTTGTGTGTTTGAGTCCTGTGTTGGGCTCTGCGTTGACAGCAAGGACAGTGCAGAGCCTGCTTGGGATTCTCTCTCCCTCTCTCTTTGCCCCTCCCCCACCCTTGCTCTCCCTGTCTCTCTCTCAAAATAAGTAAATAAATGAACTTTAAAAAAAATTTTAAAGAGGTTCTTTGTACATTCTGGGTATTAATCGTTTATCAGATATGCAAATATTTTCTCTCATTCTATGGCTTGCCTTGTCACTCTGTCGATGGTGTCCTTTGATTCACAATTTTTAAAATTTTGATGGAGTCCAACCGGCCTTGTGTTTCTTTTGTTGCCTATGGCTTTGGTGTCACATCCAAGAAATCATGATCAAATCCAGTGTTCCACAGTTTTCACTCTGTGTTTTCTTCTAAGAGGTTTAGAGTTGCAGCTTTTATATTTATGGCTGTGATTCAGGTGGTGTTAATTTTTGTATGTGGTGGTAAGTAAGCATCCAACATCATTCTTTTGCATGTAGATGCCCGGCGTTCCCAACACCATGTGTTGGGAACCTCAACTTTGAAGTATTTTTCTGTGTTTCATTCATAGGTACCCCCCCCCCCCCGGTAGCAGCTCTTTACTGCAGCCAGTGCGCTAGATATTTTCATAATCTCTTTGAATCCCGGTGATGAGGCCATGAAGAGTCTATGATCAGGATAGGCTGGAATACAGTGTCATGACACACACTCACAGATCTCAGAGTTCTACCCGAATATTTTTCTCACTCACAGACTTGACTTTGGGTCTGAGCAACAACCCCCACACTGACCCAGGATTCCGTATGGACCCTCCATGTCAACATTAACTCCACGATTTCTGGGTCAGGGAAGACAGTGTGATGAGACCCCAGTAACTACTAAATTTCCACTTGGAAATAACACAGGATACTTCCACCTATGGCTCATTGGCCAAAACAAGTCACGTGGGCAAACCCAACTTCAAGAGAGCAGAGAACCACAACCCCCTAGCATGTTCAGAAGTAGAGGAGAACCAGATGTTGGGAAATAATAGTAATGCTTTCTACATGCAGGTGTGACTACTCCCAATTCACCGATCAGAAATTAGGGAGTCATAGCTAATTATGAGGCAATTCTGTTTGGTTTTAAAACCATATTCTCTTCCTGTTCCCAGCACAATCACTATTCCATTAGAATATACTAGATATAGATTATTTTCTCCCTAGAGGATGATGCAGTTTTCTGCCGGCACCAGTCTTTGCGATGCTTATGATGATTTAATGGAGCAGCTTGCTAACTGTAAGCCAACATATTTTCAATAAAGCAACAAAATTCAGATAGTGGTGAATCATTTCTATGGCTTTCCTGAGCTCCTTCTCCAGAACCATTAAAGCTCCTAAGAGTCCACTGGCTGCTCTTAGGAGGTAACCGGGGGGCTTTTTCTCCCTCTGGAATATTCAGGAAGTTAGACTGGATCTGTTTAGGATTCGGGCACATAGGGGCGGCAGGGGTGGCCACTAAATAGAAGTACACTGGCACTGATGCCAGTGTTCAGTGTACTGATGTCAGTTTTTAAAATAAGCATCAGGAGTACATGACCCTTGTCCCCTCCACCCACCCCTGCCCTCCTGCCACTGCCAGGTTGTTCTCTGTATTTATGAGGCTGCTTCAGTCTTTATTCTTTTTTCTTTTGTTCTGTTTTTCAGATTCCACATGTAGGTGAAATCAACTGGTACTTGTCTGAACTGATTTCACTTAGTACAATACCTTCTAAGCCCATCCACATTGTCATGAAATAGATGAGGGGACTTAGAGATAGAGATTTCCAGTTATAAAATAAGTCACAGACATGAAAAGTAAAGCATAGAAAATTGGGTTAATATTGTGAAAACATATGGTGACAGACTGTAACTATACTCATTGTCGTGAGCACTGAGTAATGTATAGAGTTGTCGGTCAATATGTTGTACATCCGAAATTCATATGTAAGTTGTATCTCAACTATGCTTACAACAACAAACAACAACAACAACAACAACAAGAGGTACATGATGCTCTGCTCCTCCCCACCAAAGGGGTTTCCTTTCCTTTGGCCAAACCACACTGTGCTTTGTTCATCCCTCTCCCATGATTCAGATGCACTTTCTCTGCTTGTCACCATGCCTTATTCATTCTGAATACTGAATTTCCTCAGGTCCTCTTGACCGGTGGGTAGAAATGGATTGCAGTAACAGTAATAAGGCCGAAGTCACGACTCTCTTGATCCAACTTGATCTATAGGAACTCAGCCTCCTGAAAAGTCTTTTCCCTCATTCAGCCCTGGAAGCTTTTATTTAAAAAAAAATTTTTTTTTTTGATGTTTATTTTTAAGACAGAGCACAAGCAGGGGAGGGGCAGAGAGAGAGGGAGACACAGAATCTGAAGCAGGCTCCAGGCTCTGGGCTGTAGGCACAGAGCCCAATGTGGGGCTCGAACCCATGAACTGCGAGATCATGACCTGAGTTGAAGTCAGATGCTTAACTGATTGAGGCACCCAGGCACTGCCCCTCCCCGAAGCTTTTAAATAAAACCTTAAATCAGGCCTGGGACAGGTCACCCGCCATCACTTCTAGCTACAGGGGCAGGAACAGAGAAGTAGGTTGAGATTGAAACTGAATTCCCAAGTTTTTATTTATTACTTCATGTGACAAATGTAGGCCAATGATAGATAGTAAGAAGTTGGCTGGCTGGCACTTTTGAAATGCTCTGGTTTACCTGACCAAAGGAGTGGCACAGCTTTTTCTGAGTAACGTATAGAATTGATTCCCTGATTCCTTCTTGGAATGTAAATGTGATGCTTGGAGCCACAGCAGCCTTCTCTCCACATGAGGACGGAAGCCAAGGCCAATCCAATGGTAGTGCCTCAAGAAGCCCTTGCCCTGCACTGCCCCCTTCAGGCTTCCTGCTACGTGGGAGAAGACAGACACCTCATTTGTTAGGTTTTCTGTAGCTTGCAGTCAATAGCAATCCTAACAGGTACAGTGTGGCAAGGCATAGGTCTTCAAAACTACAGATGACATTAAATTGCTTTTAAGGCAAAACACACCCATTTGAGTAAAAATGGTGGAGGAAGGGTAGGGCAAGAGGCAGGGATTGGCCAGATCTGGGAGCAGAGTCAGCACAAAAATACAGACTGCGGTGGCCCATGTTCAAGAGCAATCCCTCTCCCCATCCCCACCGCCAGCACCACTCACGTATAAATAGGCCAGGGCAGGGGCAGGAGCAGGAGAGAAATAAAGTAATAAATAATAAAAACTTGGGAATTCAGTGACTTGGTCCTTTGGTGAATTGGCTCTTAGTAAATTACCTTCCAGAGAATTGACTGTCAGCAAAGTGACTTAAAGCCTGTGTGTTTGGTTGGAACTACTGCCATGCCCAGAATTGTGACACCCCCTACACCAGCTGGCGGGGAGCTGCGGCCAGGCGGAGATGGACATGCCCTCCCAGCTCACTGTATGCTCGAGAAGTGCCCGGCTGAGGGCTGCGCTCTCCCAGAGCCTTCCGGGGTCTCAGTCCAGAGGCTCCTTTACCTCCCCACTCTCTCTGGGGCATTCGGGGACATCAGCCCCAGAGTGGGGCACAGAGGCAAATGCATGGGGTGGCCTGGGCTTCACTCACACCAACCTCCCCTCAGGGGACTGGCGCTCTGAGGTGGGTCAAGCTCTTGGTGCCTGCCCCCCCCCCCCATCCAGGGTTTGATCTCTCTCAAGAGGCTCCTAAGTTTTCTTAAGAAGAATCTCATGCAGGTATGCACCGCAGTTTTCCAGAAAGACCTTCTATGACGGATGCTCAGGTGAGGCTCAAGCTGAGGATGCAAATCCCAAGTTCCCAGGGCTTGTCTTGCATGTGACAGGAGGTCAGTAGATACTTGTTCAATCAATGATTCGAATAATTACTGTCCTCTGGGGAGGACCTACTGTGTGTCTTGCACTGAGCCAGTTTCTTCATTTTCATATACCTCTGTTCCGGGAGGCTACCGTGAGCCCTTCTTCTAGAATAAAGAGGAGTAAGGGAAATAAAATTGACCTTCCAGAACTGGGGGACCATCCACTAGAGGAAACTGGTCAGCCTAAGAGACAGGTTAGCCTCAGCTAAAACTTAAAAATAGGTGGGATTTCTGGGCTGAAACAAAGGAAGGTCAGTCTTTATCCAAAGCATGGTGTAACATGCCCATAACAGCCTGACAGTGTTCCGTCTGCTCAGAATTACTTGCTTCAAGGAGCCATCTCCTTCCCACCTTCAGGCCATGTGGTTTTAGGTGGAATTAACTTTACCTCCCTTTCTTCAGACCTTAGACTTAGCCTGTGAGTGGTAAAGCCTGAGGTCACAGTGATTCAGTGAGTCAGTTCAGGGTTCTTCATGTGACCCAAAACAAGTGAATTAGAGTCATTCCTGGGACTATCACTGACCCTCACTTTTGTGTGGGGAGCAGGGAGGAAAATTGATGGTAAGTGCCTACCTGAGAATAAAATCAGCCCAAAGGAAAGCATCTCAGAGGAGAGAGAGCAAGAGGGAGAGAAAACCAAACTGGATCCAGCCATGCCTGAAGCATACACCTGCCCCTGAGCTTCCCAGTTACGTTAGCCAAGATACTCTGTGTGAAGCTAGTTTGAGTTGGGTGGGTCTAAGAGCTGGTCTGAGCACCCAGAGAGCTCTTCAGGGAGAGGATTTGCTCGTGCTTTCACATACTCTGGTCCCGTGGGCAAGGTCAACTCTATGCTTACCAGATATCATTCAGCACCTTTGGTTTTCTCCTTCACCAACCCCAGATCTACTCATCTCCCAGGTTCCTCAGCTAGAGAAATGACACTTCCATGCACATCGGCCAAAATCCTGAGAGCTGTCATTGACTTTACTCTTACCCGTACCCTCCAACTTCCAATGATCAGAGCTGTCAGTGGGGGTAGACCCACATCCTGCTGCTTTTCCCCAGTCCTCGTGCCACCATCATGGCTGCTGACAGTTGCAAAGACCTATCAACAGGTATCTCTGTGGCAGCCAAGGTGATCCTCTGAACATGTAGATCAGGTCTTGTTTCCAACGATTCAGTTACTGCTCATTGTTCTGAGGAGGAAGGTCAAGCTTTGTCCACTGGCTCATGAGCTCTGTGTACTCTGGCCCTGCAGCCTCGGTGACCTTTGCCAGGCCCCTCGCACCCCTGCCCACTTGCCCCAGCTTGCCTACTTGCCTCCTTACACCCCCTTGCAACTCTGTCCACCTGGAACATTTGTCTCCAGGCTCCTCATGCATGGTTCATCCTCATGTCTCTGGTCTCACCTCGGGGGCCATGTCTCTCCCCAGAGAGAGGCTCTCTGGTTCATTTGCTTTGCACCTGTGTCTCTCTGATAGGAATGGCAGCTCCAAGGGGGTAGATGTTACCCCGCTCCCACAGTCTCTATGGACCAGCGTCCAGCGTTGTTATTAGTCAACTTCAGCTCCACGACAGTCACACAGACTGGGGGGCTAAACACCCAGAATTAACCTCTCACAGTTCTAGAGGCTGGATGTCTGAGAACAAGGTATCAGCAGGCCGGCAGGGCTGGCTTCTTCTGAGCCCTCCCTCCTTGGCTTGTGGATGGACATCTTCTCCCTGTGTCCTCACACGGCCCTCCCTCCACGCCCATCTGTGTCCACACCTCCTAATAAGGACCCAAGTCACATTGGATGAGGCCACACTAGTGACCCCATGTCAACTTAATTACCTCTTAAAGGGCGTCTGTCTCCAAATATAGTCCCACTCTCAGGTCCCAGGGGTTAGGACTTCAACATAATGAATTTTGGGAAGAAACAATTCAGCCCATGACAGGCGTGAAGTAGGCCATTGCACACATTTGTTACATTAGTGCAGTGATCTTCTTCCCACGTTAGCCAAAGTTTGCCTTCTGTGCTTCGCGTCTGCCCCAGTAATCTCCTGTTGGAGAGTTGGCCTCCCGGGGGACTTGTTGATCCCACTAACGCAAGTCTTCCAGTCCAGGCGACACATCTATTTTTCGTTGTAAACTAATACGTCAGAATTCTGGTGTTTGTTTCCATCTACGGTGCTCTCTACTCAGCACCGGACAGTTTCTAAGGCCTTCTTACCCGCACACAGACTACTCCATCCCCAGCCTTCAAAACCAGCAGTCGGGTCCTGGGATGCAGTGGATGAGGGTGGTGCCACTGGTGTGGTCTTCCCTGCCTTCAGCACGCCCTTCCCTGATTATTGTTATTCAGCTGATCAGAGAGGTTAAGCAGATTGTACAAAGTCACCCAGCCAGTAACTGGTGGTAGAATCAGAATTCACATCCGGTTTTCTCTGGCAGCAAAGCCCATTGTGATTGTTCTACAGTTCTTGTTTCTGCAGATGGATATGGAAAAACAAGAGGCAGCTGACCCCGCCCCCAAGTCCCTGGTGTCGCTGATGTCATTCCTCCATGGGGAAACCCTTGCTGCTTTGAGAAAATGAGTGACGATGACAACAGTGAAAGCGGAGCAGCCTGACAGAAGCAAGGAGCAGAGGGCGCGTGGAGGTACCCGGTGGGGCTTCAACTCAGAGCTCCTTCCTCACATGTGGGGCCTGAGCGACACGGCTCTGGCCTTGGCAGCCACATTTTGGCACTTTCCCCAGGCCTGGATCTTGTCAACCAGGGATTCCAGAAAAGAATGAATAAAGAATGAAAAAACATCAGGAGTATGTCCTCCACAGGGTAGAATCCTTCCAGATCAGCTCTTCCCACTTACCCTGGCCTCTGGCTCCACCACGGGACTAGGTTTCTGTCTCCTCCCGAGTTTAGTCTCCTTTGCTGTTTTGTATCATAAGCTCTTCCATGACTAGACCCTGAGCCCATGATGAGAGACCACATACCCTCGGTGATTAAGACATAACAGAAATCTGATCTAAATCCAGATTCAAACACTTACCTTCCTTATTAGATGGAAGATGGGGATCATAGTCCCAAACATGTAGTTCAACTATAAAGATAAATATGATAAGAAAGTCAAATTCTTAGCACAATGTGATCCTCAACAAAGAATATTAGGACCTTGGAGCACCTGGCTGGCTCAGTCAGTTGAGTGTCCGACTCTTGATTTTGGTTTGGGTTATGATCCCAGGGTCATGAGATCGAGCCCCGCATTGGGCTTCTCTCACTGGGCATCGAGCCTCCATGGGATTCCCTCTCTCTTTCTCTCTCTCTCTCTCTCTCTCTCTCTCTCTCTCTCCTCCTTTCTCTCTCCCTCTGCCCCCCTACCTCAAGAAAAAAAAATAAAAATAAAAGAATATTAGAACCTAGACTTGTGGCTTGGGTCTTGCATAATGACCTTCTGGATATTGAAGCCATTTTCAGGAGTTTAACACCCATGTCATCATTTCTTATTGTTTCCTTCCTTCCTTCCTTCCTTCCTTCCTTCCTTCCTTCCTTCCTTCCTTCCTTCCTTCCTTCCTCTCCCCCTCCCTCCCTTCCTTCTTCCTTCTTTTTCTTCTTTCCTTTCTTCCTTCCTTCCCCCTTTCTTCCTTCCTTCCTCCTTCCTTCTTACCTTCCTTCCCTCCCTTCTTTTTTTATTAAGAGTATAAGACTCAGACAAGCGGTTTGAATTCCAACTTAGCTGCCAATCAGCTATATGACCTTGGACAAGTGACTTCACCTCTTAAAGATGCAATTTCTTTTTTCTGAAAAATAATAGTAATGGCTATTATTTAATTGGCCACACACCTGCTAGAGGGCATTAACACATGTAATTTAATCTTCTTAACCCAGTGAACAAGGTATTTTACCTAATTTAGACATGAGAGGCTTAGTAACTGGCCAAGGTTACTCAGCTAGTGAAGAGCTCAGTCAGGATTTAAATCCTGAAATTCCAAGCTTTAACACTGATGCTCTTTTGGGGTGACTGGGTGGCTCAGTTGGTTAAACACCTGACTTCAGCTCAGGTCAAGATCTCACGGTTTGTGAGTTCAAACTCTGCATTAGGCTCTGTGCTGACAGTGGGGAGTCTGCCTGGGATTCTCTCTCTTCCTCTCTCTCTCTGACCCTCCCCTACTTTTGTGAACATATATGTGTGCACTCTCTCATTCTCAAAATAAAAAAAGGTATTTAAAACTGATGCTCTTTCATCTGCCCCTCCCTCTTCCGCATGAGGCTGACCATACTCTCCCTCCCACATGGCTTTGGTGTGAACACATAGACAAGGGAAGTGAAACTGCTTTTTGCATTGTAGAAAGGCAAAGAAAATGTCATTTGTTATTTGATCTCACATTCTGGCTCCACATCTACCCTCCCTTTGGGATCTGTCTCTCAACCCACAACATCTTCGGGGGAGGAAAGTGCCAGCAAACCTACAGCTCTGTTCTTCAATACCTTCCTCCTTGGGACCTGGGGATGGTTGTCTTGGGAATCAAGTGATTTCCTTGCTGTCGGCCCTGAAGACTGGCACTCTAAGAAAGCTGCCAGAGATGGGCTTCTGGTGGATTATCTGGTGCCTGGACTGTTGGCTTTGGTGGTCTAAGACACCTGCTGCTTGGAAAGAAACCAGGAGGTATGTGGTGGAAGAAGGAACTCATAGAAATTTGAGTAGAGACCAAAACGGAAGTCAGGAAGACCATCCAACAGAACCCTGAATTGGAAGGGTTCCCAGACACAAAAGAAGAAGATGGAATACATGGAGACCAGAAAGAAGAAGGGCCAACGTGTAGGTAGAACCCAGAGAAACTCCTATTACTCAGAAAATGTCAGTGCCAAGGCTCTTAGAGAAGGTTGGGAACTTTGGGTACAGGCAGAAGGAGCCACCAAGATACTGAACCTACCCAAATGAGCAGGTTCAATCCACCCTTGTCTTTTGTGTCACAACCCTGAAGGAGGGAACTTCAGGATGAGTCAGTTTTGTTATTTTTTATAGGCTTTATTTTTTTCATGGCAGTTTTTATGTTCATGCTACAACCAAGTGAGAAATACATGGTTCCCATGTACCTCTGACTCCACACATGTACAGCCTCTATCCCCTGCTATCAACATCCCCCACCAATTTATTACAACCAATGAACCTTTGCTGACACATCATTATCACTCAGAGTCCATGGTTTACATGAGGGTTCATTCTTGGTGTCACATGTTCTGTGCATTTGGACAAATCTATAGTGACATGTCTCCATCGTTATAGTATCATATGGAATAATTTCACTCTCCTGAAAACTGTGCCCCACTTAGTCATCCCATAGAACCACTGCTCTTCTTCCTGTCTCCATGGTTTTGCCTTTTCTTAAGTATCCTATGACTGGAATTATACAACATGTAGCATTTTTGGCCTTTCCTCTCAGTAACATGTTTTTGAGATTCCTCCACATCTTTTTATGGCTTAATAGCTCACTTCTTTTTAGCACCAAAAAATATTCCATTATCTGGATATGTCATAATTTATTTATCCATTCACCTACTGAAGGACATCTTGCTTGCTTCCAAGCTTTGGCAATTACAAATAAAGCTGATATAAACATCTGTGTGTAGGTTTTTTGTGGACAGTAGTAAATGCCAAGTAACGCAGTCACTGAGTCACGTGGTAAGGGTATGTTTAGTTTTGTTAAAAAAAAAAACCAAAAACCTGCCAGAAATGAGTCAATTTTGATGGTAAGAGTTGTTCAGCATGAGAACGCTCCTCAAAAGATGGTGCCCGGTGTCTAGGTAAAGAGGAGGGTAAAGGAACAATGGTGGAACCAGAAATGAATAGAAGGACGCAAAGATGGTGAAAATTGATGTGCCTGCTTCATGATTGCCAGGGCTAGGGCTAGAGACCTCATGTTTGCTTGACCTTCACGCAGCCCTCTCAGAGCCAGAGCTGCCAACTCGAGTTTCCCTTAGGAAATTCACCAACTGGTTGTAAGAATCACAAGTCATTAATCCAATTCACTAATTATCCAACTGACTTCCTCTACAAAGAAAAATATTTCTCGTGTTTCCAATTTCACAATGAACAAAGCACACCATTCATGCTCAGGAATACCAGCTGTGGGTCATACTACAATGAGCCAAATTATGCTAAAGCCCACCCTAGCATCCACACCCAAATCCCTGGATTTTTCACTACTTTAAAGGGGTCCTCCTGTCAAGGCATTGGTGTGTTGGAGACTGGAACTATAAATTACTCGTATGCTTCCTTCCGGACTATAACCAGTTGACAGCAGACATAAGGAGCCAAACAGGGACCAGGGACTCTGTTTCATCAACAGCAGCAATGTCCCCTTGCTTTCATTCATGGCCTTCTACTACACAATCCCCTGCCCCCACCCTGCCTGGAAGGGAATGGGCCAGCAGAGCAGGACGAACTTATTAACCAATCCACCGCTTCGCTTTTTGGCTTTAGGTTCTGCTAAGGAAGATGGGGAATGATGAAATCACGAGGCTCACTGTGCCTGGGCACAGATCCAACAGAAAACAAGAGCCCTACCATGAATGAGCAGTGACTGGAACACACTCACCTTGCCCCACAGAGGAATGGGCTGCCGAAAGTCAGCCTCTCGCTGGCTCTCCAGTGGATGAGTGAGCACTCATCCTTTCTGCTCCTGAGATGGGAGAGAGAAACCCACCATCCCTGTTAGCCTGGGGCTGAAGCATTATGGCAGTATGGGATTTGTAATGCTAAAACCAGGAAGTCGCTGGCAAATTGAGACAAGTGGGTCACCTTGTGTCCTCCTCGAGCCTTAGCACATGTGTTCTTTCTAATGAGGGACAGCACTGAGGAGAGAGGAAGAGAAGGGCTTCTCCCTACAGTGACTTCAGCAGCACCCCTAGGCTGATAAGAACTATTCTTCCCCAAATACCTTCTCTGAATTGAAGTTGTGATTAATGTTATGCCCTCCACTTAAGTAGCATTTCCCATCTTTTGAGTAAGGATGGCTGAAGATATACATTTGTTCTCTTTCCTGCCTAACTGAAAGGAAAATCTGAAGAGATGGATATTTGGTCTCAATTCAGCTACTTCCTAAATAAATGTATGACCTTCCATGTTACCAAGACTCAGGCTCTTCATCCAAAGAGCGTAGCTGGGAGGCACTTTTCTCCCAAGCTTGAGTGGCCCTGGGGGATTCCGTCAAAACCAGTGAGCATGCCGCTCTCTGTATACTGCTGAATAATGTCCAAAGATTCACAACTCCATTGATATGGGACTGGCCTTTTTGCCTTAGGGGTCAGGAAACCTAGAAACAAATTCACATGGAAAATAAAACCATTCATTCATCCATTCGTTAATTCATCTATTTATTTATCCAAAAACCTTTCCTAATCACCTCTGTGCTTAGAGCTGGAGACCTGAAGATCAATAACGTCATCTATAACCGGGGACTGAATCTGGCTCTCAGACCAGTTTCCACCCATTCCTCTCAGTTCTGGGCTCTGGGACCATAATGAGACCACAATGGGACCACAAGGAGACAAATCTTATTGAAAAGCAAAGCTTCCAAACACTTCTTCCCCTGGTGCCTGCTAGAAACTCACATTTTCTTTCCTTTTATCCAAAGAGAAGAACAAGCACTTTAAAATGATGAAAGCCCTTCAGTCAGGAAACTGGACTCAGACCTTGAAAAACTAGACAGTAAACACTTGAATTAGTAGAGAGAAAAGATCTTCTCTAAAGAGCTTCCGTGGGGCCTCCAGTGGAGAGGCTGAAAATAAACCCTTCGAAAAACAGAACAGGTGGGTCTCAGCCCCTTCCTAACAGTTTATTGCAAACTCTATTTCAAGCTCTATCTCGGAGCAAAGAAGTAATTAAACACACAAAGGCAGACACACCCAGAGGAATACCCACTCCCAGAGATGGCTTGTGTTCTCCTGGACCAGATCTGCTTCATAGGTAGGCAACACTCCATGTAATACGGTAGCTGCTGGAAGCCACCCAGCTCCCCAAATACCGCATCCCACTCCAACCTGCCTTATGGGTGTCTGAAGCTCAACCCCACTGTAATTGCATTCTTTTAGGTTAAGATAGTATCCCTGTTACATAAACCACCCCAGGTGTTGGTAAGAGTGAGCAAAATCAGGCAAATCAAGTTCCGCCTATTTGCAGGAAGAAATGAGGTAGCAGTGGACAAGCTTTCTCCAGGATGTCTATCACGAAAACGCTCAAACCTGGGGCTTCTCAAACTTTGGTGTGCCTCAGAACCACCTGGAAAGCTTGTTAAAACAGATTGCTCCCCCACCCCCATGTGGCTTGATAAATCCTTGGCTTGATAAAGAATTCCAAGTTCAAAAGCACATGTCCGTAGCACTTTGAGGCTGACCCTCTCTTGTCTGCTGGCATCTGATGTGGCTAAGATTTCTCTATCTTATTGGAGAATGCTGTTACATAATTTAACTTTTTTATTTTTATTAATTTATTTTTATTTTATTTTCTGTGACTGTGACTATTTTTAAAGTATTTTTTAAATTATTTCTATGTCTTTTGAAATGAGGGCATTTTTTCCCCCATGCTTAATCTAGTATCTCGAGTGAGAAGTCTGAGCACGTGTTCTTAACGCTTTTCAATTCCAGGAAACCAGGCTCAGGACATCTCCAAAAGCCCAGAGATCAATTTCTAAAACTCACATTGCTCATTTTTAGGGAAATCCCAGTTATGATTTCTGTCATGTCTCTGTATTCAAGAAGCATAGTGTATATATGGTTTGTCTAGATGCTTCTTTATTCCCTTGGTTCAATTTAATATTGAAAGAAGAAAAGAAAGGAAAACAAAGCACATGCTCAGGTTCTGATCTGAGGTGAATAATAGCATATGTTTCCTACTTCTCAGTGCTACTGTGGCATATTTATCCCAAGGAGATCAAATCCATAGCTTACCAACTAGTCTGTTCCATGGGGACAAGTTGTCAGTGTCATTCACAACTGTAACCCTGTACTTAGCACAGTGCCTAGTATGTAGGGCTACGTACAGTCTGCTTATTAACTGAATGACTAACGGTAAGGAGTGAGTAGGATGTATTTGACTAAAGCTATATCTCCGCGGGGTCAAAGTCACATCCAGTCACCAGAGTTAGGACAAGAACCCTGAATTCTGGCATTAACCCAAAACACCCCAGAAGAAACAACACAACTTGGCTGATGATTCACTGACTAAACCTTTCTCCAAAATGTGTCTTATTCATCTATGTGCTTTTTTGAACACATGAAAGATACTCAATAGTATATTTGTTAGAACATTATGGTGAAATGAATCAATAAGATTAAATTAACTACTCATTTGTTCCTTAATATTTTGGCACTCATGGAACATCCTAGAATTGAATAACAGCAGAAAGAACCCTCTGCCCAGAAAAGTGCACATCTATATACATGCACACAAACACATGAAATTTTGCATCAATTTCAAAAGGTTCCCAGAGCTCCTAAAGCTGAGTTAAACCTTTAAAATCCCTTTCAGAAATTCAAATCAAAACCACACTGAGATACCACCTCACACCAGTCAGAGTTGCTAAAATGAACAAATCAAGAGACTATAGATGCTGGTGAGGGT